>NC_140779.1:122396533-122996533 GCF_044657685.1 Stegodyphus dumicola | reverse complement strand
ATTGTAAAGTGTGAGAAGGGCACTCAGTGACTTACAGGACAGATGCTTTAGCATTTCATAATACACGCCATCCAGACCCGGACAAGACCTATGTGTCTGCAACAAAGCTCTCTTTAGTTCAACCATAGTAAAGTCTCTATTGTACGGCTCAAAGTTGGAAGAGTTGAAAGCGATGGGATTTTTCTCAGAGCGTTGCTTGATAGAAAGAAATGCAGGTGAGTAATTTCGGCTGAAAGAAACGGCAGCAAATGTCTCACCAATTGTATTTGCAATTTCTTCTATGGAGCTAATCACTCGGCCATCTTTTTCCAGAAAGGAAAGTGAGTGGTCTTTGTACATTCCGCATGCTTTTCGAACTCTTTCCCAAACCCGCTTACTAGGCGTAGAGGATGTTATTGAGGACACATATGAAATCCAGGAATCCCTCTGGCTCTGCCTTCTTACTTTCCGTGCATTTGCTTTGGCTCTTTTAAAAGCTATGAGGTTTCGCAGAGTAGGATATCTACGAAAAATACCCCATGCTTTTTTCTGTTTTTTCAGTGCTTCATGACAGTCGCGATTCCACCACGGTTTCGAATATTTTAGTGTTTTTCCTGATGTTCTAGGAATCGAAAGCATAGCTGCCTGAATAATAGTATTAGTAACAGCTTCAACAGCGTCATCGATATGCACACCTTCTACCATTTCCTCTGTCAGCTCTGCAACGGAAGAGAAGAGTTCCCAGTCTGCCCTGTCCAGGATAAAACGAGGGACTCTCGACACGGGGTTTGCTCCTCTTCGTGCAAGAGACACAAAAATAGGATAATGATCGCTGTTGTACAGGTCATTTCCGACACTAAAAGTGCAAAATGGCAACAGAGATGGTGAACAGATGGCAAGATCGAGAGCGTGGAATGTCCTTGAAGGCTCATGGAAGTACGTATCTTGCCCATTATTTAGGAGACAAAGGCTATGATCTTCGATCATCTGCTCTATTTGTCTTCCTCGGCAATTTGTATCTTTACTTCCCCAGAGTGGACTATGGCCGTTAAAATCTCCTATTATGATAAAAGGCTCAGGCAGCTGCTCTATTAGATTATTTAAATCTTGCTGATAAATGTGCTCATTTGGAGGCAAATACAAAGAAACAAATGAAACAATAATATCAAAATTTATTTGAGTAGCGACAACTTGGAGGGATGTCGTCAAAGGAAGTACATTTGAGGGATAATCCAGTGAGGAGAGGAGACCTACACCTCCACTGGCACGCTCACCTGCAATGTTATCCTTCCTGACGAAAGAAAACCTCCGAAGTTTTGCATGGTGTTCAGGTTTCAAATTTGTTTCCTGTATTGCTAAGCACACAGGATGATACACATTTATTATAGATTTGATGTCAAGGAAATTTCGGTGGAAACCGCGACAGTTCCATGACATGAGGGTGGCCATTATGAATGGTTTTTGTTTTTTCTGTGCTGTTCTTTTGTTTTTCGTGGAAGTAGATGCCTGGGAACTTCTAGACCCTCTTCTACTTCCATAAAGTCTGAATCCGCAGATTCAGAAATCATATCATCAAAAGAGCTATTACTGTGACTTCTATTTTTATTGGATATTTTATGTGTAGAAGTTTTGGGCTTACTTTGAATAACTGTTTCTTTCTTTTGTACTATATGGGTTGCATTTTCTTTTTGCTTGTTGGATGTAGACGGATGGGTTTTATTTGCTAGGGTCTGTGTGCCTATTGATGTTTGGGTGGCGACTGTACGAGATGATTTTACAGCACTGGCGTATGATGTATTTGGTCGAAGCTGTGTGCTCTGGACTAATCTTCTGGCTTCGGCATATGAGATGTTCCTCGTAAACTTTGCAGTCTGCACTTCTTTTTCCAATTTCCATTTTGGGCAGAGGCGTGAAAATGCTGGGTGCTCACCCTTGCAATTTATACAAAGAGGCGCAGCCGTACAATTTTCAGAATCGTGGCCAATCTGTGAGCATCGGGCGCATGTAAGGCTGCCACGACAAGACGTCTTAGAATGGCCGAAACGCTGGCATTGGAAACATCGCATAGGGTTTGGAATATAAGGTCTTACAGGAATATTTAGATATCCGGCCTTAATATTCTTGGGCAGATCAGGCGTGTTGAAGGTAAGGATCACGTGTTTCGTGTCTATCAACTTACCTTCTTTACGCATCTTGATCCGCCTTACACCGCAGACATTTTGTTCGGAGAGCTCAGAAGCGATCTCTTCTTCAGAAACATACAGAAGGTCGAATTCTGAGATTACACCCCGACAATAGTTGAGTGACTTATGTGGTGTTACAGTCACATTCGCTTGCCCAAGTTTAGTTATCTGAAGTAAAGAAGCAGACTGGGTGGCTGAGGTTGTATCAATAAGCAGGTCTCCGGAGCGGAGACGCTTTATATTTCTCGGCTCACCAATACAGGACTGGATGTATTTGTTTATTACGAAAGGAGACATCTTATGCATTTCGCCAGAAGGACTAGAGATGACTAGGAAACGGGGAATATTGTTATGATTTTTTTCATTTGTATCTGTACGTAATTTTTTTGCAGTAGACTTTTCAGAAGTAGGTTGAGTGAGAGGTTGAGTGAGTGGTTGAGTGAGTGGTTTAGCAGTAGACGTTTCAGAAATAGGTTGAATGACTGGTTTAACAGTAGATGTTTCAGAACTAGGTTGAGTGACTGGTTTAGGAGTAGAAGTTTCAGAACTAGGTTGAGTGACAGGAGTGATTTGAGTGACTTGAGTGACAGGATTGACTTGAGTGACTGGAGTTACCTCGAAATCTTTTATTAAGTAAATATGAGAAGCCATAGTGAAAGAATAAAGATTCGGGTCCGACGGCCCCGCCCACCACGGAGCCCAACAAGGGAACACAGATTCCTGTGTTAGGGCTAGCCGGACCTATACGCAAACTGAAGCCCCACAGTCGGCTTTCCCGAAAGCAGGTACTCCCGAGAGCTTGACCCCAAGCCACTGATACAAGGACTAGTGACCAGCCGATTGACACCCGTGAGGACGACTAAGGTGCCTCCCGTTTAGCTGAAGCAGAGGCCAAAGCAGTGTGTTGGGGACAGTACCTCGCCCCTCAACTACCAGGACCCTCCTTTCCAGCGACGCGGGTCTCCACGCACGGCAAACACGTGGGCAGTTTTCTCGCCACTCGAAAACTAGAAACAAGGTCTGTTCCAGCCTCTCGTGACGAGCCCCAAACTCCGTAGAGAGAAACCACAAGGGAGAAGGGAAGGGAAAAAGTTCCAGCGAAGAGGAGAGGAGACGGAAAAGAGGATAGATCACTGGGGCTCCAGGATCGTGACACCCGTCTCACCAAGAAGATGATCCCCTGAAGGGCTAGGGTACCTCGGGATTGCCACACCCGTACTCACAAAAGTGAGCCCCCTGAGGGAGGCAAGTAAAAAGATATTTAAATGATGTTATGAAAATGCTGATTATAACTTTGATAATGAGATATGCAGTATAGATATAAAATCCTAAAACATCTGATTAATTAAAATTCCAACATAAAATCTCAGGACAAAAATCAAATTAAATAATAGAAACCTGTTTCCTTGAGGTAGTGAAACAAATTATTATTGACCTCTCTTCCGATTAAACGGTCGAGAGGCAGGTCGCAGCTATTAAAATACTTCTCACGAAGATTATTAAAATATGAACATTCAATTAAAATGTGATAAACTGAAAGACAAACATTACAAGTTGCACAAATAGGCTCGTTCTCAGCTTTCAGAAGGTAGTTATGTGTCACTCTGCTGTGACCAATTCTAAGGCGAGTCAAAAGAACTTCCTCCCTGCGATTTCTAGTAGTATCCCAATGCTCTATTTTAGGTTTCACCCTTCTCAACTTGTTATGAAGTTGAAGGTCCCAAAGTTGCTGCCATTTCTTTCGGATCTTCTTTTTTATGACACAACGGATATCTTTAAAAGGGATGAGGCGGCCGGACATTTCAACAGCAGATTTCGCTGCGATATCCGCCAGCTCATTTCCCTTTATTCCTGTATGTCCGGGGACCCAGCAGTACAGAAGTTCAAATCCACGACATGTCAATTTAATATTCAACTTGAGAACATCCACTGTCACAGGATTCTCAGTGCTAGAAAAGGATTCTAAAGCTTTCAATGCACTGTAGGAGTCCGTATATACAATGAATTTTCGATGGTGCAGCGTTGAGATGTACAAAAGCGCATAATATACCGCAGTCAGTTCGGAGGTTAAGACAGAGGAAGCGTTGTGTAAACGTCTGCCTTCCATGTGGTCACCAATTGCAAATGACATGCCAACATGGCAAGCTGACTTAGAGCCATCCGTATATATCGGAACATAACTCCTGTAACTATGCCTGTGCTCAGCAAAACTTTGTCTGTAGATGCTCTCATTAGTAGTTGTTTTTCTGTAATTGTGGAAAATGTCAAGAAGCTGGATTTGTGCATTTTCCCAAGGTGGGATCTCAAAATTCTGTACTGCTTGTGGGGACATATCAGATAAGGAGAATTCTTCAATGAGCAAACGAACCCTTATAGGAAAATAAGGCACACAGGATGGGCGTGCTTCAAATAAATGGTCACAGCTATCATCAGATAAACACAGTTTGTAAGGATGGTCAGGTTGAGATAAAATATTAAAATACTGTAAAAGAGACAACTCCTCACGCCTCAAACGGAGTGATGGTTCGTAACAGTCAACATAATGTTGATAGTGGAAATCATGGCACAAAAACCTTAAAGGTTATTAGCGCCGAAAAAAATTTTTTCTTTTCTTTTAAAGAGATTAAAAAAACAAGTACGCCACAAGCACAAACTAAAAAACAATTAGAAAATATATGGTGAAGAACACAGTAATTTGTAATAAATGACAGATGAGGCATTCGCACATTATTAAACCACATGATATCAAACAAGAAATAGGGCTAAAATTCAAAAGTAAAACATGTTACACAATAAAAGTTTAGTATTAAAATATTAAAACAACATATAATAAAATCAAATCAAATAGTAAAAACCTGTCTCTTTCAGGTACCGAAACAAATTATCATTTACCTCTTTTCCGATAACACGGTCCAGAGGCACGTCAAGATCATTAAAATACTTTAGACGAAGTTGGTTAAAAAGCAGACATTCAATTAGAAAATGACGCACGGACAGGACACAATTACAATTTTGACAAAGAGGTTCACTCTCGGCCTTTAAAAGATAATTATGTGTGACTCGAGAGTGACCAATCCTCAGGCGTGTTAACAAGACTTCCTCCTTTCGGTTCCTATTCGTCTCCCAGTGTTCTATTTTACTTTTTACACTCCTCAATTTATTTAACAACAGACTATCCCAAAATAATTGCCATTTGTTTAACATTGTCTGTTTGATGACGGTTTTGATATCACTGTAAGGGACTAGCTGGTTCGATAAAACAGTTGCAGACTTTGCTGCTGCATCTGCCAGCTCGTTCCCTTTAATGCCGACATGGCCAGGAACCCAACAGTAACGAATCTTGTATCCATATCTTTTTAATTTTCGATGTAAACTTAAAATGTCCACCAGTACAGGGTTTCGGTTGTCAGTAAAATGAACTAATGATTTTAGAGCACTTAATGGGTCGGAATAAATTATAAATTCTTTCTGAGATTGCTTTGAGACATAAATAAGTGCAGAATACACAGCAGTCAATTCAGCGCTAAATATAGAACAGGCATTATGTAATTGTTTGCCGTGAATATGGTTCTTCGCTACGAATGATGCTCCTACATGGTTAGCTGATTTTGATCCGTCTGTGTATATAGCATCAAAAACTCTGTATTCTTCCCTGTGTTCCAAAAAAAGTTGTCTGTATATTTTCTCATTAGTGTCTCTCTTTTCAAGGTGTTCAAATACGTCCAGGAGCTCAATTTGTAGGTGATCCCACGGTGGGATTTCAAAAAGCTTTACTGGGTGGACATTTACATCTGATAGGCAGTAATTTTCCAACAGTGATTCGCATCTTTCCAAAAATGGGAGAACATTATGAGGCCGTGAAGAAAATAGAAATTTATAAGTGTCATCAAGCTTACAGACTTGGAGAGGATGATTATCTTGTGAACTAACAATTAAATACTGATGAAGAGACAATTGTTCACGCCTTAACTCAAGAGCTGGTTCGTAACAATCAACATATAGGCTATGGATAGATGTCCTGTAAGCTCCAGAACAAATTCTCAGAGCCTGATGATGAATAGGATTTAGTTTTAATAGAGTTGAAGATCGTGCGGATCCGTAAACAACTGAGCCATAGTCTAGTTTAGAACGAAGGACTGCTCTATAAATACGAAGTAAAGAGCAACGTTCTGCTCCCCAGGAGGTATTCGCCAAGACTTTTAATAGATTTAGAGATTTGAAACACTTCTTCCGCAAATATTGGATATGAGGGAGGAAGGTGAGCTTTCGGTCGAACAACACTCCTAGAAACTTTACTTCTGATGCAACTGGAATTTCTGATCCATAAAGATGCAACTCGGGCTCAGGATGAAGGGATCGCTTTTTACAAATAACTGAACAAGAAGAGCCAGTCCGGGTTTCCGTCTAAACCCGGACTGGCTCTTCTTCTTCAGTTATTTGACAAAACAGAGCCAATCCTTACTTGGAAAGTTCTTGCTTTCAAGAAGTTCTGTATGAAAATTGGTAAGTTACCGTGCAAGCCACTAGCATGAAGATCCTGCAAAATACCATATCTCCATGCCTTATCGTAAGCCTTTTCGATGTCGAAGAAAACAGCAACAAGATGGTTTCGTTTAATAAAGGCTTTACGAATAGATGTCTCCAACAGGAGCATATTATCTATCGTCATCCTTCCTTTCCTGAAACCGCTCTGATAAAGGGAGATTATGTTGCTTTTTTCGAGATAATAGACTAGGCGGCGGTTGACCATTTTTTCAAATAGTTTGCAAATACAACTTGTTAGAGCAATGGGCCGATAGCTCGAGGGATTCTTCGGGTTTTTCCCTGGCTTGGCGATGGGAATGACAACAGCTCTCTTCCATGCATTCGGAAAATTATGCTCCTTCCAAACTCTGTTATAAAGGGTGAGGAGAGCAGTCAATGACTTGCAAGGAAGATGCTTCAGAATTTCATATCTCACACCGTCTAAACCCGGACTGGTATTATGTGTCTGCATCAAAGCTGTTCTTAGCTCAGTAAGTGTAAATTCGCTATTATATGGCTCGGCGTTGGTAGAGTTAAATGCAATAGGAGCTTTCTCGGAGCGTAGCTTGACAGAAAGAAATGCTGGCGGATAGTTATTGCCGCTAGAAATGGCAGCAAAATTCTCGCCAATAGTATCTGCGATTTCTTCTGTTGTGCTAATCACTCGGCCATCTTTTTCCAGAAAAGAAAGTGAGTGGTCTTTGTACAGTCCGCATGCTTTTTTAACTCTTTCCCATACGCATTTGCTTGTAGTAGAGGATGTTATCCCAGACACGTAGGACATCCAAGAATCCCTCTGGCTTTTCCGCCTCACTCTTCTTGCATTTGCTTTAGCTTTTTTGAAAGCAATAAGGTTGGACAAAGTCGGGTATTAATGAAAAATTCCCCAAGCTTTTCTCTGTTGCTTCAGTGTAGCTTGGCATTCACGGTTCTACCACGGTTTTGTGTACTTGGGAAGTTTTGCTGATGTTATCGGAATAGATGCAGAAGCTGCCTGGATAATGACGTCCGTAACTGCTTTCACAGCATCGTCGACTGGCACATCTTTTACCATCTTTTCCGTGATGTTTGCACAAGACGAGAAGTACTCCCAGTCCGCCCTAGTAAGTATGAAACGGGGAGGTCTTCGCATGAGATTTGATCTTTCTTGTGTGATAGATACAAAAATAGGAAAATGGTCACTATTATAAGGATAATTGCCAACATGAAAGGTGGAAAATGGTAAAAGAGATGGAGAACAGATGGCAAGATCAAGAGCATGAAAGGTCCTTGAAGGCTCATGGAAATAGGTCTTCTGCCCGTTATTGAGGAGACAGAGGCAATGATCTTCGATCATTTGTTCAATCTGTCTGCCTCGAGGGTTTCTGTTCTTACTTCCCCAGAATGGACTATGTCCGTTTAAGTCCCCCATTAAGATAAAGGGTTTAGGTAGCTGTTCTATTAGGTCATCTAATTCATATTGATTGATATGTTGATTTGGAGGCAAATATACAGAACAGATTGAAATTAAGTTTCGTATATTAACTTGAACGGCAACTGCTTGGAGGCCTGTGTTTAAAGATATAGGATTAGAGGGATAGTCAAGTGAGGTAAGGAGGCCAACACCCCCGCTCACATGCTCACCTACTAAATTATGTTTCCTTGTGAGGCAGTACCTCCGAAGCTTTGACTGTTGAACGGGTTTTAGGAGTCTCTTGAACTGCTAAGCACACAGGGTGGTGTAAATCTATCAAATCTTTTATATTATCGAGATTTTGGTGGAAGCCGCGACAGTTCCATGAAATGAGGGTGGCCATTACACTTGCTGTTTATTTTTTCGGTGCTGTTCTTTTGATTTTCGTGGAAGCAGGTGCTTGGGGATATCCAGTCCCTCTTCCACATCCATCTCAGAATCTACGCTGTCTGAACTAAGGCTCCCAAAGGAGCTCACACTGGAATTGCTGGCAGTTTTTGGATTTTTCTTTGTTTCTTTGTTTTCTTCAGTTTCGTTATCTTTTATTTCCGTGTTATGCTGATTTTTTATCATTGCTGCTACCGGTTTCTGTGTTTTGTTTTTTTGCGTATTTTGGATCGGCTGTTTGGTTGGTAAACCTATTGCTGTTTGTGTGGCTACTGATTTAGAGGATTTTAATACACCAGCATAGGACAATTTTCGGCGCTGCGCATCTGTGACTAATTTTCTTGCTTCTGCGCAAGATATATTTCTTGTTATTTTTATTGTCTGCACCTCCTTTTCTGATTTCCACTTTGGACATTGTCGTGAATATGCTGGGTGATTCCCTTTGCAATTTGCACATAATGGTTCGGTACTGCAATTTTCGCTGTCGTGGCCTTCGATAGAGCAACGTGCACACGTGATTTTTCCACGACAAGACATTTTCGAATGACCAAAGCGCTGACATTGAAAACATCGCAAAGGGTTTGGTATGTAAGGTCTTACGGGACAGTGTAAGTACCCGGCCTTAATACTTTTTGGCAGATCAGGCGACTTGAAGGTCAGGATTATATGCTTTGTATCAATCAACTGACCTTCTTTGCGCATCTTGACCCGTTTCACAGCACAGACATTCTGGTCAGACAACTCAGAGGCAATTTCAATTTCCTCTTCTGAAATGCAGAGGAGGTCAATCTCTGAGATAACACCACGAGAAAAATTAAGTGTTTTATGTTCTGACACGTTTACATCAATTTGCCCAAGTTTGTTTAATCCGAGGAGTGTTGCAGATTGAGTAGAAGAATGAGTTTGAACTAAAAGATCTCCAGAGCGCAGCCGTTTGATATTTCTTGGTTCACCAATGCAAGATTTAATATATTTTTGAATCACAAATGGAGACAGCTTTTGCAGCTCACCTTTACAGTTGCTAATGACAAGAAAATGTGGTAGACTTGTTGAATTGATAGTAGAATTGATATTTTCATTTGTTCTAATTTTTTTAGATGCATAATTGTGTTCAGTTGTTGAGTGTAAATTTGATTCAGCCATATTTGAATGAAATAAAGATTCGGGTCCGACGGCCCCGCCCACCATGGAGCCCAACAAGGGAACACAGATTCCTGTGTTAGGGCTAGCCGGACCTATACGCAAACCGAAGCCCCACAGTCGGCTTTCCCGAAAGCCACTGACACAAGGACTAGTGACCAGCCGATTGACACCCGTGAGGACGACTAAGGTGCCTCCCGTTTAGCTGAAGCAGAGGCCAAAGCAGTGTGTTGGGGACAGTACCTCGCCCCTCAACTACCAGGACCCTCCTTTCCAGCGACACGGGTCTCCACGCACGGCAAACACGTGGGCAGTTTTCTCGGCAATTGAAAACTAGAGACGAGGGGTGTTCCAGTTTCTCATGACGAGCCCCAAACTCCAAAGAGGAAAACCACAAGGGAGAAGGAAAGGGAAGAGGTAGCAGAGAAGAGGAGAGGAAAAAGGGAAAAAGAGGATAGATCACTGGGGCTCCGGGATCGTGACACCCGTCTCACCAAGATGATCCCCTGAAGGGCTAGGGTACCTCGGGATTGCCACACCCGTACTCACAAAAGTGAGTCCCCTGAGGGGAACAGTTAACATAAAGGCTCTGGACAGGAGACGTCCTGAAGGCTCCAGAACAAATCCGTAGAGCCTGATGATGAACAGGGTCTAGTTTTAACAACACAGATGACCGAGCGGATCCATAAACAACTGAGCCGTAGTCCAGTTTAGAGCGGACGAGCGCTCTGTAAATGCGAAGCATGGAGCAACGCTCTGCACCCCAGGAGGTGTTCGCCAACACTTTTAAAATATTTAGTGTTTTTAGACACTTCTTTCTCAGGTTTAAAACATGAGAAAGGAAAGTCAATTTTCGGTCGAACGTCACTCCTAAAAATTTTACTTCAGGCGCAACTGGAATAATTGTACCATTCAAGTATAACTCAGGTTCAGGATGGAGACCTCGCTTCCTACAAAAGTGCACGCAGACAGTTTTCTGTTTCGAAAATGTAAATCCCTGTTTGTCTGACCATTCTTGGATCTTAATCAGAGCCATCTGCAGTTGCCTCTCTACATATCTCATGTCTGCTCCTCGACAGCTAATCTGCAGATCATCAACATATAGAGATCCCAAGATGGTGGGAGGAAGTTCTTTTAGTACAGAATTTATTTTTAAACTAAACAGGGTTACACTGAGCACACAGCCTTGAGGCACACCCTCTTCCTGTTCAAAAACATCCGAAAAAACAGAGCCAATTCTTACTTGAAAAGTTCTAGTGTTCAAGAAATTTTGAATGAAAATTGGTAGGTTGCCGCGCAAGCCACTCTCGTGAAGATCCCGGAGTATACCGTATCTCCATGCCTTATCATAAGCTTTTTCAATGTCGAAGAATATCGAGACAAGGTGGCTTCTTCTTACAAATGCTTTTCGAATAGATGTCTCTAAGAGGAGCATGTTATCTACAGTTGTTCTTCCCTTTCGAAAACCACTCTGATAAGGCGATATAATATCACTTTTCCAAGAAGTAGACTAGGCGGCTGTTTACCATCTTTTCAAACAGTTTGCAAACACAGCTGGTAAGTGCAATTGGCCGATAGTTCGAGGGATTCCTCGGGTCTTTCCCTGGCTTCGCAATAGGAATGACAATAGCTCTCCTCCATGCACTGGGAAATGTACGCTCCTTCCACACTCTATTGTAAAGTGTGAGAAGGGCACTCAGTGACTTACAGGACAGATGCTTTAGCATTTCATAATACACGCCATCCAGACCCGGACAAGACCTATGTGTTTGCAACAAAGCTCTCTTTAGTTCAACCATAGTAGTCTCTATTGTACGACTCAAAGTTGGAAGAGTTGAAAGCGATGGGATTTTTCTCAGAGCGTTGCTTGATAGAAAGAAATGCAGGTGAGTAATTTTGGCTGGAAGAAACGGCAGCAAATGTCTCACCAATTGTATTTGCAATTTCTTCTATGGAGCTAATCACTCGGCCATCTTTTTCCAGAAAGGAAAGTGAGTGGTCTTTGTACATTCCGCATGCTTTTCGAACTCTTTCCCAAACCCGCTTACTAGGCGTAGAGGATGTTATTGAGGACACATATGAAATCCAGGAATCCCTCTGGCTCTGCCTTCTTACTTTCCGTGCATTTGCTTTGGCTCTTTTAAACGCTATGAGGTTTCGCAGAGTAGGATATCTACGAAAAATACCCCATGCTTTTTTCTGTTTTTTCAGTGCTTCATGGCAGTCGCGATTCCACCACGGTTTCGAATATTTTAGTGTTTTTCCTGATGTTCTAGGAATCGAAAGCATAGCTGCCTGAATAATAGTATTAGTAACAGCTTCAACAGCGTCATCGATATGCACACCTTCTACCATTTCCTCTGTCAGCTCTGCAACGGAAGAGAAGAGTTTCCAGTCTGCCCTGTCCAGGATAAAACGAGGGACTCTCGACACGGGGTTTGCTCCTCTTCGTGCAAGAGACACAAAAATAGGATAATGATCGCTGTTGTAAAGGTCATTTCTGACACTAAAAGTGCAAAATGGCAACAGAGATGGTGAACAGATGGCAAGATCGAGAGCGAGGAATGTCCTTGAAGGCTCATGGAAGTACGTATCTTGCCCATTATTTAGGAGACAAAGGCTATGATCTTCGATCATCTCCTCTATTTGTCTTCCTCGGCAATTTGTATCTTTCCTTCCCCAGAGTGGACTATGGCCGTTAAAATCTCCTATTATGATAAAAGGCTCAGGCAGCTGCTCTATTAGATTATTTAAATCTTGCTGATAAATGTGCTCATTTGGAGGCAAATACAAAGAAACAAATGAAACAATAATATCAAAATTTATTTGAGTAGCGACAACTTGGAGGGATGTCGTCAAAGGAAGTAAGTACATTTGAGGGATAATCCAGTGAGGAGAGGAGACCTACACCTCCACTGGCACGCTCACCTGCAATGTTATCCTTCCTGATGAAAGAAAACCTCCGAAGTTTTGCATGGTGTTCGGGTTTCAAATTTGTTTCCTGTATTGCTAAGCACACAGGATGATACACATTTATTATAGATTTGATGTCAAGGAAATTTCGGTGGAAACCGCGACAGTTCCATGACATGAGGGTGGCCATTATGAATGGTTTTTGTTTTTTCTGTGCTGTTCTTTTGTTTTTCGTGGAAGTAGATGCCTGGGAACTTCTAGACCCTCTTCTACTTCCATAAAGTCTGAATCCGCAGATTCAGAAATCATCTCATCAAAAGAGCTATTGCTGTGACTTCTATTTTTATTGGATATTTTATGTGTAGAAGTTTTGGGCTTACTTTGAATAACTGTTTCTTTCTTTTCTACTATATGGGTTGCATTTTCTTTTTGCTTGTTGGATGTAGACGGATGGGTTTTATTTGCTAGGGTCTGTGTGCCTATTGATGTTTGGGTGGCGACTGTACGAGATGATTTTACAGCACTGCGTATGATGTATTTGGTCGAAGCTGTGTGCTCTGGACTAATCTTCTGGCTTCGGCATATGAGATGTTCCTCGTAAACTTTGCAGTCTGCACTTCTTTTTCCAACTTCCATTTTGGGCAGAGGCGAGAAAATGCTGGGTGCTCACCCTTGCAATTTATACAAAGAGGCGCAGCCGCACAATTTTCAGAATCGTGGCCAATCTGTGAGCATCGGGCGCATGTAAGGCTGCCACGACAAGACGTCTTAGAATGGCCGAAACGCTGGCATTGAAAACATCGCATAGGGTTTGGAATATAAGGTCTTACAGGAATATTTAGATATCCGGCCTTAATATTCTTAGGCAGATCAGGCGTGTTGAAGGTAAGGATCACGTGTTTCGTGTCTATCAACTTACCTTCTTTACGCATCTTGATCCGCCTTACACCGCAGACATTTTGTTCGGAGAGCTCAGAAGCGATCTCTTCTTCAGAAACATACAGAAGGTCGAATTCTGAGATTACACCCCGACAATAGTTGAGTGACTTATGTGGTGTTACAGTCACATTCGCTTGCCCAAGTTTAGTTATCTGAAGTAAAGAAGCAGACTGGGTGGCTGAGGTTGTATCAATAAGCAGGTCTCCGGAGCGGAGACGCTTTATATTTCTCGGCTCACCAATACAGGACTGGATGTATTTGTTTATTACGAAAGGAGACATCTTATGCATTTCGCCAGAAAGACTAGAGATGACTAGGAAACGGGGAATATTGTTATGATTTTTTTCATTTGTATCTGTACGTAATTTTTTTGCAGTAGACTTTTCAGAAGTAGGTTGAGTGAGTGGTTTAGCAGTAGACGTTTCAGAAATAGGTTGAATGACTGGTTTAACAGTAGATGTTTCAGAACTAGGTTGAGTGACTGGTTTAGAAGTTTCAGAACTAGGTTGAGTGACAGGAGTGATTTGAGTGACTTGAGTGACAGGATGTGAAAGAATAAAGATTCGGGTCCGACGGCCCCGCCCACCACGGAGCCCAACAAGGGAACACAGATTCCTGTGTTAGGGCTAGCCGGACCTATACGCAAACTGAAGCCCCACAGTCGGCTTTCCCGAAAGCAGGTACTCCCGAGAGCTTGACCCCAAGCCACTGACACAAGGACTAGTGACCAGCCGATTGACACCCGTGAGGACGACTAAGGTGCCTCCCGTTTAGCTGAAGCAGAGGCCAAAGCAGTGTGTTGGGGACAGTACCTCGCCCCTCAACTACCAGGACCCTCCTTTCCAGCGACACGGGTCTCCACGCACGGCAAACACGCGGGCAGTTTTCTCCCCACTTGAAAACTAGAAACAAGGTCTGTTCCAGCCTCTCGTGACGAGCCCCAAACTCCATAGAGATAAACCACAAGGGTAAGGGAAGGGAAAAAGTTCCAGCAAAGAGGAGAGGAGACGGAAAAGAGGATAGATCACTGGGGCTCCAGGATCGTGACACCCGTCTCACCAAGAAGATGATCCCCTGAAGGTCTAGGGTACCTCGGGATTGCCACACCCGTACTCACAAAAGTGAGCCCCCTGAGGGACAAAGAAATAAAGGAATAAAGGAACAATTTGTAAATATTTTGAAAGTCCTAACTAAACAAAATCTTAAAATTGCTAAATTAGGACAACTTCAGCAAACTCAAAATGTAGAAGACTATATATCAGGTTTAATTGATACCAAAATGGAGAATGAGTGAGTGAGTGAGTGATTATGGCGCAAAAACCGGAGATGATTATGACGCGCCAAACACAAGATGGGATGATTATAATTGATGTCATTAAAATTCAATCAAATCCAGAGGATGAAGTCATATAAACACAAGCTAAAAGCACATATTAAAATTCAAGACAGTCTTCAAAACAAATTACATTAGGTAATAAAAGCCAATTGCTTTTAAATAATAAAATAAATTACAATTGACCTCTATTCCGATTAAACGGTCGAGAGGTAAGTCACAGCTATTAAAATATTTCTGGCGAAGACTATTAAAACATGGACACTCAATTAAAATATGACGAACAGATAAACAAACATTACAATTAAAAACAACCAGGCTCATTTTCAGCTTTGAGAAGATAGTTATGTGTGACTCTAGTGTGACCAATTCTGAGGCGAGTCAAAAGAGCAAATCCCAATGCAATTCCAGCAAAATCCTAATGCTCAATTCTAGGCTTCACGTTTCTCAACTTCTGTTGATGCTGAACATCCTAATTTGCTGCCATTTTTTTCGGACCTTTCCCTTGATGACACTGCAGATATCTCTAAAAGGGATAAGGCGACTGGACAGTTCAACAGCACATTTGGCTGCAATATCTGCAAGCTCATTTCCCTTTATTCCAGCATGTCCAGGAACCCAGCAGTACAGGACTTCATAACCTCATCGTTAAATTTATATGAATTTTGAGAACATCCACTACCACAGGATTCTGAGTGTTGGGATAAGTTTCTAAAGATTTCAGAGCAACATACGAGTCTGTGTAAACTATGAACTTTTTGTGGCAGAGCTTTGAGATATACAAAAGACCATAATATATAGCAGTCAGTTCAGATGTTAGGACTGAGAAAGCATGGTGCAGGCATCTGCCCTCTATGTAATTTTCAAATACAAAAGCCATCCCAACATGATCATTTGTCTTTGATCCATCTGTGTATATCGGATAATAACTGCTATATTTGTGCCTGTGCTCAGCAAAGAGTTGTCTATAAACGATCTCGTTAGTGCTTGCCTTCACGTGATGTTTGAAAACATCAAGAAGCTGAATCCGTGAATTTTCCCAAGGTGGGATTTCAAAGTTCTGTACTGCTTGGGGGCGCATATCAGAGAGGGAAAGTTCCTCAATGATAGGGCGAAGTCTTAAAGGAAATGTAGGAATGCAGGATGGACGTGTTTCAAATAAAGTGTTACACTCATTATCAAGTAAGCACAGCTTATTGGGATGTTCAGGTTGGGATAAGATATTAAAATATTGTAAAAGGGACAATTGCTCACGCCTCAGATAAAGTGATTGTTCGTTACAATCAACATATAGGCTCTGCACAGGAGAAGTCCTGAATGCTCCTGAACAAATCCGCAGACCTTGATGGTGAACAGGATCCAGTTTTAACAAAACAGATGACCGAGCGGATCCATACACAACTGAGCCATAGTCCAGTTTAGAGCGGACGAGAGCTCTGTAAATGCGAAGCATGGAGCAACGCTCTGCACCCCAGGAGGTGTTCGCCAACACTTTTAAAATATTTAGTGTTTTTAGACACTTCTTTCTCAGGTTTAAAACATGAGAAAGGAAAGTCAATTTTCGGTCGAAAGTCACTCCTAAAAATTTTACTTCAGGCGCAACTGGAATAATTGTACCATTCAAATATAACTCAGGTTCAGGATGGAGACGTCGCTTCCTACAAAAGTGCACGCAGACAGTTTTCTGTTTCGAAAATGTAAATCCCTGTTTGTCTGACCATTCTTGGATCTTAATCAGAGCCATCTGCAGTTGCCTCTCTACATATCTCATGTCTGCTCCTCGACAGCTAATCTGCAGATCATCAACATATAGAGATCCCAAGATGGTGGGAGGAAGTTCTTTTAGTACAGAATTTATTTTTAAACTAAACAGGGTTACACTGAGCACACAGCCTTGAGGCACACCCTCTTCCTGTTCAAAAACATCCGAAAAAACAGAGCCAATTCTTACTTGAAAAGTTCTTGTGTTCAAGAAATTTTGAATGAAAATTGGTAGGTTGCCGCGCAAGCCACTCTCGTGAAGATCCCGGAGTATACCGTATCTCCATGCCTTATCATAAGCTTTTTCAATGTCGAAGAATATCGAGACAAGGTGGCTTCTTCTTACAAATGCTTTTCGAATAGATGTCTCTAAGAGGAGCATGTTATCTACAGTTGTTCTTCCCTTTCGAAAACCACTCTGATAAGGCGATATAATATCATTCTTTTCCAAGAAGTAGACTAGGCGGCTGTTTACCATCTTTTCAAACAGTTTGCAGAGGCAACTCGTAAGGGCAATTGGCCGATAGTTGGAGGGATTCCTTGGATCTTTCCCTGGCTTAGGAATAGGAATGACAACAGCTCTCCTCCATGCACTGGGAAAGGCACGCTCCTTCCACACCCTATTGTAAAAAGTGAGAAGGGCATTCAGTGACTTATAGGACAGATGCTTTAGCATTTCATAATTCACTCCATCAAGACCCGGAGAAGACCTATGTGTCTGCAATAAAGCACTCCTTAATTCAAGCATAGTAAAGTCTCTATTGTAAGGCTCAGATTTGGAAGAGTTGAATGCGATGGGATTTATTTCAGAGTGCTGCTTCATAGAAAGAAATGCAGGTGTATAGTTTCTGCTGGAAGAAACGGAAGCAAATGTCTCACCGATAGTATTCGCAATTTCTTCTATGGAGCTAATCACTCGGCCATCTTTTTCCAGAAAGGAAAGTGAGCTGTCTTTATACATTCCGCATGCTTTTCGAACTCTTTCCCAAACCCGCTTACTAGGCGTAGAGGATGTTATTGAGGACACATATGAAATCCAGGAATCCCTCTGGCTCTGCCTTCTTACTTTCCGTGCATTTGCTCTGGCTCTTTTAAAAGCTATGAGGTTTCGCAGAGTAGGATATCTACGAAAAATACCCCATGCTTTTTTCTGTTTTTTCAGTGCTTCATGAAAGTCGCGATTCCACCACGGTTTCGAATATTTTAGTATTTTTCCTGATGTTCTAGGAATCGAAAGCATAGCTGCCTGAATAATAGTATTAGTAAAAGCTTCTACAGCGTCATCGATATGCACATCTTCTACCATTTCCTCTGTCAGCTCTGCAGAGGAAGAGAAGAGTTCCCAGTCTGCCCTATCGAGTATGAATCGAGGGGATCTCGACATGGGGTTTGCTCCTCTTCGTGCAAGAGATATAAAAATGGGATAGTGATCGCTGTTGTAAAGATAATTTCCCACACTAAACGTGCAAAATGGCAGCAGAGATGGTGAACAGATGGCAAGGTCGAGAGCATGGAATGTCCTTGAAGGCTCGTGGAAGTAAGTATTCTGCCCATTATTCAGAAGACAAAGGCTATGATCTTCGATCATCTGCTCAATTTGTCTTCCACGGCAATTTGTAACTTTACTACCCCAGAGTGGACTATGGCCGTTAAAATCTCCTATTATGATGAAAGGCTCAGGCAGCTGCTCTAAAAGACCATTTAAATCTTGCTGATCAATATGCTCATTTGGAGGCAAATACAGAGAAACAACTGTAACAACAATATCAAAATTTGTTTGAATAGCGACAACTTGGAGGGATGTTGTCAAAGAAAGCACATTTGAGGGATAATCCAATAAGGTGAGGAGACCTACACCTCCACTGGCACGCTCACCTGCAATGTTATCTTTCCTGACGAAAGAAAACCTCCGAGGTTTTGCCTGTTGTTCTGGTTTTAGATTTGTTTCCTGTATTGCGAAGCATACAGGATGATAAGCATTAATTATGGCTTTGATGTCGAGCAAATTTCGGTGGAAACCGCGACAGTTCCATGACATGAGGGTGGCCATTATATATTGTTTTTGTTTTTCCTGTGCTGTTCTTTTGTTTTTCGTGGAAGTAGATGCCTGGGAACATCCAGACCCTCTTCCACTTCCATAAAGTCTGAATCCGCAGATTCAGAAATCATCTCATCGAGAGAGCTATTCCTGCGACTTCTATTTTTATTTGATGTTCTTTGTGTGGCAATTTTGGGCTTACTTTGAATAACTGTTTCTTTTTTTTTGTACTATATGTGTTGCATTTTCTTTTTTCTTATTGGATGTAGGCGGTTGGGTTTTATTTGATAGGGTCTGTATGCGTATTGATGTTTGGGTGGCAACAGTACGAGATGATTTAACAGCACTGGCATATGATTTATTTGGTCGAAGCTGTGTGCTCTGAACTAGTCTTCTGGCTTCAGCGTAAGAGATGTTCCTTGTAACTTTTGTAGTCTGGATTTCTTTTTCTGATTTCCACTTTGGGCACAAGCGAGAAAATGCTGGGTGGTCACCCTTGCAATTTATACACAAAGGCGCAGCGGTACAATTATCGGAATCGTGGCCAATCAGTGAGCATCGGGGACATGTGAGGCTGCCACGACAAGACGTCTTAGAATGGCCGAAACGCTGGCATTGGAAACATGGCATAGGGTTTGGAATATAAGGTCTTACAGGAATATTTAGATATCCGGCCTTAATATTCTTAGGCAGATCAGGCGTGTTGAAGGTAAGGATCACTTGTTTCGTGTCTATCAACTTACCTTCCTTACGCATCTTGATCCGCCTAGCACCGCAGACATTTTATATATGCCGGAGCCCAACAAGGGAACACAGATTCCTGTGTTAGGGCTAGCCGGACCTATACGCAAACTGAAGCCCCACAGTAGGCTTTCCCGAAAGCAGGTACTCCCGAGAGCTTGACCCCAAGCCACTGACACGAGGACTTAGTGACCAGCCGATTGACAACCGTGAGGACGACTAAGGTGCCTCCCGTTTAGCTGAAGCAGAGGCCAAAGCAGTGTGTTGGCTACAGTACCTCGCCCCTCAACTACCAGGACCCTCCTTTAGAGCGACAAGGGTCTCCACGCACGGCAAACACGTGGGCAGTTTTCTCGCCATTTGAAAATTCGACGCAAGGGTGTTTCCAGTTTCTCGTGACGAGCCCCAAACTCCGTAGAGAGAAACCACAAGGGAGAAGGGAAGGGAAAAATTTCCAGTTAAGAGGAGAGGAGACGGAAAAGAGGATAGATCAATGGGGCTCCAGGATCGTGACACCCGTCTCACCAAGAAGATGATCCCCTGAAGGTCTAGGGTACCTCGGGATTGCCACATCCGTACTCACAAAAGTGAGCCCCCTGAGGGTGTTTATTGGGATGTTCAGGTTGTGATAGAATATTAAAATATTGCAATAGGGACAACTGTTCAAGCCTCAGATAAAGTGATGGTTCATTAGAGTCAACATACAGGCTCTGGACAGGAGAAGTTCTGAAAGCTCCTGAACAAATCCGCAGAGCTTGATGGTGAACAGGATCGAGTTTTAACAAAACTGATAACCGAGCGGATCCATAAACAACTGAGCCATAGTCCAGTTTAGAGCGGACGAGCTTTCTGTAAATGCGAAGCATGGAGCAACGCTCTGCACCCCAGGAGGTGTTCGCCAACACTTTTAAAATATTTAGTGTTCTTAGACACTTTTTTCTCATGTTTAAAACATCAGGAAGGAAAGTCAATTTCTGGTCGAACGTCACTCCTAAAAATTTTACGTCGGGCGCAAATGGAATAATTGGACCATTCAGATATAACTCAGGTTCAGGATGGAGACCTCGCTTCCTACAAAAGTGCACGCACACAGTGTACAGGTCATTTCCGACACTAAAAGTGCAAAATGGCAACAGAGACGGTGAACAGATGGCAAGGTCGAGAGCGTGGAATGTTCTTGAAGGCTAAGTATCCTGCCCATTATTCAGGAGACAAAGGCTATGATCTTCGATCATCTGCTCAATTTGTCTTCCTCGGCAATTTGTATCTTTACTACCCCAGAGTGGACTATGGCCGTTAAAATCTCTTATTATGATAAAAGGCTCAGGCAGCTGCTCTACTAGATTATTTAAATCCTGCTGATCAATGTGCTCATTTGGAGGCAAATACAGAGAAACAACTGTAACAACAATATCAAAATTTGTTTGAATAGCGACAACTTGGAGGGATGTTGTCAAAGAAAGCACATTTGAGGGATAATCCAATAAGGTGAGGAGACCTACACCTCCACTGGCACGCTCACCTGCAATGTTATCTTTCCTGACGAAAGAAAACCTCCGAGGTTTTGCCTGTTGTTCTGGTTTTAGATTTGTTTCCTGTATTGCGAAGCATACAGGATGATAAGCATTAATTATGGCTTTGATGTCGAGCAAATTTCGGTGGAAACCGCGACAGTTCCATGACATGAGGGTGGCCATTATATATTGTTTTTGTTTTTCCTGTGCTGTTCTTTTGTTTTTCGTGGAAGTAGATGCCTGGGAACATCCAGACCCTCTTCCACTTCCATAAAGTCTGAATCCGCAGATTCAGAAATCATCTCATCGAGAGAGCTATTCCTGCGACTTCTATTTTTATTTGATGTTCTTTGTGTGGCAATTTTGGGCTTACTTTGAATAACTGTTTCTTTTTTTTTGTACTATATGTGTTGCATTTTCTTTTTTCTTATTGGATGTAGGCGGTTGGGTTTTATTTGATAGGGTCTGTATGCGTATTGATGTTTGGGTGGCAACAGTACGAGATGATTTAACAGCACTGGCATATGATTTATTTGGTCGAAGCTGTGTGCTCTGAACTAGTCTTCTGGCTTCAGCGTAAGAGATGTTCCTTGTAACTTTTGTAGTCTGGATTTCTTTTTCTGATTTCCACTTTGGGCACAAGCGAGAAAATGCTGGGTGGTCACCCTTGCAATTTATACACAAAGGCGCAGCGGTACAATTATCGGAATCGTGGCCAATCAGTGAGCATCGGGGACATGTGAGGCTGCCACGACAAGACGTCTTAGAATGGCCGAAACGCTGGCATTGGAAACATGGCATAGGGTTTGGAATATAAGGTCTTACAGGAATATTTAGATATCCGGCCTTAATATTCTTAGGCAGATCAGGCGTGTTGAAGGTAAGGATCACTTGTTTCGTGTCTATCAACTTACCTTCCTTACGCATCTTGATCCGCCTAGCACCGCAGACATTTTATATATGCCGGAGCCCAACAAGGGAACACAGATTCCTGTGTTAGGGCTAGCCGGACCTATACGCAAACTGAAGCCCCACAGTAGGCTTTCCCGAAAGCAGGTACTCCCGAGAGCTTGACCCCAAGCCACTGACACGAGGACTTAGTGACCAGCCGATTGACAACCGTGAGGACGACTAAGGTGCCTCCCGTTTAGCTGAAGCAGAGGCCAAAGCAGTGTGTTGGCTACAGTACCTCGCCCCTCAACTACCAGGACCCTCCTTTAGAGCGACAAGGGTCTCCACGCACGGCAAACACGTGGGCAGTTTTCTCGCCATTTGAAAATTCGACGCAAGGGTGTTTCCAGTTTCTCGTGACGAGCCCCAAACTCCGTAGAGAGAAACCACAAGGGAGAAGGGAAGGGAAAAATTTCCAGTTAAGAGGAGAGGAGACGGAAAAGAGGATAGATCAATGGGGCTCCAGGATCGTGACACCCGTCTCACCAAGAAGATGATCCCCTGAAGGTCTAGGGTACCTCGGGATTGCCACATCCGTACTCACAAAAGTGAGCCCCCTGAGGGTGTTTATTGGGATGTTCAGGTTGTGATAGAATATTAAAATATTGCAATAGGGACAACTGTTCAAGCCTCAGATAAAGTGATGGTTCATTAGAGTCAACATACAGGCTCTGGACAGGAGAAGTTCTGAAAGCTCCTGAACAAATCCGCAGAGCTTGATGGTGAACAGGATCGAGTTTTAACAAAACTGATAACCGAGCGGATCCATAAACAACTGAGCCATAGTCCAGTTTAGAGCGGACGAGCTTTCTGTAAATGCGAAGCATGGAGCAACGCTCTGCACCCCAGGAGGTGTTCGCCAACACTTTTAAAATATTTAGTGTTCTTAGACACTTTTTTCTCATGTTTAAAACATCAGGAAGGAAAGTCAATTTCTGGTCGAACGTCACTCCTAAAAATTTTACGTCGGGCGCAAATGGAATAATTGGACCATTCAGATATAACTCAGGTTCAGGATGGAGACCTCGCTTCCTACAAAAGTGCACGCACACAGTGTACAGGTCATTTCCGACACTAAAAGTGCAAAATGGCAACAGAGACGGTGAACAGATGGCAAGGTCGAGAGCGTGGAATGTTCTTGAAGGCTAAGTATCCTGCCCATTATTCAGGAGACAAAGGCTATGATCTTCGATCATCTGCTCAATTTGTCTTCCTCGGCAATTTGTATCTTTACTACCCCAGAGCGGACTATGGCCGTTAAAATCTCCTATTAAGACGAAAGGCTCAGGCAGCTGCTCTAAAAGACCATTTAAATCTTGCTGATCAATATGCTCATTTGAAGGCAAATGCAGAGAAACGACTGTAGCAACAATATCAAAATTTGTTGAGTAGCGACAACTTGGAGGGATGTCGTCAAAGAAAGCACATTTGAGGGATAATCCAGTGAGGTGAGGAGACCTACACCTCCACTGGCACGCTCACCTGCAAGGTTATCTTTCCTGACGAAGGAAAACCTCCGAAGTTTTGCCTGTTGTTCTGGTTTTAGATTTGTTTCCTGTACTGCGAAGCATACAGGATGATAAGCATTAATTATGGCTTTGATGTCGAGCAAATTTCGGTGGAAACCGCGACAGTTCCATGAGACGAGGGTGTCCATTATGTCTGGTTTTTGTTCTTTCTGTGCTCTTGTTTGGTTTTTCGTGGAAGTAGATGCCTGGGAAATTCTAGACCCTCCTCTACTTCCATAGTGTCTGAATCCGCAGATTCAGAAATCATTTCGTCAAAAGAGCTATTGCTGCGACTTCTATTTTTATTTGATATTTTTTGTGTGGCAGTTTTGGGCTTACTTCGAATAACGGTTTCTCTATTTTGTACTATATGGGTTGCATTTTCTTTTTTCTTGTTGGATGTAGACGGTTGGTTTTTATTTGGTAGGGTCTGTGTGCCTATTGATGTTTGGGTGGCAAGTGTACAAGATGATTTAACAGCACTGGAGTATGATCTATTTGGTCGAAGCTGTGTGCTCTGGACTAGTCTTCTGGCTTCAGCATACGAGATGTTCCTGGTAACTTTAAGAGTCTGTACTTCTTTTTCGGATTTCCATTTTGGGCACAGGCGTGAAAATGCTGGGTGCTGACCCTTGCAATTTTTACACGAAGGCGCAGATGTACAATTTTCGGAATCGTGGCCAATCTGTGAGCATCGGGCGCATGTGAGGCTGCCACGACAAGTCATCTTAGAATGGCTGAAACGCTGGCACTGGAAACATCGCATAGGGTTAGGAATATAAGGTCTTACAGGAAGATTTAGATATCCGGCCTTAATATTCTTAGGCAGATCAGGCGTGTTGAAGGTAAGGATCACGTGTTTTGTATCGATCAACTTACCTTCCTTTTGCATCTTGATCCGCCTAGCATCACAGACATTTTGGTCAGCTAACTCGGAGACGAACTCTTCTTCTGAAACACACAGAAGGTCGATCTCCGAGATCACACCTCTACAAAAATTAAGTGTTTTGTGCGCTGACACAGTTATAGATATTTCTCCAAATTTGGTTTGTCCGGAAAGAGAAGCAGACTGGGTGACTGACATGGAATCAATAAGCAGGTCTCCTGACCGGAGACGCTTTATGTTCCTTGGCTCACCTATACATGAATGTATATATTTGTTTAAGAGAAAAGGAGACATCTTTTGCAGTTCACGAGAAGGACTAGAGATAACAAGGAAGCCAAGGACAATCAGTAGATTTTTTGGCATTTGCATCGGTGCGGATCTTCTTTGTATTGGATTTATCAATAATTTCAGTGTCTTTGTCATTTGCATCTGTACGGGTCTTCTTGTTGATTGATTTGTCTACAATTTCAATTTCTTTGTTCGTTTCATTTGACTCGGGTTTTTTGAGAATGAATAAACAAGCCATGATTAGATAAGAAAAAATTCGGGTCCGACGGCCCCGCCCACCACGGAGCCCAACAAGGGAACACAGATTCCTGTGTTAGGGCTAGCCGGACCTATACGCAAACTGAAGCCCCACAGTCGGCTTTCCCGAAAGCAGGTACTCCCGAGAGCTTGACCCGAAGCCACTGACACAAGGACTAGTGACCAGCCGATTGACACTCGTGAGGACGACTAAGGTGCCTCCCGTTTAGCTGAAGCAGAGGCCAAAGCAGTGTGTTGAGGACAGTACCTCGCCCCTCAACTACCAGGACCCTCCTTTCCAGCGACACGGGTCTCCACGCACGGCAAACACGCGGGCAGTTTTCTCCCCACTTGAAAACTAGAAACAAGGTCTGTTCCAGCCTCTCGTGACGAGCCCCAAACTCCGTAGAGAGTAACCACGAGGGAGAAGGGAAGGGAAAAAGTTCCAGCAAAGAGGAGAGGAGACAGAAAAGAGGATAGATCACTGGGGCTCCAGGATCGTGACACCCGTCTCCCCAAGAAGATGATCCCCTGAAGGGCTAGGGTACCTCGGGATTGCCACACCCGTACTCACAAAAGTGAGCCCCCTGAGGGGCATCTCACCAAGAAGATGATCGCCTGAAGGGCTAGGGTACCTCGGGATTGCCACACCCGTACTCACAAAAGTGAGCCCCCTGAGGGGCGTCTCACCAAGAAGATGATCCCCTGAAGGGCTAGGGTACCTCGGGACTGCCACACCCGTACTCACAAAAGTGAGCCCCCTGAGGGATATTGAATACAGAGAAAATCTCTAAGAGAGTGAGCAAAGAAATAAAGGAACAATTTGTAAATATTTTGAAAGTCCTAACTAAACAAAATCTTAAAATTGCTAAATTAGGACAACTTCAGCAAACTCAAAATGTAGAAGACTATATATCAGGTTTAATTGATACCAAAATGGAGAATGAGTGAGTGAGTGATTATGGCGCAAAAACCGGAGATGATTATGACGCGCCAAACACAAGATGGGATGATTATAATTGATGTCATTAAAATTCAATCAAATCCAGAGGATGAAGTCATATAAACACAAGCTAAAAGCACATATTAAAATTCAAGACAGTCTTCAAAACAAATTACATTAGGTAATAAAAGCCAATTGCTTTTAAATAATAAAATAAATTACAATTGACCTCTATTCCGATTAAACGGTCGAGAGGTAAGTCACAGCTATTAAAATATTTCTAGCGAAGACTATTAAAACATGGACACTCAATTAAAATATGACGAACAGATAAACAAACATTACAATTAAAAACAACCAGGCTCATTTTCAGCTTTGAGAAGATAGTTATGTGTGACTAGTGTGACCAATTCTGAGGCGAGTCAAAAGAGCAAATCCCAATGCAATTCCAGCAAAATCCTAACGCTCAATTCTAGGCTTCACGTTTCTCAACTTCTGTTGATGCTGAACATCCTAAATTTGCTGCCATTTTTTTCGGACGTTTCCCTTGATGACACTGCAGATATCTCTAAAAGGGATAAGGCGACTGGACAGTTCAACAGCACATTTGGCTGCAATATCTGCAAGCTCATTTCCCTTTATTCCAGCATGTCCAGGAACCCAGCAGTACAGGACTTCATAACCTCATCGTTAAATTTATATGAATTTTGAGAACATCCACTACCACAGGATTCTGAGTGTTGGGATAAGTTTCTTAAGATTTCAGAGCAACATACGAATCTGTATAAACTATGAACTTTTTGTGGCACAGCTTTGAGACGTACAAAAGACAATAATATATTGCAGTTAATTCAGATGTTAAGACAGAGAAGGCATGGTGCAAGTGTCTGCCCTCCATGTGGTCTTCAATTACAAATGCCATCCCGACATGATCATTTGAATTGGATCCATCTGTATAAACTGGAAGATAACTGCTATATTTTTCCCTGTGCTCAGCGAAGAGTTGTCTGTAAATCATCTCGTTAGTGCTTGCCTTCACATGATACTTAAAAACATCAAGAAGCTGAATCCGTGCATTTTCCCAAAGTGGGATTTCAAAATTCTGTACTGCTTGAGGCGCATATCAGAGGGGAAAATTCCTCAATGACAGGGCGAACTCTTGAAAGAAATGTAGGAACACAGGATGGACGTGTTTCCAATAACGCGTTACACACATCATCAAGTAACAGCTTATTGGGATGTTCAGGTTGGGATAGAATATTAAAATATTGCAAAAGGGACAATTGTTCACGCCTCAGATAAAGTGATGGTTCATTACAGTCAACATACAGGCTCTGGACAGGAGAAGACCTGAAAGCTCCTGAACAGATCCGCAGTGCTTGATGGTGAACAGGATCCAGTTTTAACAATACTGATGACCGGGCGAATCCGTAAACAACTGAGCCATAGTCCAGTTTAGAGCGAACAAGCGCTCTATAAATGCGAAGCATAGAGCACCCCAGGAGGTGCTCGCCAACACTTTTAAAATGTTTAGTGTATTTAAACACTTTTTTCTCAGGTTTAAAACATGAGAGAGGAAAGTTAATTTTCGGTCGAACATCACCCCTAAAAATTTTACTTCAGATGCAGATGGAGACCTCGCTTTCTACAAAAATGCACACAGACAGTCTTTTGTTTCGAAAATGCAAATCCTTGTCTTTTTGCCCATTCCTGAATCCTGTTCAAAGCGATCTGGAGCTGCCTCTTAACGTGTCTCATATCCGCACCTCGACAGCTAATTTGAAGATCATCAACATATAAAGATCCTGAAATGGCGGGAGGAAGTTCTTTTAGTACAGAGTTTATTTTTAAACTAAACAGGGTTATACTAAGAACAGCCTTGAGCCACACCCTCTTCCTGTTCAAAAACATCCGACAAAACTGGGCCAATCCTTACTTGAAAACTTCTAGTGTTCAAGAAATTCTGAATGAAAATTGGTAGGTTGCCGCGCAAGCCACTCTCGTGAAGATCCCGAAGTATACCGTGTCTCCATGCCTTATCATAAGCTTTCTCAATATCGAAGAATACCGAGATATGGTGGCTTCTTCTTACGATAGTTGGAGGGATTTCTTAGGTCTTTCCCTGGCTTAGCAATAGGAATAACAATAGCTCTCCTCCACGCACTGGGGAAAATACGCTCCTTCCACACTCTATTGTAAAGAGTGAGGAGGACAGTCAATGACTTATATGACAGATATTTTAGCATTTCGTAATTCACGCCATCAAGACCCGGAGAAGACCTATGTGTCTGCAATAAAGCTCTCTTTAATTCCAGCATAGTAAATGCTCTATTGTAAGGCTCAGATTTGGAGGAGTTCAATGCAATAGGATTAATTTCAGAGTGCTGCTTGATAGACAGAAATGCAGGTGAATAGTTTCTGCTGGAAAAAACGGCAGCAAATGTCTCACCGATAGTATTCGCAATTTCTTCTATGGAGCTAATCACTCGGCCATCTTTTTCCAGAAAGGAAAGTGAGTGGTCTTTATATATTCCGCATCCTTTTCGAACTCTTTCCCAAACCTGCTTACTAGGCATAGAGGAAGTTATAGATGACACATATGAAATCCAGGAATCCCTCTGGCTCTGCCTTCTTACTTTTCGTGCATTTGCTTTGGCTCTTTTAAATGCTATGAGGTTTCGCAGAGTAGGATATCTATGAAAAATACCCCATGCTTTTTCCTGCTGTTTCAGTGCTTCATGACAGTCGCGATTCCACCACGGTTTCGAATATTTTAATATTTTTCCTGATGTTCTCGGAATCGAAAGCATAGCTGCCTGAATAATAGTATTAGTAACAGCTTCAACAGCGTAATCGATATGCACATCTTCTACCATTTCCTCTGTCAGTTCTGCAACGGAAAAGAAAAGTTCCCAGTCTGCCCTGTCCAGAATAAACCGAGGGACTCTCCACACGGGGTTTACTCCCCTGCATGCAAGAGACACAAAAATGGGATAATGATCGCTGTTGTACAGGTCATTTCCGACACTAAAAGTGCAAAAAGGCAACAGAGATGGTGAACAGATGGCAAGGTCGAGAGCGTGAAATGTCCTTTAAGGCTCATGGAAGTAAGTATTCTGCGCATTATTGAGGAGACAAAGGCTATGATCTTCGATCATCTGCTCAATTTGTCTTCCTCGGCAATTTGTATTTTTACTACCCCAGAGTGGACTATGGCCGTTAAAATCTTCTATTATGATAAAAGGCTCAGGCAGCTGCTCTATTAGATTATTTAAATCTTGCTGATAATTGTGCTCATTTGGAGGCAAATACAAAGAAACAAATGAAACAACAATATCAAGATTTATTTGAGCAGCGAAAACTTGGAGGGATGTCGTCAAAGAAAGTACATTTGAGGGATAATCCAGTGAGGAGAGGAGACCTACACCTCCACTGGCACGCTCACCTGCAGGGTTATCCTTTCTGACGATAGAAAACCTCCGAAGTTTTGCATGTTGTTCTGGTTTCAGATTTGTTTCCTGTATAGCTAAGCACACAGGATGATCCGCATTTATTATAGATATTATGTCAAGCAAATTTCGGTCGAAACCGCGACAGCTCATGACACGAGGGTTGCCATTATGAATGGATTTTGTTTTTCCTGTGATGTTCTTTTCTTTTTCGTGGAAGTAAATGCCTGGGAACTTCCAGACCCTCTTCCACTTACATAAAGTCTGAATCCACAGATTCAGAAATCATCTCATCAAGAGAGCTATTGCTGCGACTTCTATTTTTATTTGATATTTTTTGTGTGGCAGTTTTGGGTTTGCTTTGAATTACTATTTCTTTATTTTGTACTGTATGGGTTGGGTTTTCTTTCTTCTTGTTGTTTGTAGTCTGTTGAGTTTTGTTTGGTGGCGTCTGCATACTAACTGATGTTTGGGTAGCAACTGAGCGAGATTTTTTAAGAGCATTGGCGTAAGATGTATTTGGTCGTAGCTGTGTGCTTTGGACTAATCTTCTGGCTTCTGCATATGAGATGTTCCTCGTAACCTTTGCATTCTGCACTTCTTTTTCCAATTTCCATTTTGGACAGAGGCGTGAAAATGCTGGGTGCTCACCCTTGCAATTTATACAAAGAGGCGCAGCGGTACAATTTTCAGAATCGTGGCCAATCTGTGAGCATCGGGCACATGTGAGGCTGCCACGACAAGACGTCTTAGAATGGCCGAAACGCTGGCATTGGAAGCATCGCATAGGGTTGGGAATATAAGGTCTTACGGGACAATTTAAATATCCGGCCTTAATATTCTTAGGCAGATCAGGCGTGTTGAAGGTAAGGATCACGTGTTTCGTATCGATCAACTTACCTTCCTTACGCATCTTGATCCGCCTAGCACCGCAGACATTTTGGTCGGATAGCTCGGAAGCGATCTCTTCTTCAGGAACATACAGAAGGTCGAATTCCGATATAACGCCACGACAATAATTCAGTGTCTTATGTGCTGTTACATTGACATTCGCTTGCCCAAGTTTAGTTATTTGAAGTAAAGAAGCAGACTGGGTGGCTGAGATTGTATCAATAAGGAAGTCTCCGGAGCGGAGGCGCTTTATATTTCTCGGCTCACCAATACAAGACTGGATGTATTTGTTAATCACGAAAGGAGACATCTTATGCATTTCGCCAGAAGGACTAGAGATGACTAGGAAACGGGGACTATTGTTATGATTTTTTTTATTTGCATCTGTCCGTAATTTTTTTGCAGAATTTTCAGAACTAAGTTGAGTGACTGGTTTAGTAGTAGACTTTTCAGAACTAGGTTGAATGATTGGTTTATTAGTAGATGTTTCAGAACAAGGTTGAGTGACTGGTTTAGTAGTAGACGTTTCAGAACAAAAATCGTTTAGTTCGCCAAGGAGGCACCGTCAATATAGTTTTATCCAAGACTAAAAAAAAAACAGACCCTAAAGAGAAATTACTTTGGCTAATTGTTATTATTTTATATTTTACAAATAAAATATTTTTAATTGCACTCCATCTGTAAATTACTTAGTTTATTGACAGATATACCAAATATTAGGAAAAAGTATCTTTTTAAAAAAATTTCACAACTCGGTCGTCACTGGTTGTAATCGTCATAGAAAGTCATAGAAATTTCATACTTAAGTAGGGTGTAGTATTTATAAAAAGAGAGTATGCATTTTAAAGTCAGACAAAAAAAAAAATTGTGCCACATAAGGGACAATCTAATGCATCTGTACACATATAAGTCAATACACACGTGCATGCATACATTTCTGAATCCAGCTCCCAATAACAGAACAGTAGTATTTTATATCATGTGAAGCTTTGTAGTATATTCTACCAAAGTCAATGCCTTGAATCAATTCATGAGTTGTTTGAAATTTTATACTATTAAATTTGTATTTGTCAAAGCGATAGTAAAATTTTTAACTCATTTTTTCAAAAACTATATTCATCAATATATGTGATAATATATATAAAAAAAAAACTGTTAAAGCTATTATTTTAAACATAAGTAAAAATCTGTATTTCAGGTAAGCCTTTTACTTTTTAACTCTAGTTATGTCTAAGTCAGATTTGTTCTCGTAGCACACAGAGATGAAAAAATTAAGTTAAGTAATGCCTAATTAATCAGACTGACTCAATTTTTCAGGCAATTAATAATATTAACTGGTTAATGTGATTAATGTGCCTTATTTATCGCATTTACCAGAAAATGTGATTATTAATACTAACCAGATTTATTACTTTAACACATACATTAACTTACTCTCAGGGATGCTCCATTGGCAATTTTCAAAATCTGCCAAGGGTCGGGTTCAACAGCACTTTCACCATACAAATCTAATATATAACTTAAGTTATGCTCTCAAGAAAGGATAAACACAAGTTGAATTTCTTCAATCGACCCAGTAAAAAGCTACACGTAAAATTGTTCAGTTTTATTTTGACACTGTGTTCATATCTCTAAAAATACCAACCATCAAATAATGTCATTATACCTTTTGCTCAGAAATGTGATTTTTTGAAGGAGCATGGGATTAAGATCTCCCTTTAACCTGATCATGCTGAAAACGAGTCTGGACACGAGTCAAAAACTCATGCAGACTGGACTTTACATTTTAAGTGTTTAGCTTCTTCGTCTAAATTTCTACAATCTGCTACCAGTCCAAACTCCAACACACCACACAAACACATACAATTTATATGCAGGCAAACAAGTTCATCCCGAGTTACAACTCTTATCCTTACTCCAGAGTCCCTAAAACTGAACACTTACAGATGCGATTAAAAAAATCTAATGTTATTAGAGATATTAACATTTGTAGGAAGCAAAGAATAGACACTTGACATAGACAATCCACATAAAAATAAAAGTACAATAGGCATATCACTGCCCTTCCTCAAATCAGATACACGTAATACCTATCCAATCACTCTCACATCAAATCCCCAAATTTTGATATCGTACGAAGAATGTCATTCTTCGCGTATTTTATGTTTGTGTAGAAAAATAACAATTTGACACTAAACAACATGTCGAAAATTACTCCATACAATATTATAATTTCAAAATAATATTTTCTCCTCAGCTCATATTTGCAAAAACTCTACTCCAATTAATACCGTACCAAATGCACCGAGCATTTGCAAGACATGTTTTGGCTATAGCAAATATAATGATGTAGTCTATAACACAATCCAAAATCACGTACGTAAAAATGCACAAGTTTGTTGATAAAATATTCCATGCACATAATAAGCCTAAAACTATAAAAAAATAGGTGAGAAATGAATCTGAAAACAAATTATTACCATTAACAACTGAACGAAATAAAAATGGGGAAGAGTTTTGCCTTATAGGCAGTCGGTTATAAGTTCTTCGCCAGCACCAGAAACTAGACATTTGAAAACAAATACTAATAGTAGCGTTCCGCACTAGTAGTAGAAAGACAGCTTATTTCTATTATTAATATTTTCTTACGGCTTTCACAGTCATTATTAGTAAGAAATTTCTCAGATTAATACCAGTTCACGTCCGAATGCGAAGAAAGAACCGCCGATTGGACAGTCAAAGTTGAATTTCTGTAATGCAGAACATTAACTAAGGTTTCTATTGAAGTAAGCACAACGGTAATTCCAACGTGTTACTCTTCACTTATGACTGAGATAATCTGACCAGTCATTATTACAAATGTAATGATAAATCTGATAGTTTTTTGCACTTTCTCCTCGCAGATTCCAGAAATAGCGCCGAGAAACAATAACTAGAAGACAACTTTAGCCATTTTCTTCGCATTACACTGTAGAGCTGGAGCAAACCGCATGTATTCGTTACTGAGTAACGGGTACATCGGTTGACTCGAAGTACCGATTCGGTACTCACTATAAAATTATGAGGGTACACTTTTAGCTATTAGAAACTATTTATTTACAATCTCAGAATGTATAATCACAGAGAACTGCAATACCAGCATAGTTCTATTTTCCAATCTGTATCCAAAGTGTTGCCAATTACAAGTTACTAAATATTAAATGTTACCATTTACAAATTATTAAATATTACATCTTCCGTTTTTTTAAAGAGTTCAAAAGTTTTAACAGTCTAAAATCAGTCCAAATACCTGGCCGGCTTTCTAATCAGTCTCCCACTTCTAGTTCTTAGCTCACCGTTCCTTGTTTCTGAGTTAGCAGAGTTTGGTAGTTGATCTTCTAAACTTTGCCCTTGAGAATATCTGGAATCATATCCTTTTACATCTGTTTTCTGTGTATTAACTCCTTGTTCTGTTCCTCTGATATTCTCATCAACAGCTGAACTGTTTCCTCTAATATCTTTTCTATTTCTTCTCAATACTGATCCACCTGATCTAAGTATTTATGATCTAGGCGTCTTATGCACTTCTTCTACAACTGCTGGTTTCCAGCGATTATCTTGATATACCCGAACACAATCTCCTTTATTTAGCAATGGTAATGTTTTTGTATGACGATCATAATATGACTTCTGTTTAGTTCTTTCTTGGTTGATTTTTTCTTTTACATTTCTCACAACTTGAGGTTTAAGTAATTCTTCAGATGTAGGAAGAATCGTTCTTGTTCTTCTACTCATAAGTCGTTGAGCTGGTGATCCTAGCATCTCATTAGTTGGAGTGTTCCTATGAGCTAACAATGCTAAATAAGGATCAGCATGATCTGCTTGAGCTGCATAAGACGCCTAGAACAATTTCTTCGCCGTTTGTACTGAACGCTCTGCTAATCCGTTCGACTGTGGATGGTATGGACTGCTTGTTATATGTTTAAATTGGTATTTCTTTTCAAATTCTGAAAATTCTTTACTTGCAAACTGAGGTCCATTATCAGATATCACTATCAATGGTATACCGTATCTTGCAAAATGAGATTTCATGTAACTGATCACTGTCTGACTTCGAGTATCCGGTAGTTTGGAGATTTCAAAAAAGTTGGGATAGTAATCTACAATTAATAAATATACATCTTTGTTAATCTCAAATAAATCTATCGCAACTTTATACCAAGGTAAATTGGGAATTTCATGTGGTATCATAGGCTCTCTTATGTTTTTGTTCTGGTATTCATTACATATAGAACATTTTGAAATTTTATCTTCTATCTGCTTGTTCATAAATGGCCAAAACAAAAAATCTCTAGCTCTTTTCTTACATTTTTCTATACCAAAATGACCCTCATGAATTAAATTTAACATTTCCTTTTGCATAGATAAAGGAATAATTACCCTTCCTCCTTTGAAAAATAAATCATTTTCCATTGTCAACTCATCTCTGTAGTCCCAAAATACTTTGACTTGAGGTTCTACCTGATGTTTCCTTTCTGGCCAGCCTCTCAGAATATATTTCTTTAAGCACTGTAGTGTAGCATCACATTCACTTTCTTTCTTTAATTCATAAATTTTGTCATCAGATGCTGGAATCAGTGTACAAATTTCTGTATCTTCATCATTATCTTCTTCTGTTGTATTCAAATATGCTCTACTCAAAGTGTCTGCTATTAATAAGTCTTTCCCCTTTTTGTATCGTACATCTAGATCATATTTTTGTAAATTTAACAGCATTCTTTGCAATCGCTGTGGTGCTTTAAAAGGAGGTTTCCTAGTTATGCTTTCTAATGGTCGATGATCAGTTTCAACTGTAATACGTTTGCCATATATATATTGATGAAATTTAGAACATCCAAAAGTAATAGCTAAAAGCTCTTTTTCTATCTGAGCATAATTTTTCTGACTTTTTGTTAGAGCTCCTGAAGCATAAGCAATTGGTTGGTTTTCTTGTAGTAAAACAGCACCTAATCCTTCAGAACTTGCATCTAGTGAAAGAGTTATATCCTTAATAACATCATAGAATTTTAATACTGGTGCTTTTGCAATCAGTTCTTTAAGTGTTTCGAAAGCTTTTTGATGCTTTTCAGTCCAGTGCCAGAGGACATTTTTCTCAAGTAACTGTCTTAATGGTGCAGTAATAGTAGTTAAGTTAGGAATAAATTTGGCTAAATAATTAATCATTCCCAAAAATCTTTGTAGCGAAGGCACATCTGTAGGTTCTGGCATTTTAACAATTGCTTCCACTTTAGAAAAATCAGGTTTTAGTCCATTTTCACTTAACTCGTGTCCTATATAATTCACACGATTAACTTTTATTTTACATTTAGCCTTATTGAACTTCAAATTATTTTCTCGTGCTCTCTGGAGTACTTTTTTAAGTCGTAGCTCATGTTCCTTTTCATTAGATCCCCATATTAAGATATCATCTATAATACATTCAACGCCTTCTAGACCGTCTATTATTTGACTTAATTTTCTTTGGCAAATTTCTGGAGCTGAACATATGCCAAAAGGTAATCTTTTAAATTTGTATCTGCCAAAAGGTGTATTGAGTGTACACAAATTACTACTTTCTTCGTCAAGCTGGATTTGCCAAAAAGCACTATTAGCATCTAAAACAGAAAATATTTTTGCGTTAGGCATTCTAGTGACAACTTCGTCAATGGTTAACATCGGATTATGTTCTCGTTTTATAGCTTTATTTAAATCTCTAGGATCTAAACATATTCTTATTTTATTCGGTTTGACAACTGTGACCATTGAATTTACCCATTCAGTTGGTTCTCTTACTTTCTCAATAACATTTAAATTTTCCATTCTTTGTAATTCTTTCTTAACTTTATCACGTATAGATATGGGTATTTTTCTTGGAGGATGAATGACTGGCGTTACATCTTGTTTTAACTGGATTTTATATTCTCCATTCAAACAACCTAAGCCTTCAAATACATCTTTGTATTCCTCCAGTAAGTCTTCAGTGTAAACAGGCATTACTTTCTGAATCAAACCTAGTTTCAAACATGATTTTAATCCTAATATAGAAGGTACTTCTTTGTAAATAACTTGGAATTCCACAACATAATTATTTTTTCCATATTGGCAGTTAAGTACTACTTTTCCTAAAGTATCCATTTTATTCCCAGAGAATGTAACTAATCTTTTAATTTCAGACTTCTGTGTCGGAACATTTAGCAATTTCAGTTTGCTTTTAGAAATAACATTGCACATTGCTCCAGTATCTAACTGCAAATTTAGTTTACTTGTATTTACATTAACGTCAACAGTCCATTTCTCTTCCTTGTTATCTGAATTAAGGTTTAATGTGCCAACATAAAATTCTAACTCTTTCTCAGAGTCATGATTTATTAATTTAATTTGTCTACCTTTTTTGTTTACCTTGACTGCTTCATTTTTTATTATATAGCTTTTACACTGACTCGCGAAATGATTTGCCTTTTTACATTTATGACAGATTTTTCCATATGCGGGACACATTCGATACTCATGAGATGTTCCACATTTAGAACAAACTTTTGTCTTTTGTTTATTGGTATTTACCTCTTTGTAGGTATTCTTATTATATTTACTTAGTATCTTTTTCACTAAGTTTTCAGCAGTTTCCTCATCCTTTATGATTTTCATTTGATGTGCACTTATTTCAGCAGATCTGCATATATCAAGAGCTTTTTCTAATGTTAATTCTGTTTCATGTAACAATCTTGCTCTCACTATATCATCTTTAATACCACAAACAATTTTATCCTTTATTAAACTATCCCTTAATTGTGCAAACTCGCATGTTCTAGCTTTATTTCGAAGATCAGTTACGTATTCATCTATGGTTTCTTACGCGGTTTGATTTCTAGTAAAGAATAAATGTCTTTCATATGTAATATTTTTCTTAGGAATACAATATTCTGCAAATTTTGTTTTAATTTCACTTTATTTAATTTCTTTACCCTCTTCTATAGGAAATGTATTATATATTTCAAGACCACGAATTCCTATTACATGAAGAAAAGTATTAACTCTTACCTTCTCTTCTTTATTATGTAATCCACTAGCTACTTCATATATTTCAAATGATTGCAGCCATCTCTGCCAATTCAAAGACAGATTTCCATCAAATTTCATCGGCTCTGGTGGTTTTAAACTTTCCATTTTGAAAGCAAAACACTCCTGACACCATATAAAATTATGAGGGTACACTTTTAGCTATAAGAAACTATTTATTTACAATCTCAGAATGTATAATCACAGAGAACTGCAATACTAGCATAGTTCTATTTTCCAATCTGTATCCAAAGTGTTGCCAATTACAAGTTACTAAATATTAAATGTTACCATTTACAAATTATTAAATATTACACTCACAAATTCATTTCGTTACTCGCATCTGTCGTACGATCAACACCGACTCTACTTCAGGCCTAAGCGCGCGGTTCGAAAATTCCTGTGACGTCACGACTTCTCGTCATAATAAACCAAAGAATTTGTAAGCGAGAAGAAATAAAGCTTCTACAACACAGCAAGGCCAAGCGGACACCCGGTAGCGTAAGGCTTACGGTAGCGTATTTCCAAACCCTACCCCACTTTTCGAATTTTTGACGTCATGGACAAATCGACTAGTTTCGCCTGGATGGTAATTCTTGAGCATGCGCGGAAGGGCGAGAAGTAACATAAACAGAGCTTTGGCTTTCACTTGTAAACAATATTAAGTATATTGTCTGATAGTGCATTCGTTTATGTAATTGCATAATTTTACTATTTCTGTAATAAGAAAACTTCATTCAGATAAAATTTATTTTAATATTATTATTATCTGCTTATAGGATTATACGAAATGATGAGTACTCTAGGTACTATCGTAATCTTCGCATAACCTTTCACATTGGATTTTGCCTTATCATTGTAAAATATATTGTATTATAAAGATTAAATCAAAGCAAATTACTTTGTTAGAGATGTCAATGTTCTCACTGAATTTTCTTTTTATCACGTATTATTTATTTCCTCTTTGAAAACACATTCATATTTGACAAATAATTATCTCCGGTGAAAATTTTTTGATTGCTTGAAAACTATATTTGTCAATAATATAATAAAAACTCAATCTAATGCTTCATAGATCAATATGACAACGAATTCAAAATGTTTTTAAAACAGTTCTTAAATCTTTATTTTGCAGTAGATGCAACTAATGTCACAGAGAAAGAAATATTTCAATAAAAAAGTTCTCCATGTTAATTCAATAGCAAAATTATTTCTATTTCAGTGAGAAATCCACTTTCAATGCTTATATAACAGAAAAATGGTATATAACGTAAGCATTTTAGCAATACATAAGCAATGGGCTTATATAACATAAGCATTTTAGAAGTTTTAAATATAAGCTCAAAGTTTATTGTACAATTTTATGTAAGAAACGTAATAATTTACTTTCATTCCTTTTAAATTGGCATATTAGTTTCCAATTAACTAAAATTTTTGGGGTTTAATCCTAGTATCCGGTGCACACAGGATTTGGCGACTTTATGATGAGCAGTAAAAGCAGGACATATACGATGAGTAGTTAACCGGTCATTCAAAGAAAATATACAGTTAAACATAGTATATACTATGTATATAGTATATATACTATGTGTGTATAGTATATATATAGACGTTCTTTGGATCATTTTTGGTGTTGGCGATAATTTTCAAGGTCACGCCAAGGCTGCACCGTATACTAGAATTTTACCAATTTTTGGCAAGGTAGAGATTTAACACACAGTTTTCCGTCACTTAAAATATCAATTAATTGTTCTTTTTCATTTAGAGATACATTGGAATTGAAAATACCAAAGGCAAAATGGGTCACAGATCCAACCTAATTCCTTATTTGGAAATTTTTCAAAAAATTTTCTGTCAATTTCATCATATGTTGTTTTAAACAAGAAATCTGTATTATTTTCTTTAGTAAATTCTGAAAAGCATGTTTCTGTTCAATTCTCCTTGCCAAAGTATTGGCTTAGTTTTAAAAGCTTCCATTAGTACAAACTGCAACACAGTGTGTCTAGGTAAGATTATTCGTTTCAAAGTGTCTGTTAATAATTTCAAATATTTTCTCTCCAGTTGCTTTTCCTTCACAAATATTATAACATAAAAAATATTCTACTGCATCGTCTTCAAAAACATATCCGAGATAAACGATGAATTGAAACATTTTAGTAACGTCAGTAGTTTCATCAAGTTTTATAGTAAAGACTGGATTTTGCATTCTATAGTGTCTGATATGACAAAAATTTGGTGAGAAACGGTATCTTTTTTTAATGCTATTGTTTTTAAATCTTTACTATATTTTTCTGCATGCATAAATGATGTTATTTTAATTGCTGAAGGAAGAATGAGCGATTCTCCAATTGTATGAGGTTTTAAATTTTTTGCAATTAAATATGAAACTTTTAAGGATGCTTGTAAATCATTCTCAGGAACTGTTGTATATTTTCTCAAAATTACATTTTAATTTTTCATGCTCTCAGCTCATTCCTTAAAAAAATTCTTCAGATTTATTTACTTAATCTTTATGTTTAGTTTCTGAGGTACTTTTCCGTTTCACTGGCGCATATCGCGCCAAGCAGACTTTGTTGGTGACAACATACAATATTCACATAAAAAATTTTAACAAACGTTAGTTCTAAGAATTTTTTATTTTGATGGCATAAACATTTTAATATCTTTTAAAATTATGCAAAAAGCCAATAAATAAAGATAATAAGTTTGTAAAAAGACATTAAGAATTTACTTTATTTTCATGGTTCAACATCCTGATTCGCCGGTTCGTATCACGTGACACCACGTGATCTCATCTCACGTAAACTACGCTACAAAAATATAATTCTCTCAGTAATTATTTACATTAATTTCAAGTTAAATCTTCATTTCGAATACAAGTTTAAATGCAAGAATTATTTCAATTCGTACAAATAGCTTACTCAGAAATTATGTAAAACCGCAGTGCTTTACTTCGCTACTGCATTCTCATTAGAAATGATGAATTTAACCCTTGATTTTGCCTTCGGGTAAGTGATGTGATTGCAGTCTAATTGACTTTAATTAACGCGAATGGTCTTGGGGCATAAAATTTAATTATCTTGTAAAAATTATATATAGTTGTATGCCAGTATTGAAAGAAACAATCAATCTGATAAGAAATCGCTGCGACTTGTTTTGAAAATGAGGCGTTGAAGGTTGGCAGAGAAGATATTCCGTTTGGCATCAGTTGTACCATTGTTGGCATCTTTATTTTTTGCGGTGGCAAAACGGTAAAAGTACCGTTTCTAAATGTGTTTTTAATTTTGCAGGTTTCATGCTTTCCATGTGCCAAGTTTCCACTGTATTTAACACACAATGGGTATTCATTTTCCATTGATAATGCAACATGTAAAACAGTATAAAATAAACTCTTTTTGATATTTACTCAATTTTTTTTTCCCCCTTTTAGAAGTAGAAAGAGAGCCAATGGTTTTATTTTTGTTTGCATTTTCATTAACAGTTTTTCTCTTAAGTTTATTTGATGTTGGACCATCCATCCCGTTTCTCTTGTGAAATACCCAATGTTCACAAGAGATTTTGGGCCATTTAACCATCATGAACAAAATTGCAACTAAAATAAAACTGTTTTTATTATCCTTCGAGACACTACTGAATTTTCCAATGCTTAGGAAATGTTATGTGCTTACTTGACAACAAATTTGATTAGAAATAAGAAACATAGTTTATAAATTATGCATATTACAGTTACAAATTGCATGCAAGACACTACTAAGATAGCCAAAAAAACTACATCTTAGCTGCGCATATGCAGTTGCTTTGAAATTTGATTCGAGCTGTTTGGAAATCATGAAACATAACACATAAATCAAGTGGAAAGCAATAAAATCAAAATTAAAATATGGAAATGTTTAATTTAAAATTCCTGGCAAATGTTAAAAAACATCCAAAATTCTCTTCAAATTCCGTATATCTTTTATTGTCAAATAAATTTCTTTGAATTTGGTGACCCCCCACAAATTTGTTCATGACTCCCAGGTTAAAATTTTGTAAAAAAAACAATACAAGTTATCAATTGCATTTTGAAGGGAGGAAAAAAATGATTTCAGGCTTGTCTTCAACAGAACAGCATGCAATGAAGTATTTTCAAATTTACGGGAAAGTACGACTTATGTGAAAATTGATAAACATTGGCTGTCCAAAGTGAAAAGTGAATTATGGTTTAATATGTTATGTTCATATCTTGTGTATTTTGATTATCTAACTAAATACAGAATGATCCGTTCCTTCAAACTTCTGCTGGAATAACTGCTAGAATATCTATCCCATTTCAGATGAACAGAAAGCAAGTGTTGTATTCTTATTCAACAATTACAATACTCTTGCATAATACTTACAAGGAATAAGTTAGGTTATTTAACTAAAGTGCAGTCAATTTTATTTCTTATTTACATGAATGATGTATCACACAATGCTGTGTAGGCTGGTGACCTAGCGATGATGACTCAAAATGCATCTCTGCATTCAGGCATACACTCCTTACGAAAATGTAACCATGCACTGGAGTCCTAGCTTTGGCAGGTACATTTTGTTGTGCTATGCAATCTCTTTGGGTCCTAAATTCTAAAAACTTTTCCACTCCTTAATTCCAAAAATTTTGCTACTCGATATTTCTGTAAATTCCAAAATTTTGCACAGCTGCCATAACTGCACTGGCTGTGGCCTCAGTTATTCAATGTTCCAACAAAATCAAATATTGTAACGTTAATTTAGATCAGACTTTCTTAAACTGTAGATCACAACCTCAATCTACAGCAAGGGGTCGCAAAAAACTTTAGTAGTTTTGGCATTTCTTAAACTTAATATAATAATTTTACAATTACCCAATATTTTTACACAATGTGTCTGAAAATATATAAAGATAAGACAATACAGACAAAGAGAAAAACAAAAATGTTTCAACGCATTCTGTTTATAATATAAATGTTCATTTTACTTGCTTTGCTAGTGACGCTGTCATTTCGTCTGTTACTGAATTAAAATTTTCACATTGTTCTATGTCTTAAAAATAAGAAATTAAAGATAATGACCTAAAAATGCAATATTATCTTACAATACATGTGAAAAAATTGACAATTTCACTCACGCACATGTCAGATTTTCGGAATATGGGGTTCCACAAAATTTTCGTAAATCTTTTGGGGTCGTAAAAAAAATCTATGATAAAAAAGGTTCACGACTGAAAAAACGTTTAAGAAGCTCTGTTTTAGACCAATCAGTTTCCTGACGCCAACCAAATTTTTGGCCTATTTTGTTTCTCAGCCAAATTATGTTTCTGTGGGAATTTTTCTATATTTTTACTGTTTCAGCTGAATGGAAAAACACACTAAAATGTTTCAAAGACTATTAGGGGAAGAGAATCAAATACCCCACATTATTATTATCTCTATTTATCTCCTGTTTCGATTCTGAGTTATGTTTTTGATAGAATTTTTCCATATTACATATTTCAGTTCAACAAAAAATCAACTTTTAAAATATTGAGGAAAATCATGTACTAAAATGTGGGATAAATAAATATATAAATTAGTTTTTTCTAGGAGTGTAGGAGTTCTTATATATAGTATATAAAGAAATTTGGAACGAACTTTTCGCAAAGACTTAAAAATTGAAGTTCAAATGATCTTCATAAAATCTTATAAATGTAGAACAAGAATACTTTAAAATGTAAAAATTAACACGTTGACTGCCGCGCGCATTTTACGTGATTTGCCCATGACGGCAACTTGAAATTTTTATTATGCGATATATATTATGTCAAAATATTATCTACAGAAAATAATGTTATGTAATTGTGCTTCATGCTGGGGGTCACCAGCAACCCCCAAACATCTGTAGACCATTTTTGTGATTTATAATTTAAATTTTTACGATTTATTATTCTTCAAACCATACAGTAACAATGGTACTATTTAAAAATTTATCAGTATCGATATTTATTCTAATTATGTATTTTACTGTTTGTCGCGTTGCCGGTGGTACCCACGGCGCTGTAGCCAAGTCGAGTGCCGGTCGCCGGTGACCCCCACGGCAGTCAACATGTTAAAATAAACCATCACAAGAAAAAACAAAAAAGTAGTATAAAAGAACAATAAAGGTGAGGAATCCAACCAACTTTAACATAATATCATCGAGAGGAGGTATGTCGAATTTAATTACATTTCCCCATCTAAAACAAAATCCTTGCTTTTCTGTATCCAGAATCAGCTGATGAACCATTTCAATATATTTTTTATCTTAATAGTTCACCCGAAAATTCTAGTCATCCTCAAAGCGAAGGAAAATCATTAAAAATATCTTCCAATTTAAAAATTAAAAAGAATCTTAAAAAAAAAAAAAAAAATGAAAACATGCCCTTAAAAATGTAGAAAATCTTTGAAAGTTCAAAATAATTTTAACACAAAACTTGACTAGAACCTCTTATCAATTCAGCAGTAGCAAAGGAAAACGAGGAGGGGAAAGTAAAATCATTAAAAATATCTTCTAGTTTAAAAAGATTTTACTAGTCTAAACAGGATTTTATCAAGTTAATTTGAATTTCAATTTTTATTCTTTCTGAAAAAGTGGTTCTAAATTTCTTTGGTTGATCTTTACATTATGGTAACTTGGCGATTCTTTGGCGAAAATTTGGCGACCAACTCTTCTACAGCAACCCTCTATTTTTTTTTCCCCGCCGCCATTTTGTCTTCAGGAAGTAAAGACATGTTTCTTTTCTTTTTATCTACTGAACACTTCTTCCAACAATCTACTAGCCGAATTACACTTATGCTAGAAATTTTATCAAACAAAACTGCTTAATCATGACAAATATTCACTGCAAAATTGGGAAAAAGTGCACAATACCATACTCCTTACGCGTTTTTCAAAATAACACATACACATAAACAACCATGTACACGCTGACTTATTTTTACTTAAAAAACATCCCAGAATTGCACAAAAATGGCATTGCGCACACTCTTCACTGTATCCATGTACACTGCTTTTTTCTCATAAATTAGAAAAATTTCACGAAAATACATGACAATTTTCTCAATCTTTAAACCCGGTAAAAAGAACATATATGAAATTACCTGATCGCGAAAAAGTATTTACCCTTTACAAATATGAACATTTCCACATATAAAATAAATAGAATATCCAAAAACTTTTACCTCTAAATCATCTATTACATTATAAACGTCACCAACGAATTCATACCGCAACCATTACAAATACTTAGTGTCAGATATTTAACTTATTTCCATGCACGTTTACTTCAACTAAAACGTATACCAAATTCCTACAAACATAAAATTCACAAAATAACTATCATTTCATTAAAATATAATTACATTCAAAAACACTACTTAAAATATAAATGAGCACATACATTAAATTAATAAAAATTACCTTACAATCTTTATTACTTTACACTAAATCATTGCTAATAACAATTTTCCCAATAATACCAAATTCCTTTCCACCTTACATTTAGAACAATGCATAAAAATAATATCCTCAAATAATTAAAAATACTAACTTACCTAATCTTCTTCAGAATCTTGATTACGTGGCGGATACACTTTTGTAATTCATTCAATAAAATTATTGAAAGATTTTTTCTGCGAATTTTTCCTCCATACTTCCTCCGCTAAATAAAAAGCAAACTTCTTTTTATCACAATGCCTAAATACCCATTTCCAATTTACTTTAGTTAGGGCATGGGATCCAAAAATTAACCAACACTGTTTCACACAACACAGAATAGAGCTAAATACAAAATTTACAGATTTTTTCCCGATTTCCCCCCTTTTCCGATTAAAGAACCGTAATTCCTCCATTAATATCACATGACATATCCCATGATCTCTCATTTCCCTCACACAAAATAATGTGTAATCGGAACTGAGTACTGCTCACATTATTACCAAAGTCCCAGGTAGTAACCTTTATCGCCTCCAAAATGTCGCCAAACTACCAGTTACCATATTGTAAAGATCAACCATTTCTTTCTTTATATATTTACTGATCAATTGTTAGCAGCCATAATGCACGAAAATTTTTGGAAGGATTATAAATTTTCCTTTTAAAAAATTATATGTATATACATAGTCCAAACACATCTGTATACAGTGGAATACGTTGAACGCGAAATAATGCAACAGTCCCAACAAACTACTATGTATTTTCATGCATTTTGTTTCTCTTAACATGAAACAAAAATTGCTTAACACGAAAAGATATCCTTTCTGGAAATGAACAAAATACAGAAAACATTGGCATCGCAGGCGAGATTTAAGCGGGGTGTAGAATGAAAGAGAGGTGGTTTCACATGTTTCGTAGAAAAGAGTCTAATTTGGCTTCGAAATACCCTCGGAATAGCCTGCGACACGAGTCAGTTTTGTTTATCTACACTACTTTCACCTTCCACGTCTACAAACGCCACACAAACATCTCATATCTCATCAGTTAGCTTTGGAATTCAGTGATGAGTACATGGCAGTGTGAGTAAAAATTAGTGAGTTTGGCTCATATGTTGCACTGAATAGAATTCAGCGACTCCAAGGATAAATGAAAATTATTTTCATTACACACAATTCTCAAAAGTATCAGATTCCTTGGCACCGAAAGAAATGAAGAAGTAGGATATTGAAACTAAGCTGACACTTAAATGTTTGAGAAAGTTTCTGTATTAATGGACTGTCCTACTGTACTATCGGAAGAATTCGTTGCAGTAGTTTATGATAATGTGTGTACAGCCCCAATTATGGCAGACAAAGTTATTTTGGAGTTTGTTCAAAGCTAAAAAGATATCATTGATGCAGATTCTGATGACGAAAATAAAATGAATGCAGTTCCTGTTCCCACGTCATCCGAAATGAGGAATATCATAAAAAGTATGGATAGTTATTTAGACGCACATTCCAATGGTGAAATGAATAACAAAATGTTCGACATTGAACAATTTGATGCTAAAAAAGACAATGGAAAGAAAAACATCAGATTATTTTCCCAAAACTCAATAAATGTTTTGTTTTTAAAAAACATGAAAATTTTGTATTAAATTCCATGAAGTTTTTGTTTCATTGATTTATTAAATACATGCATATATACATATATATATAAATAAAATGTACTCTAATAAGCTTAATTTTGTTGAATATATGTTTTTTTTTTTTTTTTTTTTTTTTTTTTTTCAATATTCTTTAACACGAAAAAATATTTCAGTCCCCTCAGTTTTGTGTTAAATGATTTTCACTGTATATCTATTGCACATAAATCCCTTTCTTACATAAAATATAAATGTATGTATAAAATAACTAAATAAATTGTAAAGGAAGTTTAATTAGCAACTATGAAATCTTAAAGTACATAGTATGAAATTTATAATGGCAAACATTAAAAATAGATGAAAGTAAATAAAATTTAAATTATAGAACGTACTTTATAAAATTAATAACAAGTGGTTAAAAATATATATTTTAATTACTTAAAATATGGAAGTTATTTGGCAGAGATTGTTGGATATAAAATTACTACTTCAAATCTTTAGATTACTATTGTTCATATTTAAAGTCTTAACTTGCAGTCTTAATCCACATAACAACCATTATAAAAATCACTCGTTATCATATTCCAAAGATCAGCAGCATACATTTTTTTCAAAATCGTGCATAATATTAAATATTGGCTTTTGATAGTCAAGTTGATACAAATAAGATGAACTGTTTTTATGATTTTAGACTAGTAGTTTATTCTTCCATTCACTTATTACACTATTTTATTTTTTATATGCTTGACTATCCAAAATTTCAAGAGCTTTCCGGATATTTTTTTAGTTGAGTTTTTACTGTACAATCATTTCAGTATTTACATCGTCAAAATTGCACGGACACATACTTGAAGTGAATTTACTTTTACAGCTAAACACATAAACTGGAAAAGGAAAAAGTACTTATTTGGAGACTGTATTTCTTTCGTTCATGAAAATCAAAGTTCATTACACAAACATGCAATCACACTGCACAAGCATGTATGGAAATTCTTAACACATTTAGTAATCCTGATAATTGATTGCACATTTAGTAAATAAAACAGAAAATATTTTAATGTATAACAAATGAATAAAGTTATAAAACAGAGCATAATACTACAGTTACGAAGATACTTAATGTTATAAAAGTTAGGTAGGTAATTTTAGTTTTTCACCAAAGCAATGAAATATTTTGATAATTATGAAGTTCCTTGTATATCTTTATAAATGAATTTTATTGCTGTTTTAAGCAATTAAACAACTGTCCAAGTTATTTTAATACTTTCGAAATATATACACTGAAAGAAACATTAAAATTTATTAATCTATTTGTCAACCTTGATTTTGGTATAAAAGTCTGCAGAATGCTTCGTAGTTTTTAAGCACACAGAGGCACTGCAATTCTTTCTTATTCCTTGATCTAAAGTTTTTTTTTTATTACTATTTATTTATTAAAATATCTGTGTTGGCACACATACAATTTTTGTATGGTGACTTCAGATGTGGATAAGTTTTGCGAACACTCGTTTGTTTTACTGGCTTCGCTGAATTTTGCGATGAATGCATCACATTTATTGCCGAGTCTTCCAAATTTTTCATACTGTTAATGCATCAGCAGTGAATTATTCTCCTTTTTCCTCAAGTACACTACGGCAATAAACAATAACCATTCACTAAAGATTTTGCTTAAATTTCCACTCATAATAATTTAAATTGCGAAAATCTCACAATTAGCACCTAAACATACTAATCAACACCACAATTCTTTCGAAAACGCGCCGTAGTAGTCAAAAGTTGAGCTGGAGCAAATCGCATGTATTCGTTACCGAGTAACGGGTTGAAGTGTCTGGTATGCAAATATAGAAAAATAACACTTCTCTGACTCCTATGGAACCAATATTTTATTCCTTACGGTGCTACTTTGGTAGACGGTTGCACGGATTTTGGCGATTTTCCTTTGGCGAGTAATACAATTTATGGTAAACCCATTGCTGGATAAGTTATTTATGGTAACCGATACTTTGTTGTCATTTTATTTAAAAAATAATGCGTTTTATTGTGCATAAATTCCGTGTTTAAAATATTATTTATGGCTTTTAAATATTAAAAATCAATTTAATTTTGCATTTTTATTTGAAATAAAAATTTTATTGTTTATCATATTTTATGAAATTTTATGTTGTGGATGATGTAATCAATGACGTCACCTTACTTTAAAAGTAATTCGTTTTAATATGTATAAATTTAATCTAATGTTTTAAACATTATTTATGGCTCTTAAATATTAAAATACAATTTAATTTTGCATTTTTTTAAAAAATGATTTTATTATGTATGAATTTTTAAATAATTTTAATTCTAGCCGTGATGTAATAAGCTCTCTGATTGGTTATAAAATATTTGTGCATTAACGAGCTGTAATCAGCTCCCTGATTGGTTACTGACAATTTGTGCATTTCCGCGCCGTTTTAAAATTTAATTTATATCTTCGAATTCCTTCAAAGATGTTATCTAAATTATGATTCTGATTTTTTATTGGGGTACTTATCAGTAAACAACAGGTTAAACACTCAAAAAAATGTAAGTACATATTTTTCGTTTATTTTATAATTGTATACTTCAATTTTTGTTAAAAAAATTAATACACTATTTTCAGAAATTGCTGAGATAATTATTGTCCATATGTTTTAATGTTAATTATATTCTATATAACGTATTTTAAAGTATTTGAATTTAATAATATTCTAATTCTTTTAAATGTTGGTATGATGGTTTTTAATTCGATATTCAATTTCAGTAATTCAGTTTCAGTAATATATAGTAATTTTAATCTAATTAAACGTTGGCCCAATGTTTTTATAGCGATGTTTTTATTCTCTTCTTTGCTATATGAAAGTAATAATAACCTTACTTTAGCATTTTATACTCATAGTAAATATATTTATTTACACTTGCCTGCCATCTTAAAAAACGACATTTTCAACAAAAAATTAATCCATTACTTTTAACGATATTTATTTATTTATTTATTAAGTTTCGAATACTTTACTATGCGTAAAAACAGCGTTTTTCAAGATGGCTGACGCTTGTAAAAATCGCGCCAACAATTCGGCCAACGAAAATCGCCAAAAATCCGTGCAACCGTCTACCAAAGTAGCACCTTCCTTACGATGTTATAGATTCTTATTCATAAGATTTATTTACATTTTACATGCACGTGGCATCGCGTGACAAAAACTCGAAGTTTGTTTACTTCAAGGAGGTTAGAATAGAAGGAGGGAGGGTTCGCGGTTTCCTCCACTAAGGCTACTATAAAGGGGAGCTGAATCATCATCCATTTTGAAGCTAACTTGTTGGTAATCGCTATTGGATTTGCACTGATTTGTTGACATATTTGTGGATCGATTCCGACCTAATTTTCAGAAATATGGGTGGTTGTGCTGCACCAAATTGTTCGAATCAGTCTCAAAATAACTTTAGGATATTTCGTTTCCCTAGAAATGAAGAAAGACGAAGAAAATGGATAGTTAATTCTCGTCGAGATCAATGGATCCCGGGCCCAGGAGCGTATCTTTGTGAGGTAAGTTCAGCTTCGTATTTTTCCATAGAATGTTAGAAAAATTACTCTTCTTGGTACTTTAAAATATGTATTTTCATTTAACTGTCACTTATTGACGATCAACTGATTTTATAAGTACAAAATCATCTGCGGAATGTGTATGTGTTTGTGCAGTAAAATATCGTTGTTTCTTTTGTTATCGTGAAAAGTTTATACCGTTTGTAAAATTTGTATCATACATTTCATGTAAACTTTGTGCTCAGTTAGAAATGTGATGTGCCTTTTTCTTTTCTTTAATTTTACTGTACGATTGGTTATTTAAAGTAGCATTCTATGTTTTGATTCTGATGTATTGTCGCCAAATCGGATATTTGGCGCCAACGTTAAAAACTGGATGGTATGATCCAAATAATAAATGATTTTGTTTTTTCTTTATAGTAAGGTAAATATATTCTGTATTTTTAGACATTTTTAAGAAGTTAAATATTAATTTAAATATTCGATGAATCGTTTTGATCCCATTATTATCCTTTATTGTAGTAGTAAATCTTAATGTATTTTTAACTATAGGTCCTTTAAATTTATTTTCAGTGTGTGAGCAGGAAATATGTTTTAAGTAGTTTTACAAACATGATTACTTTTTAAAAATTTTGTTTTATTTTCATAAAAAAATTAAATTTATCAGAAAATTACATTCTTAAATTAATATAATATATGTAACTGTAATTAAATACTAGTGCTTTTGATTTTAATGTTAAATTTCATACATGCTTGTGTTAAATATGCAGGTACATTTTGAAGAAAATCAATTTGAATGCTCTAGGCAAGATGGGCGTAAAAAACTCAAGCCCAATTCTGTGCCAACTCTTTTCAATGTGCCTAATCCCCCACAACTGTTGACCCCACAGCGTCTAAAAGGCATTGGTTTACCAAAGCACCGTTCAGTTACATCCAATTTTTGTAATGTATGTATTTTTTATTCTTATAGTTTTCATAAAAAAAATATGTTTTTATTAAAAATGAACTAAGTTGCTTTATAAAAGAATCAAAATACTGAAATTAAGGCATTATGTGATAAAGCTGTAATTACAGTCCCTAAGATTAGATTAAAAAATTAAAATTTTGCTGTTGTTATATATATAATTAAGTATGTACTTTGTTATTATAATCATATATTGAAAATTAGGCATAAAACCTCAATTTGATATAGTTTTTGGATAAAGTTTTTGTAGTTTTTCAAGGACAGTCATACATGGGTCTGGTTTCTTCAAATTTGCTCCTAAAAGAAAGAAACCTGTATCTGATTGCCTTCAAAGTCAAAAGAGTTTAAATCAAAATTTGTATTAAACTAAAGTTGCTTTTTTGCTTAATTTTAAATTCCAGATAAATAGAGAGAAATATATATTCCAGATAAATAGAGAGAAATATGTATAAGTAAAAGAAATAATATTGAAATTAATAACTTTAATCTTGAGTAATACAATAATATAGTTATAATACATTGATTTAAATGTATATTTTAATGTCTTATATGTCTTGTCTGAATGTTGTTATTTTTTGTTTAAAGATTTACAAAACTTATTAGGATTATTTATATTATTTATTATTAAAATTACATTAAGTATATTTTATTTATCAGCATTTTCAGGTATCCTTACTTATATGTGTTTCATAATTTTTGCATCTTCAGGGTGGCTTGCTGCACAGTTTACCTTTATCAACTGAAGCGATTTCTGTTGCTGAACCATCTGTTGTAAGTCTTCATTTGAACAGTTATTAAATATTTAGTATTATAAACTTTTTCTAAAAAGTATTAACACTGTTTCTAAAATTTAAAAATATGTTAACGTAATATTTACTTATGTTTAAGAAGTATGAATGCTATGAACAGTCCAATGTATTTATGCTTTTTTATAAGTTGAAAGTTACTTTTAAAATGGTAATGATTGTTTGTATTTATTTTTATCCGATCAGAGTTTATAATTTCTTTCACTTCCACATATTTCATATATTATAATTTCTTTTAGATTCATTTGCAACAACCTTCAGCTTCATATTTTGGAGAAATAAATTTTGCTGCCGAAGTATTTGATGTAAATTGCCATTTTGCACTTCTAAAAAATTTCAATAGTTTTTTAACATCTATTCGTAAACTGTACTATGTTTCTTTAAATGTTTCCATCTTCATAATCATGCACTTTGTTTCATTTCACCAGTGGTTGCAAATGTGTACATTACAGTACATCTCAGGTGTGTTTGCAACAACATTTAGCATTACCTTCTGATTAAATAACAGCTGCTAGTAAAGAATCTATGCTATGTGATCATTTGAGCAGCTATTAAATGTCATATGTTTTACATATATTGATGAATTTTTATACGATTTCTGAAATATGAAATTGTTTGTCTTATGGTTCCTAAACAGCTGTACTATATCTGGCTGTTGTGCTATGGAATTATTTTTGAATTTTGAGTGTTAACAATTTATTATCTATTTATGAATTATAAAATGTTATGTAAAATAATTATTTCTTAAAATGAATGTAGTTTATATTATCTGTATTTCTAAATTTCTTATATATATATATTTCAGGTTTGTTTGCAAGAACAAGCTTCAACTTCATCTTGTGATAAAATGCCATCTATTTGTGAAGGATCTCATGTAAGTAGATAATTAGTGTATTATTAAATTGCTTGCTTATACAAAACGTTTCTATAAACTTTTTTGGGGGGGTAAAAGGAATGTAATTAATTTCATCAGCATTTACAAATTCTTTGTGTACATTTCAGGTTTGTTTGCAAGAACAGCCTTTAGCCTCATTTTGCAATAAAATACCATCTATTTGTGAAGGCTCTGATGTAAGTTGATAACTAATGTATAATTAAATTGCTTCCTGATATACATTTAAAATGTTCTATAAAGTAATTTTTTGGTAAAAGGAATGTAATTAATTTCATCAATAGTTGCAAATTCTCTATGTAAATTTCAGTTTTGTTTGCAAAAACAACCTTTAGTCTCATCTTGCAACCAAATTGTAATTAATTTTAATTAATTTCATCAGCATTTGTGAAGGCTGTGATATAGGTTGATAATTTGTGTTATTAAATTGCTCATGATTATGGAGTGTAATACTTCTTTGGCGAAATGAAGCAACTCCAATGATGGAACACAGCAATAACTTTTATTTAACACTAAAAAAAAAAAAAAAAAAAAAAAAAATGGCGACATACAAACAAGAAGAGAAAACATATTTAAAAACTTATTTAAAAAAAAAAAAATAATTACATGCTTCGTGCGAGAAAATGCATGCAGCTCTCGAGCCTGCATTTCAATATTGCCAGTAATCTGTACATTATTTATTATTTATCTATTTCAAATGCACGAGAGATTAATAACGATATTAAAGCTGTTACAACCTCTCCCCCAACGGAGAGACTTTTTCCGAAGGGAAAAGTTCTGTAAAATTTGACAGTTTAATAAGCTCAAATGCTTAAAGAGAAAAGGTAATTTCTCTTATAAATTTCCAAATTTTCAGACCGAAAATTTTAAGTTTTAAACAAATATTTTTACACCACATTTAAATAAGAAGAAAATGGACAGTGTTCAAATTAGTCTTCCTTTTTTTTCTTGACGGCACCTAGATCTCTTCGATGGTGGACGAGTTCCTTGGCTATAATTCACAGCAAAGCCTTTCCTCAGTTCATGTGTGCCTTTCGGATAATATTCATTTGTCATTTGCTTTCGACAATTGTTTTCTTCGTGTATTAGTATCGGCTTTGATATTAAATCAAAAGCCGAAAGATGATGATAACGCTGCATTGCAAAATGATTCTCAATATTAATTTCTTTATCATTTTTCAAATTTTCGTGAACATCTTCCACGTTTAATTCTGGTGATTTAACTTTTTCTTCAAATACATCTCTGGATGCTTTATTTTCTTCCTTCATCGGTTCCAAGATCTGCTCTTCAGCTATTTTTCTTTTCCTTTGAGCTCTAGTAGAAACGGCATTAAAATGGTATCACTAAGTTTACATTCAAGTGATAAACTAATAAAATAAGGCAGTTCAGTGTTAACAGGAAGTAATAACCTGATATCACTAATTACGTTCAGTGATGAACTAATAAAATAAGGCAATTCAATATTAACAGGAAGTAATAACCTGGTATCATTAATATTATGTTCAGTGATGAACTAATAAAATAAGGCAATTTAATATCAACAGGAAGTAATAATCTGGTATCACTAATATTACGTTCAGTGATGAACTAATAAAATAAGGCAATTCAATATCAACAGGAAGTAATAACCTGGTATCGCTAATATTGCATTCAGTGATGAACTAATAAAATAAAGAAATTCAATATTAACAGGAAGTAATAATCTGGTATCACTAATATTATGTTCAGTGATGAACTAATGAAATAAAAATATGCACGATTATTCGATCTCGGTCGGTGCCTCCAAAATAATTAAGACTGTGATACTTCTTTGGCGAAATGAAGCAACTCCAATGATGGAACACAGCAATAACTTTTATTTAACACTAAAAAAAAAATGGCGACATACAAACAAGAAGAGAAAACATTCTATAAACTTATTTAAAAAAAAAAATAATTACATGCTTCGTGCGAGAAAATGCATGCAGCTCTTGAGCCTGCATTTCAATATTGCCAGTAATCTGTACATTATTTATTATTTATCTATTTCAAATGCACGAGAGATTAATAACGATATTAAAGCTGTTACAGGAGATAATCGATCCCTTGAAAAGCTGGAAATAAATTTTAAAAATCTATTTTTAAGTGAAATAAATTTTAAATATTAGAAAATAAAACAAAAATAATCTAGAAAATGCTGAAAACAATAGAGTCAAATTTAAAAACCCACCACAGTATAGGGAAAGAGACCTGGAAGTTTCATTTTTATTTTATGGATTTATTATCTGTTTAAGTTTGGCATTTAATCCAAAGGGGCTTTGTCCCTGAAGGACTATTGTTTTCGTTTTGTATTGAAACACTATAAACGGTTGCATCACTTTTGAAATTATTGCCACCAAATATTATCACCCTGTACTATATTTAAAGAAATTATATAGTGAAGAATCTGCATAAATGCATGTATGTTTTCGCATTCTGATAAAACAACGGTACCTAGAGCCATCAAATTTTGAATGACTTAATTCTACTGTGAATATGGACATCTGGAAGTCCGAATTTGAAATTCGGAATTTGTTTTAATATAGGTTTTATATGTTGTAAAACTTTAACGAATTTTTGATTAACAAACTTGAGTATTTCAAAGCGAGCAATGGCAGTGTTGTACAGAAAAGACACTTTTATCTCCAGCGCGTGAGACAATGAATCGGGAATTCTGAAGATATGCTCATTTTAAAATTATCTTGCAATATTGCTGTTGAACTGAATTTTATAGTTTAAGTGCAAAAAACTTGATATTTAATAAATAAAGGTAAAACACAAAATGTTAAAAAAAGCTCCTTTGGGTGTAATTTAAAATCTGAAACCTTTCAGATCTTTTTTGTTTGTTGTGTTCCCCCCTTCTTTGATGATTATTCATATAGATTTTTTCTTTATTCCAGGATGTTCTTTTAAAGAATTTTATAAAACAGCAGACTGAATTGATCTCGCTTCTGCAATGCCAGAACAAAATATTACTGAAAGAACTTACAGCAACCAAAAAAAAAAAAAAAGAAAAGAAAAAGAAATTAATGTTTTAAAAAAATGGCATAGCACTGAAATTCAACTTCATGACCTTCAAGTACAGCATGAGGAATTGCTGAAAGGAGTGAAAACATTTCATTCAGATGAACAAATAGCAATGTTGAAAATTTCTCTTAGAAGCATTGCAAAATGGTCTAACGAGGGAATAATAAAAGGCCTCAAAGTTAGATTTGCCTTGGGCAAGCATGGTTATAATTACTTGCACAGAATAGGTTTTCCTGTGCCTTCATACAGCACTTTAAATAAAAGACTTCAAGGTCTTGAAATGAATTTTGGAGTCATCAGTGACATGATTGAACTTTTGAAAATTAAAGGAGAAAAAATGAATGCTAGTGATAAAGACTGTATTTTATCATTGGATGAAATGGAGATTTCTGGCAATCCTGATTTTGATATTTCAAAACGTAAATTTATTGGTAAATGTACATTAGGAAATCAAAAAGATGCAGGAAATCACTATTTAGTTATTTTACTAAGAGGTCTGAAGCTGAAATGGAAGCAAGTGGTTGCCCATGAGATAACTGGACAGGTAACAGGATGCCAGCTGAAACAACTTGTTGTCAATGTTATCGAAGCTGTCATTTCTGTTGGATTTAATGTTGTTGGTATAGTTAGCGATATGGCAGCAGTAAATAGAAGCCTGTGGAATTCTTTGGGAATATCTGTTTCTCGAAACCAAAGAAATAATTTCACTACTGAAATTAAGGGCAAAATTATTTATGTATTCGCAGATGTGCCACATCTTTTAAAAAATCTCTGGTCTGCAACTCTTAATCATAGTATAAAACTGCCCAGTTATGTTTGCAGTAAAGAAAATTTCGTTACTTTGCATGTATCTGCAGGATTTATTAAAAGATATCTGGTTTACTGAAACAAACCAAAATTGTGGTTTGAGAACTATGCATCATCTCAGTAAAGAAGACCTCTTCCCCTCACATTTTGATAAAATGAATGTTGCTTCTGCTGTGAGTTTTTTTTAATTAAAACAGCTGTGGGATTGGAGAAGGCAGTAGCTTTAAAAGAGATAAGCCCTAATGCTCTTACAACAGCATGGTGGATAAGATTTATATGTCAGTGGTTTCAAATGCTATCCTCTAGATGTAGAAAGAACTCAATTTCTGTGACAAATAAAAGCAAAAAAATTGAGTTACTTTTTGAATTTATTAATGTTATACAGCTTATAGAAATTGGTAAAGGGTGGAAACCATTACATACTGGTTTGATTCTCTCTACTTTATCAGCCATACAGTTAGCAGAGGCATGTTTTCTGAATGATTTTCAGTTTATTTTGACGAGCAGATTGACACAAGATGCTCTAGAAAATGTATTTTCTCAGATACGCAGAAAAGCTGGTTTGAGGCCAAGTGCTTTGCAAGCTCTGAAAGCATTAAAGCTTATCTGTTTATCTCAGTTTATATCTGACATTAAGAACTCCAGTTATGCTGCTGATTCAGATATTTATTTATTAAACTATGCGAAAGATGAATTTGAATTTCTGAAGGAGAAAAAAGCTTTAGAGCCTGTTACCATACCAGAAGTTTCTGATGCATCTCTACAGAATCTCACCCTTAGTGAGGAAAATAACGTCTGTTATATTGCAGGAGCTGCAATAAATTCTGTTTTGAAAAATGCTTGTAATTCATGCTCACAGTTTCTCTTAGTTTGTGAGCAAAATACTCCTTCCATTGATGAAAATAAGCAATACATAATTAATTTTGCAAATTTAGGTGGGCTTAAATGTCCTTCTCCAGAAATTTTTAAATTGTGCCTTCTGTGTGAAAAAATAATTCAAAATTTTCGAGACGAAATAATATATGGAAATGTAACTATGGATGTGGAATTTGTTAATATGATTTGTAAGAAAGCAGGCGAGGTAAATATTCCCTCCTGTTGCAATATCAAAACAAAGATAATAAAATATTATTTGACTGCCCGTGGAATTGGTCTCAAGAAGCTTCTTCAAAATAAAAGGCAGCAGCGGCAAAGTTTTGCATCTCCTGCTTTTAAAAGGAAGAAAGTAAATTAGAATCTAATCAAGAGTTTAAGAAGTTTTTGCTGTTTAGTTCTGTCTGTAAAAAAGTAGAGTAGTTGTCACTGAAAAATTGCTGCTTGTCTCTTCGAATAATAATTAGGCCCACCAACAGCTGAATGGTTAAAGTTACTTAATGCTGGGAGTTCCATCTTCTGTTCTATTTCCGAACAGGCTGGCTGCATGGTTGGTTTTTTTTTTTTTTTTTTTTTTTTTTTTTTGTTTTTCCCCATGTGTAATGTGAATACAAGCCAGTTCTCCTTACAAAGTCCTCTACAATAGAAGATCTCATAGTCAGCTAAATCAGATTTACTTTTGTGTGACCTTAAATGAGGCATCAATTGTGAATCTGTTTTGGCATGTTATTAGGAATTTTGAATGAAACATTTATTGCTGTTGTGAAAGAATGATCAACTGATGTTTACCTTACTAATCAATGTCTTATAGTATTGTAATGGCTTGCAGGATTTTTCATAATGTGATGTTGCATATGTTTTACTCTTCTTTGTTACCAAATAAATAGAGTATGTTCCTAATCCGACATTTCTTCTTTTGTACCAGGGTTATGTAGTATGATGTGATAATTTGGATTTGTTTATAGAATACATAACAGTATTTTTTGACATTCTAATAGAACCAGTGTGTTTTATTTATTTACTTATTGCTTTAAAACAGATTTTGAATCAAGGCTTACTTCCCACCCCCTTTGAGTATGCACATCAAACATGTTTAAGCTATATTTATAATATATCAATGAGATATATATAAATGAAATAAGTCTCTTAGGTTAGCTCCTTTTAATGGAAAAAGAACAAAATAAAAATGATATACCTTGAAAACAAGAATACTATCTGAATAGTGTTGGCTAAGATTTATTCAGATGGTTTTTTGCATTTATTCAGACATCTTGCATATAAATGACAATTAATTATATTATATTAGTTTTAAAAGTAAAACTAATATAATATCATTCTATATAAAGCTGTTTGATGTATAATGGAAAAAATTCAATTACTGCAGTATGTTTTAATAAAATTTGAATATAATAGACTGAATTGCACTACATTAGACAAAAAAGCAAAACATTTTTATTTATTTATCTTTATTTTCACTATATGTGTTTGTCATATGTTTGTTACTAGAGGACTTATTTTATAGATTTGAAGCTAAATAATATTTTTATGTTTTTACTTATGCAAATTAATTAATAAAAAGAACTGTGATTTAATTATTGTCTTTGCTGTGATATAGATTGAATCTTATTATGTTATGGAATTATCATTTAAATATTCAGATATGTGTAATATTAAGAGCATATGTATGTAAGTATAATTTTTCCAAGTGTAATAAAAAGTAACTATCAACAACAAATAAACTTATAAGTAAATAGTATCTGTAAATTCTGTATGTAAAGGTATTATTTTTATTTTTATTTATTTGTGTGTGTATTATTTTAATATTGTTTTTAACTAAATAAAGAAAAATATATATATATTTAATGGAATTTTTTACTCTATTAAATCTATGAATCCCACAGTCATCTGAGCATTGAAGTAATTTTTATAGCATTCTGCACTTCATTCTAAAAGCATTATAATTTAAAGGTGTATATCCTGAATCAGTATTTAAAATCATAAAGTGTTTAGCAGCTTTTTCTGGAAACACACACAAAATAACATTTTTAACAAATTTGCTACAGTAATAGACGTTTGATTCCATGTGAGCAAAATTCAAATAACATATTAAAAATAAAAAACAAGAATTAAAGATTAAATCTTGTCCTAAATTAATGGAGGTTGAGGGATTTCCCTCAACCATATTAAGAATGTGGTTGAGGGAAAGCTCTTGTCAAAAAATACATTTTGAGATGAATAACATTATGCGTGTATTTAAAAGAAAAAATTGAAAATTCAATAAAGGAATTCAAAAAGAAAGTATTTTTAACTAAAAATACAAATTTGAAATATGATATGTGAAAATGTTTTAGAAACTTTTAAAATAACTTGAATCATACGAGAAATTTGGCAATTTAAAAAAAAAAAAAAAAAATACGAGAAAGAATCTGCACTTCAGACAAAAGAAGGGGAAAAAGCCACAGCCACACATCTTTATAGGAGTGCAGAAAAAAGCTGAAATTCGGATTCTCTAGAATGTTAAATTTTAGCGGACAGCGCTAAAGAGCCAAAGTTGCCGCTCCACACCTAAATTGCAACCCTAAAGCTTAGATTCAAAATGGCTGACGAGTCAGCCTGTATCTCTAGTAGCTCTGTCCTCCACTATCGGGGAATGAAACTTCGCCTAACAAGCGGCGTCCATGTTTGTGACTTCAAAACATTGCATTACGGCAGTGACATGTACGTGTTTCTAACCTGTTCCGTGCATTTATTTTCCAGTAAAAATATGTTAAATTTATAATGAAATCCCTCGCTATTGTTGAATTTTTGTTTTAAAGTAATAAAGATGATATCCATAATTTACTATGTACAGCAAATTATTAAGAAATAGTTCGAAATCTAAATGCATGCGCATAACATTAAAGCCTTTAAAAAATGATGTTTCTGCATATTTCACGGATTTGCTTAGGTTAGAAAATAAATCTTAATAAAATAAAACAGATTTATGTGAATTCATTGATTTCAGTTTATGCGCATTTCATATTTATTAATCTCAAAGAAACTGCCTTTAATTAAGTTGAATTACAGAAATGTAAGTTTTTGGATACATCTTTCCACATGTTCAATTGTGTAAATATTTTGCTTAATTTTATCACTATACTGCCCAGAAATTTGTAAGTTTATGAAAAATATTTTAACAACAGAACAGTTTATCTTAAAAAAATGAATAATAATTAATATATAAAGAAAAGCATTGCTTTATTTAACACCTTTACAATTAATAAAAATAATAACAATTGATTTCTTACTTTTCATGAAAGTTCTAAAACGAATTAACTAAAACGTTCAAATTATAAAATTTAAATCCTACCATATAGCATTGTATCTTAAGGAACAAAGATACCAGCTATAAACAGAAACATTAAAATGTATTTAATATATTTTGATTATAGTTATATTAAATAACCCATTTTAAGTCCTTTTTTCACATCTGGAAAGAAAACCACATGACATTGTGATATTTTTTGACATAGTTGTCATATTACATAAAAAAAGAAAATTAATACTTACGTGTTAAAAATAATGCCCGGAATTTTTTTCGAGAATCTAAATGTGCATCCATATGCAATACAAGCTGACATGCTTCAAAAGGAAAAGAAAAAAATGTTGCAATGACAGACTTCCTTGCACAAGTCACGGTGATAACAGGAAGATGGCCGCCAAGCTTCACCATTTGAGTTGAACCTTCCCTCCTTCTATTCTAACCTCCTTGGTTTACTTCGTTCTTTGCGGAGACTAGAAGGTGTTGCCATTCCGCTTTAACTAAATTTCATTAGAAACTTAACGGAACTGAAGCGACACTACACACCCCCTTCCTAGTGACAGCGATTATGGAAGATAGTCTTTAAAGTGACTGGGGAACTTCACATGTCTGCCGGTTCTAGTAGTCTTGGTTTTATGATGAGTTTCTGAATTTTCTTCAGTGTTCTTGAGTGCAGGTGTTTCCCCAAGTTCCGCTTTCTTGGAATGGGAGTTTTGAAAAGGACTATCAGAATCTTACACTAGGAAACATGGCTTTAGTCTGTCTATTGAAACTCTTATAACTTTTCCTTGGATTTCAATATCGAAGTACTTATCCTTTCTTGCTCTTACAGGATACGGTCCAAGATAGACAGGCTGTAGCGACGAATTATTAATGCTGTTGTATAGGAATACGTGAGAACAGTTGGAAAGATGTTTAGAAACAAAGACTGTTCTATTTCCATGGGTGGTGGTAGAACTTGGCTTCATAGCTCTTATTATTTTCTGAAGGTTTTGAGAAAATTCAGACTGTTTCATATGAGGTACTGTTGAAAAGAATTCACCAGGTAATGCTAAAGGATTTCCGTTATGTAACGAAAGTTCTATATCAAAGTCGAATCACTCATAATCCAAAGGACGAGATGCATGGCCTGGAGGGTTTTCCATAAATTTTAATTAAACTTAATATTTACATATATACAATGTAGGCTAAAATGCCTGAATCGAATATTTAATGCTCAAGAGGCAAGAACTGAATAGTTCCAGCTTAAATCTAAATCGAATTCTATTGCGTAGTGCATCGAAATTCTACCTTGAAGAAGAAGTATATTTTTTTAAGTCACGTGTTCAAAAAGGGAAAGGTCAAGTAAGCCAATAGATGGACTCCTAACGCCATCTCTTGGCGATATCAAAGAATATTCCTTAACACACTCCCCACCTGAACTCTGACAAGAGTTCATCTAACTCAGTTATACATACAATCAAGTACATAAATCACTATTCTATAAAAATATTAAAAAATACTAATTAGTCAAACACTTCAATTCCAATACAGGTATCAGATAATAAATGCTATAACTAATAAATGAACTAAATTTTAAAATATTTTCCACTTAATTGAACAAACTTAACTAAGGATATTCAATTTAATCATTAATAGACAAAAAAGGAAAAGAAGCATAACTAAATCGTTAAAGTTCAAAATATCTAAAGTTCAAGAGGATATAGATGTTGAACAGTACGTTTTAAAATCCCATTACCAGCTTTTAATTCGAATGATCGGACTTTACCATCACGTCCAGGAATAATTTTTATGATTCTACCAAGTTTCCATAAGAGTTTGTTTTTATTATCTCCTTCGACTAAAACAACATCTCCTACTTTTAGTTCTGGTTGAAGTTGCGGATTCTTCAAGAAATGGGAAGTTCTAAGATCTAATAAATATTGTTGCTTCCATTTCCACCACAACTGTTTTAACAGCAATTCTTGATAACGCTTTCTTTTTAACAGCGTTTCTCTTGTCGTTTCGCTACCGATGATTCTAGCAAAGGTCAAAGGATACTTCAAATCAGTTTGTCCAATGTTTAAGAAGTGCATTGGAGTCAACGGTTGTGGCTCATCATTGTCGTTGTAAACGTAACTTAGAGGTCGTGAATTAAGAACTGACTCCACTTCGATAAGTAGTGTAGACATTTCTTCGAAAGTCAACAATGCTTTTCCTACGATTTTTCTTAAACATTCTTTAACAGATCTAACAAGTCTCTCATAAAACCCTCCCCACCATGGGGCTCGTTCGATTATAAATTTCCAATGGATTCTTTCTTTGGCAATGAAATTCTTGAATTTGTCATCTTTTAAAACTTTCGAAAAATTCTCAAGTTCTTTCTTTGCCCTCTTAAAGGTCTTGGCGTTGTCAGAGTAGATGATTACGCAGTTTCCTCTTCTGCTCAAAAATCTGCGAAATGCAAGTAAAAAGGATTCTGTTGACATATCTGATACAAGTTCTAAGTGTACAGCTCGGGTTACTGCACAAACGAACAAAACAATATAGGATTTTCGAATGTCTTTAGAACTCTTTACGTAAACTGGTCCGGCGAAATCAATTCCACAGACTGCAAATGGAGGCGATTCTTGGATTCTATCCTTTGGTAAGGGTGCTGTCATCTGGTCTGCTGGTTTAGCTAAATATTTTTGGCAAATTATACAACCTTTTAATGCTTTTTTGACTAACTGTCGTCCTTTAGGAATCCAGAAGCGTGATCTGACTTTAGCTAAAGTTGCAGCAATTCCTCCATGCATTATCTTCTCATGTTCTTTGCATACAATCAGAATCGTTAGTCGAGAATTTTTAGGTAAGATTATTGGATGTTTGTTATCTAGTGAGAAGTCAGAAAATTCCAGTCTTCCTCTCAACCTCATGATTTCCTTTTCATCAATGTAAGGAAGAAAATTATACAAAGGAGAATTTTTTCCAACTGAATTACCTTCTTTGAGGGATTTATATTCTTCGGCAAAAAACTTCTTTTGCTCTGATCTTATCCAGAAATTTTCTGCTTCTTGTAACTCTTCAGCTGTGAGAGTTCCTTGAATGTCGCTAGTTTTTCTTAATTTTTTAATGAAACGTGTTGTGCAAGCAGTGACTCTTAACACCTTCTCTAATTTGCTATATTTTGATATGTCGAAAAGATCATCTGCACTTTTTTCGATTGTACATTCAAGTTGATGTATATCACCGGATCTCTTTCGGTATTCCAGCTTGTTTTCATCTATTGTTTCTTTAATATCTAATCTTGGCCAAAGTTCGTGAGGGAGTTGAAGCCATTGGGGACCTTGCGTCCAAATGGTCTCATTTATTAACTTGGAAATCTTCGTTCCCCGAGATACGAGATCTGCAGGGTTGTCGACACCTGGGCAATAATGCCAATCTTGAGGTGAACTCAATTTTTGTATTTCTTCGACACGATTCCTGACAAAGGGTTTGAAGGCTTCAGGTTGTTTCTGGATCCAAAAATAAGTAATTGTTGAGTCTGTCCAAAAATAGCACGGAATTCTCAATTTCAGTGCTTTCAGAATATTGCTGACTAACTTAACTGATAACAATGCCCCCATTAATTCTAACCTCGGTAAAGTAAGGGATTTTAGTGGGGCTACCCTATTTTTAGAAGAGACAAAGGTCGTTTTGATTTCTTTATTTTCTGTCGTGAAACGTAAATATGCGACTGTACCATAGGCTTTGACACTTGCATCTGAAAAGCAATGTAGTTCGAGATTTTCGACATTAATGTTCGAGTGCATGAAAAGGTAACGAGAGATGGAGAATTCAGCCATTTGAGGTAGCTCTTCACACCACCTTCTCCATTCAGAGGACAAATCTTCAGGTAACGGTTCATCCCAATCTATTTGTGACAACCAAATCTTCTGTATTAAGCACTTTATTCTAACAGTGAAAGGTCCTAAAATTCCAATCGGATCGAATATCCGACCCAACACTTGTAGAAGAAATCGTTTTGTTTCTATTGGTTTAGATGTGAAAGACAATAAGTTCCGAACATCAAAATATAGTAAGTCCTTTGAATTATCCCATGCCATACCTAAGACTTTAAATGGGAAATTTTCTCTATTAAAATCTTCAGGATTTTCATCTGGAACGATACCCTTTTTTACCCACAATTCATGTAATTGTCTCGAGTTACTATGCCATTTGTGAAGCTGCATGCTTGCTTCCTTAAATATTTGGACCGATTCTAGACTCGTAGTTAATGCTTCATTGATCGTTGGTTGGCTTCCAATCACATCATCTACATATACGTTCTCATTCAAAAAGTTAACCGTTGTAGGATAAAGTTTATTATATTTTTTCAGATGATGTTTAATGGTAGCGGCTAATGGAAATGGACTACTATTTATTCGGAATAAAACTCTAGTGAACCTATATATGTCAGGAGAAATGGTTTCATCATTAGAGAAATCGGAAAACAGAAACCTGGTTGTGTCTCGATCCTTTTCATGTATGAAAATCTGTAAAAAGGCTTGTTTTATATCTGCGGTGAAGGCTATTAGATTATACCGAAATCTTAACAATATTTCGAATATTTCAGGGTATAAATTTGGCCCAACATGTAGACAATCATTTAAAGAAATGGATCCTGGGGCATGCGATGATGCATCATAAACAATACGTAATTTACTTGTAGCTCGATCCTCGCGTATAACTTCCCTATGTGGCAAGTAAAACACGACGTCCTCTTCATTTGAAATTTCTGAAACTGGTTCGATAATATTTTGTTTTAACTGATCTCTTAATACGTTCCTGTACTCGGAAAATAGATTAGGATCTTTTTTTAATCGTTTTAAGTCGATGAAATCTTTGTTCTGCGATTTCCCTATTATTATTTAGATTTGATGTGTCATGTTTCCAAGGCAATCTAACTTTATAGCGAGAATTTTCATATGTTATATTTGATTCGAAATATTCGACTACTTCATTTTCAGTTGAATCGAAGTTTTCCCTCTTATCAATAAGTCCTGAGTTTTCCAAGTCCCAAAATTTTGTTATTTGTTTGGAAATCAAATCTTCCCCTACAACTACATTGAAAGCTAAAGAGACATCATCATCACCTTTTCGTCCATGTAGGCACCAGCCGAAAATAGTTTCCACTGCAACAAGATTTTTGCTTAAGTATTTAACGTGTCCCATTACTATGTTGTAATAATAATCTGCACCAATTAGAATGGCAATGGGTTTTTTACAGTCGGGAAAATCTGCGAGCAGCAAATTTTTTAATTGTCTGTTTTGCTTAATTTCTTCTGATTTAGGAGGTGGAATATCTGCACCTGATATATGATCAGTTACTAATAATTCAACTTCTATTCTAGAATTGGGAGAACTTCTATGTTCTAAAGTTAATTTAACTACGTCATAATTTTTTTGGATGGGAGAAGTATTCCCAAAAGTGTAGACAGTCAATTTTTCTTTTCTTATGACTTCGAGGTTTAATCTGTCCGCTAACTCGCGAGCACAAAAACTTTTCATACTTCCACTATCCAAGAGAAGTCTGGCAAACACCTTTTCCTTATCTGTTTTAACTTTTATCGTGCAAGTCTGTAAAAGAATTGTATTATTTGCATTATGTGAAACGGCCGAAACAATTTCTTCTTTCTGTTCCTTAGTTTGTGTATCATTTTTCGAAATTGATATACTATCCTTTTTATCACTTGGTGTATTTTTAACTATCGAACTGGATTTAAAACATATGGCTTCTGAATGTTTACCTTTGCAAATTTTACAAACTTTAGTTTGGCGTTGCCGGCACTGTGAGATTTTGTGTTTAGGGGCCAGGCAAAGAAGACAACGCGCTTGTTTTTTTAAAATATCTCTCTTCTCATTAACTGTAAGGCATAAACAGGACTCTGAGTCATGGTTTTGAAAACAAAAAATGCAGTTTCGATTTGATGACGCGGCTGCCATAAATTCATGTGTGGTGACAGTTTGTTTATGTTTCAGCGTCGGTGGATATCTGTTAATACCTTTCATTTCCGGGTTTGACTTGCGTGGAAAGGATAACGAATTAATCTTTTCTCGCGATTCTATTTCTAATCGGAGAAAGTCTAGAAATTTGTTTAAATCATAGGTTGAAGGATTTTCAGTATTTGTACGATGAAATTCTAAAGTTATATTGTTCGGGACAATTTTCATCAAAATTGGAATAAACATGTTGGAATATGTTTCTGGTTTCACACCGAATGCTAAGAGGCTTCTGACTTGAACGTTAATTGTATCATAAAGTTTTCGCAATTTTGTCACTTCACTTGAACTTTGAACGGGATTTAAATTTAAGAGATTAGAAATGTGTGTATTGATAATAAGGTCACTTTGGCCGAATCTATTTTTAAGAATGTCTATAGCAGAGTCATAATTAGCCTCTGAGATTGAGAGACCTTCTATGGCTGATGCTGCGTTTCCACATAAATAAGTTCTCAAATAATTAAATTTTTCTGTCTTCGAAAGTGTAACATTGTCATGAATAGTGACCTTGAATGAATTCCAAAAATTCATCCAATCGTTATAATCTCCGGAAAATTTGTGAATTAACAGTTTGGGCAATTTCACATTGCCTTCAATCTGTCTTTTGGTTTCAACTTCTGTAGATGAATTATTTAAATTCGTGTTGATATTTTGAGTATTGTATTTCCTTAAATAACGGTTGATTTTAGACTTCGCTATTATTATTTTATCGTTATATTCCATAGAAGTGTTAATATCTGAATCTAATTTTGATTCATCTTCAATCAAATTTTGTATTTTTTCATTTAAATCATGTAGTTCCGTTTCTTTACTATTTAACAATTCCAAACAATTTTCTAACTCTTCTTGATTTTCTTCTTTTAAATACTCATCTACATTTTTAATAATTTGAGTTACAGAAGCACGTATATGTGCTCGATTCTTAATTAGTGTCTTCTGTTCCATTTTAATAAATTATCAAAGGAGACTTACCGTGAGAAGTCTTCGCTTACAAAGCTAGTCCAAAAGGCGAAAAACACAAATTTTCAAATTAATCAGATTCTTTTCTGTGACCGATGCACCATTATGTAACGAAAGTTCTATATCAAAGTCGAATCACTCATAATCCAAAGGACGAGATGCATGGCCTGGAGGGTTTTCCATAAATTTTAATTAAACTTAATATTTACATATATACAATGTAGGCTAAAATGCCTGAATCGAATATTTAATGCTCAAGAGGCAAGAACTGAATAGTTCCAGCTTAAATCTAAATCGAATTCTATTGCGTAGTGCATCGAAATTCTACCTTGAAGAAGAAGTATATTTTTTTAAGTCACGTGTTCAAAAGGGGAAAGGTCAAGTAAGCCAATAGATGGACTCCTAACGCCATCTCTTGGCGATATCAAAAAATATTCCTTAACACCGTATACAAGTTCTGCGGATGAGCAACCTAAGTCTTCCTTGATGGCAGATCTTATGCCTAAAAGAACGAAAGGCAATGCTTCCAGCCATGATTTTGATTCGAGTAGATGACATTTGAGACTTGCTTTTAAAGTTCGGTGTTGTCTTTCGATCAGGCCATTTGCCTGTGGATGGTACGCAGCTGTAGTGTTTGTATGAAAACCAAGATATTTTCCTAAAGCTTGAAAAAGTTGGCGATCAAATTGCCGACCTTGGTCAGATGTTATGCGATTCGGAATTCCAAAGCGTGAAAACCAAGTATAAATCAAAGCTTTAGCAATAGATTCTGCTGATTGATCTTCTAACGGTACCGCTTCGATCCATCGTGTATAAAGATCGATGATGGTTAGAAGGTATTTGAATCCTTTGCAAGGAGGTAGCGGACCCACCAGATCTATGTTTAAATGCTGGAATCTGTGTGGAGGTACTTTGAATTCTCCCAAAGATGAATGTGTATGTCTGTGAACTTTAGATCTTTGGCAAGATAAACATGCTCTAGTCCATAGTTGGCAGTCTTTATTCATATTGGGTCATATGAAACGTCGTGTTATCAATTTTATCGTGGATCTTATTCCAGGATGAGATAAATTATGGATTGAAGAAAATATTTTCTGCCGAAACTTTGCAGGGATGTATGGTCGATTATAATTTGTAGAAGTATCACAGTAAATTTTCTTGTCGCTGTCCGGTATAGGGATTTGTAGGATTTTTAAGTTTGGGTTGTTTTTTAGTGTCTCCAAGTCGTCATCTTCTTGACAGTCTACTATAGTTTGTAAGTCTATTGCAGATGGTACAGAAATGGTGTCTATGCGAGAGAGAGCGTCAGCGACGGTATTTTTATGCCCTTGTATGAATCGGATATCGGTTGAGAACTGGCCAATATATGACAGTTGTCTAGCTTGTCGTGGCGAAGCTTTTTCCAAATTTTCTTGGAAGGCAAATGTCAGTGGCTTGTGATCCGTGTATATTGCAAAAGTTCGCCCTTCTAAGATGTATTTGAAATGTTTTACTGCTGTATAGATGGCTAAGATTAAGAGTTCTCTGTCGTAGGCACTATATTTTTGTTGTGCTGATGTCAAATTTCGGGAAAAGAAACTTAAAGGTTGTTTTTCATTATTCACAATCTGATGTAAAACGGCTCCAATGGCAGTATCGGAAGCATCAGTTGTTAGCGATATTTCAGCCTTTTCGGATGGGTGAGTTAAGTTTGTGGCATGAATAAGTGCATCTCTTAAGATCTGGAAGGCGTTTCTTGTTTCTGCCGTCCAGGTTATTTCTTTTCTGCAGTTCTTTTTAATACCACTGAGCAATGTTGTTAAAGGTTGTTGCAATTTCGCACAATTTGGTATGAATCTGTGATAAAAATTCACCATACCTAAAAATCGTCTTAAACTAGTAAATGACTTTGGTTCTGGGAAATTTTTGATGGCATCAACTTTCGTTGAAAGAGGTGTAAGTCCTTCAGCTGACACTTCGTATCCCAGGAATGCAAGTTTTGTTTGACCAAATTTACACTTTGCCGCATTAATACACAGGCCATATTCGTTTAGTCTCTCGAGGACTGCTCGTATATGTTTTCGATGAGTTTCTTCATCTGGAGAGGCTATTAGAATGTCATCCAAATAGCAAAACACGAATTCTAGTCCATTCAACACACTGTTCATGAAACGTTGGAACGTTTGGGCCGCATTTCGTAGGCCGAGCGTCATGAATGGGAACTCGAATAAGCCAAAGGGAGTGAGAATGGCCGTTTTCGGTATATCTTCTTCGCGAACTGGAATTTGTTGGTACGCTCTAATGAGATATATGGATGAGAAAACTCTTTTTCCAGCTAAAATGGAACTGCAATCTGTTAAAAATGGGAGAGGTTATCTATCAGGAATCGTGACGTTGTTTAACGCTCGATAGTCTCCACAAGGTCTCCAATCACCTGATTTCTTCATAGCGAGATATAGTGGGCTCGACCAGTTACTTTTGGATGGCCTGCATAAACCCATTTGGAGCATAAATTCAAACTCCTTTTTAGCCGCTTTGAGTTTCTCAGCTGATAGTCTCCTGGCTTTAGCGAAAACTGGTGGACCTCTGGTTTCGATATAATGTTCAATGTTATGATTTTTAACTTTATTATTAACTACATTCAGTTTTAACAAATCAGGAAAATCGTTAATGATACGTTTATATGGATCATTTACGGCATTTAAAATCGGAATATTATTATTGTTATTTTGAAAACAAGGAGTTCCATTGGTTGTGAAGAATGTAGTACCATCAATCAACTTGCGATTTTTAGAATCTACCAAAAGGTTAAAATTTGCAAGAAAATGCATGCCTATTATCGGTTTGTTTACGTCCGCAATTACAAAAGGTCATGTGAATGATCGTCTGAGTCCAAGATCAAGCTTGAGTAATTTTTGGCCATATGTTTTAATTTTCGTACCATTTGCAGCAAAGAGTTCTAATTTTGAGATGTTTTCTTTTATTTGCAGGCAAGGGAGGAATGACAGAAATTTCTGCCCCAGTATCTATTAAAAATTGGGTAGCCGATTCTTTGTCGCTGATGAAAAGACGACTCAGCTGCACCCCTTGTCCCTCCGTCGTCAATGAGAGACGGGGAGCTGGTTTTCCGGACTATTTGTCTGTGATGTTGATGAGTAGTTGCAGGGTTGTTTACACTTAAATGACTTATCACCGAATTTTTTATGATAGTAACAAATATCACTAGATCTGTTACCACTGTAACTCCTATCTCGTGATTTGGATCGGTTACGACAATAGGGACGACTGTGGCGTTGCTTGTTTAAAGCAGAAACTTGTAAGCTAAGTTCACTAACTTGTTTTTGTAAACTTTTAATCACTTCCGTTTTTACCGTTATGGATGATACAGCAGCTATTTGGGTAGTAACAGGGTTTAATTCCGAAATCTTATCGGCCATTGTAGCCACTTTTGACAAATCTTCACTACTAACAGATATAATGCTACGCATATTAACGGGTAAACGTTGTAGCCACAATGTTTTTAGGAAAGTATCTGTTACTTTATCGCCAGCCAAATTACGCATCTCACACAGTAATTGAGATGGCTTTTTGTCACCCAGTTCTAACACACTCAGTAATTTTTGGGTTTTTTTGAGTCTCTGAATCAGCATATAATGAAATTAGTCTATTTTTAATTGCCTCATATTTATTATCTTGTGGTGGACTTAGCAAAATATCAGATACCTGTACAAAATATCGGATTCAATGGAACTTATAACATAATCATATTTTGTTTGATCTGCACTAATTTTTGCATTTCTAAATTGTGCTTCTAGTTGAATAAACCATATTTTAGGATCTGGCTTCCAAAAAGGAGGAACTTTAACGCTTACCTTGGCGACAGATGGAGTTGTTGCTTTAATTTCGGTTTCGTCTTCGTCAGCCATTGTAGAATTCAATCACGCCGGGATACACCAGTGATGTGTCTGGTATGCAAATATAGAAAAATAACACTTCTCTGACTCCTATGGAACCAATATTTTATTCCTTACGATGTTATAGATTCTTATTCATAAGATTTATTTACATTTTACATGCACGTAGCATCGCGTGACAAAAACTCGAAGTTTGTTTACTTCGTTCTTCGCGGAGACTAGAAGGTGTTGCCATTCCGCTTTAACTAAATTTCATTAGAAACTTAACGGAACTGAAGCGACACTACACGGGTACATCGGCTAACTCGAAGTACCGATTCGGTACTCACAAATTCATTTCGTTACTCGCATCTGTCGTATGATGCGGTTTATTCGAGTACGAATGATGCGGTTGCTATTCGAATACGTATGATGCGGTTGCTATGCGAATACGAATGATGCGGTTTCTATGCGAATACGAATGATGCGTTTGCTGTTCGAATACGAATGATACATTTGCTAACAATACCCGTGTGCCACATTTTTCATTGATAATTTCGAATTTTTTTGGTTAACTCATCGGGCAAACTCTTGTTTACGTTATGTGTTTTAGTTGAAATATTGTTTAGTTGTTGATATTTAAGAAAATGATCAATTTGATAGCGTGAAGCGTTATTTTGTATTTGCTTTTCACATTTAGATATATAGTGCATATTATGTTTGTAATTTGAAAATTTAGATGATTATTGATTTTTTTCTTGAGCGTGCCATAGGGAGATTTTATTGATTTGAAATATTTATATACTGCACTTAGGTATTGTTTAAATAAGAATATGTAGGTTAGTATAAGTTCTTTACTTCCTTGTACGAAATAAAAAGGAAGTAAGTATTGTAATCGAGAAAAATTTTTGGGTATCATATTTCAACGGAAATATCCATTTTTGAAGATTACAGAATCCATGTGAATTATTTTTTTTGGATAACGTCTGTACATACAAACACAATTTTTTTTTTTTTTTTTTTTCCAGAAACGGATTGTTAAATGTAATCCCATTTACTCTAAGCTGATACTTATGACTAATGATTATGACTCTAAGTTGATACTTGAAAGCGATTTTTTCGTGATGTGTAAGTACGTATATATGCATTTCACATAACTCAAAAACGATTAGTTCTAAAACGTTGAAATTTTGTATATGGGCCCGTTATAGCATCTAGATGTGCACCTCCCTTTTTATTGCAATCGGTAATACTACAAAACGTAAATATGTATATTTTAAATAAATTATAATTAAATGTAAAGTACACACACATATATATATATATCCTTATAATTAAATGTAATGTACACACATATATATATAAATATAAAATAAAAGCCAAGAAAGGCGAAAATAAAAGCCTTGGTTTTTATTTTATTTATTTATCACTAAGTTACTTGGCTTTTATTATTTTACCAGAGTATAGATAGAAATTTGGTTATGTAGCCTATTCTTCTAAAACTACGTTTCGTCGCTGCCTTCCCCCCACCAATTCCCTTTTTTTTCGGTTTCGGATTATTTGGTTACGGCAATGCACACTAGGGCTATTGCCTAAGGGAAGGGATGCCTTCGTGGAGGACGTTTTAAAGGAAACTGGCTCATATGCAAGTTACACATGGGGAAAGCCACGAAAACGCCCCTGCAGCCAGCCGTTAGCCGGGAATTGAACCCCGAAACGAACTATTAGTCTTCAGCGACTTTACCGCTCGAGCGCTGGTGGGCTCTTCGCTGTTTTCAAAATAGGTGTTCACTTTAGGATAAAGCAAGCACCTGTTTTCTTCAATTAAAACAGGTTAGACGATATGACTCTTACTACTTCATTCTCACTTAGCTGATTTCTAATAGTGATTCAATATTTTCTGTAGACATTCTGATTAGAATAATGGATTTCAAACATGTGCAAAAGGTGTGTATCTGAATGTAATTAGGTTTTTATAACATAGGGCCCATTTTATTAATTTATAAAACAATATTATCGCTGTTTAGAACCACATTATCGCTGTTTTGAAAGAAAGCAAAAATGTGACAAATGTATAATGAACATTAATATACATGCTTTAGTAGAAATTCACCCTTCCGTCATTAGCGGTTCTGATGAAAGGAATGGGGAGAAGCAGTAAACGAAATAATGAATAACGGACAAATAACGAAATCTAATCTTTAATGCCGTCTCCTAATTTCTTTAGCCCACCAGCGGTCGAGCGGTAACGTCGTTGAACACTGGTAGTTCGGTCTGACGTTCGAATCCCGCGAACGGGCTGGCTGCATGGGTGTTTTCGTGGTTTTCCCCATGTGTAATGTGTATACCAGCCATTTCCCTTAGAAAGTCCTCCACGAAGGCATCCCCCTTTAGGCAGATAGCCCTAGTGTGCTTTGCCATAATTAAATACACCAACCCAGTTTCTTTATTTGTATTTGGGAAAGATTTATTGTCACTATGAAAAGTGAAATTTGATATGGATACCGCATAACTTTTTAAATTATGCTTATTTTTGCTGCACTTCATTTAAACGTATTTCCTCGAATTATTCTAACTTAATTAAGCGATACCCGAAGGCAACTTACAAATGGCATCAAACACTGCAAATTTTGAAATTAAATTTCCCGGTCAATCTCTGCCTACGGGACTCAAACTTCTTGTATTTTTATTTTTTCATAACGAGTATAAAACTTTGCCAGCTATAAATATAGGAACCAGAAGACAACATTAAAAGTTAGATTTCATAATTTGTCCAAAATTAATTCTTTTTAAAATTTGACATTGACAAAATATGAATATTTTCGTCATTTAAAATCCTTCTGTATTTTTGTTGCACCGTATTTAAACTTGCTTCTTCGAGTTATTGACATTAAATTACATTAATTCCGTTATCTATTAGAAAATAATTATAGCAAATAATATAATTACGACATCTCTAAGAGGTCACTTTCTAAGAGATCTGTATTTTTGAGAACATAAACAAACATTGGTAGTGAACATCACCTTTTTAAGACTACGACATGTAAAATCCTCTAAAAAGCATGAATGGTTGCATTTAAAGAGGACGCATTGTTTTTAATAAAGTATGTAACATTAATGTTAATTATACATGTTTTTGGTGTGTGTGTGTCAAAATAGTGATACCGTGGTTCTGTTGCTTTAGAAATGTATGAAATTAAAAAAAAATGGATACTACATAACAAAACTGTTGTTATATTTAGACACAAAACCTTCTGAACACGTCTGAAATTTATTCTTCTGCTCAGCATAATTCGTCTGCATAAAATAATAAATAGTATTAGAAATCAAAAGCTAAGTCGAAGTAGAAACAGTCATCTCTTCTAAACCATTTTAACTGAAGTAAACAGACGTTCGTCTTATCGTAAAGTAAACACCTATTTTTCAAAGAGCGGATAAAACGGGAAAGAGGGAATTGGTGGGGGAAGGCAGCGAACGAAATGACACTTTTTGGAGCTGGAATGAAATGAGAAAGGACGAAAAGGTACTAAGCCAATAAGACAAGGTCTGGTATTTTACTTTATAATTTAACTATTCATCATAAATTTAAGAATTATTTTAATTTTTATTTGTCTTTACATTTTTGTTAAATTTTACTTATAAGTATTTTATATTTCAATTGCTAATTATTATGTTACTTTAATTATACATTATTTTAATCACTATTTTTTATTATTTTAATTAATAAATTTTTTACTAAGTAATTTTTTATTATTTTAATTAATTAATTAATTAATTAATTTTATTTTTTCCTATTTTCCTGACGGCCTTCCTTAGGCGCTTCTGACTTCTGACTTTTGTGACACCACAAAAAGAGGTGAATTATTTCCATCCAAAATTACGACGTAAAACTCCCTATCGCATAGGGCCGTATACCGATAAAATAGGCTTAGGATACGAATACCGATGGATTTTACCGAAAGTAACGAGTAACGATAGGATAGTAACGAGTACTGGTTCACCGAGTAACGAATACATACGGGTACACAATTTCTCGTTACTTCTACAGCACTAGTCAAAAGTGGGGTACGCCGTCTTGCCAGGTGAAACTAGTCGATATTTTGGTGACGTCAAAAATTCGAAAAGTGGGGTAGGGTTTGGAAATACGACACCCGGTCTGGCTTGGTCTGTGTATATCCAAAAGGCAACCTTTACAGGGGCAAAGCCAAGTCTGGTTTATTAATTTGCGCATGCGCTCTGATGATCTACGGAACCACACATCTGACTGTTTCCTGAAGCGCCATATTGAATTGTTGTTTTGATCGTGGAAATCGGATATTTTCAGCGATGGAATCTCCAAAGATGATCGATGAAGAAAATTTCAAATGTGAAAGGTATGTAAAATTGTTAATTATTTATTTCCTTATTTGGGTTTTCATCCGCAGAGAACCTGTTGGCGCTTCGGGAAAGAACTCGTTGGCGCCGTTGCATTCTGCCGTTAAGTTGTTACTCCCAAGGATCTCCAACTCCAACTCCAACTTTCTTTATTTTCCGCGATTAACCTGCAAAATCGCAGGTTGTGTTCCGGCTATCGAACTTTGGTGCTTCTAGGAGCGCTGCAGGTAAGGAAATGCCGAACGTAGTTCTCGTGGAGACAGGATAGCAGATGCAGGGGGTGTGACCAATGTCACGTGATGAGCGATAAGACATCTGGTTGGCGATGAGGTATCCAGGCATTGTAGCGCTGTAAATCTGAAGTTTTACAGTAGTTATACATAAAATAGTACTAAATCAGTTCATAAAAGGTGTGTGTTGCAGTCATAAATGCAGAAAATAAAATACGATTCCAAAAAGTATAATAGTATATACAGGAAAAATATAACTAATATCTTGTGGGCGTGGCTGTGTGTGTCACATGATCATCCGGCTAAGATTTCTAAACATCATTATTTACAAGTCAAATAAGTTTTTCACTACATACTTAAAAACACAAATTATGTTGGAAAATCCTGGTTTCCACTGAGTAGAAAAGCGGCATATGGACGGAGGTGCCTGTCCTCGTGTAAAATTTCATAGTGAAATAGGTTCAAAATGTCCATATGTTGGCACTCCTTAGCGGCGTCATAAAATGCCGTGTTAGTTCTTAAATATTCCACTATTGTATCCATTTTTAAATCTTCATGGAGACGTTTGTTCTTCACATACGGGTGTGCATTTGTGATAATTCTTAAAAATTGGTTTTGCACAACTTGTAATTTTTGGATTTCACCCTTCGTAGCGGTAGTCCATGCTGGCGAAGCGTACATCATGATGGGTCGGATTGTGGCTAGATAAATAAGTCGTTTCTTGTCTAACGAAAGTTTTGAATATTTCCCTATCATAGGATATAAACATTTCATGACTTTAATCGCTTTATCCCTGATTTGTTGGATGTGATGCTGCCATGTGAGCTTGTCGTTGATGGTGATGCCCAGATATTTGGCTTGTTTCACGATAGGCACAGCCTCGTTAAAAAGATAAACACTTTGCCTGATCGGAACATTTTTCTTCCTTTTCCTTATGAGTAGGAGCTGCGATTTTTGAGCGTTAATTCGTATCTTCCAATATCCACACCATTGTTCTATGGAGGGAATAGTGTCTTGGAGTTTCCGAATAGCATGATTGATGTTAGCAGACTTCACTGCCAGGGCAGTGTCGTCTGCATAATAGGCTAGCATAGAATTATGATTTAAATGCAATCTCGGAAAGTCTGAAACGTAGAATAGATAGAGTATAGGGCCAGTCACAGAACCCTGTGGAACACCGCTAGTCATTATTTTAGTGCTGGATAATTCATTTTTTACCGAGACTCTGAATGTCCGATCCCTGATAAAAGAATGGATTAGCAGAATGAGTTCTCTGTCCAGTTGAAGGTCAATTAATTTAGCAATTAAGCCCTCATGCCAGACGTGGTCGAATGCTTTCGCCACGTCTAGCATGAGTATAGCAACATTAAGTTTGCAGTGCAGAGCTGCACCAGCGAATTCGGTTATTCGGACCAGTTGCTTCGTTGTTGAGAGGTGAGCACGGAACCCAAATTGTTCCGGCGGAAGATGCTGAAAATATGGTTTCAGTCTATTCAGGATAATTCTCTCAAAAATTTTGCTTAAGCCCGGCAGTAGACTAATAGGACGATATCCGTCTGGTCGGGTGTGATCTTTAGCCGGTTTAGGTAGTAAAATAATTTTAGCAATTTTCCAAGGTGTTGGAAAGTAAGAAAGAGCAAGACAAGCATTAAAAATACTTGTCAGGCTGCAGATGATGTTAGGCGGCAAATTTTTAATTGCTGTATTGCTGATTTCATCAATTCCTGGAGATTTCTTTTGTCTCAGGTGTTTGATAATATTAGTCGTTTCAGTAGGAGTGGCATATTTAATTGGAAGTCTGACTGAAGGGGCGTTGAGCCAATCCCTCACTCGTAGGAGGGTCTTTAATTCTAAATCAGAGTCATTTGGCCAATCATTTGGCGAGAACTGTTCTTGGAGGTGTGCTGCGAAGATTTCTGCCTTTTCCTGATTGGAGATGGCAATATTACCTCTGTCATAGAGGGGTCGATTACTTGTGAAGGAAGTTTTAAAATTTTTGATTAAAGACCAGAATGTACCTTCTCTAGAATCCAGATTTAACATTTTATCATCCCATAGTTCTTCTTTGAAGGTTTTAATGGCCTTCTGAATTTGCTTATTTTTACGATTTATTTCACGTTTAAGTGCCGGGTCCCACGTTAAATGATAACATTTCCTGAGTCTATTTCGCTCTCTCATAAGCTGTCGTATATTAAGGGGCAGTCTGAAAGCCTTATCACGATTATTAATTTCAGTACTGGCTTCCTTAATTGCACCTTGAATGCTTTCACATTAATTACGGTGTTTATGCCTTGTTTGGTATTGAGATTTTGCAGTCGAGGAGGTGAGTTTTTCATGATATTGCTGAAGAGATTCCAATTCGTAATTCGCTTAGTAGAGAACTCAGAAGTTTTTGTCACTCCTAATGTTGCGATTACGGGGAGGTGGTCAGAAGACAATTCATGAAATACTTCCATTGCAACGGGGATAGTCGTTGTAGTGACTGCAATGTCTAGTATATCAGAAAATTCAATTCTATTATGGAGCCGCGTGTATTCTGGTGGGGCATGTAGCGCCACCGGATGCTGTAAAATATATTCATGGAGAATTTTACCATTTAGGTTTGTTCGACGACAGTTCCAGTCTATATGCTTAGCATTAAAGTCCCCGGCAGCAAGGGTAGGTATGTCATCCGGTAGAATGCTATTTAGAAAATTATCACATAATCTATTCGTAGGAGGGTTATACACAGCACAAAAATTGATGTTATTAAACACAGGAAGAGTGACACACACAGTAGTTTGCTCACAATTAAAATTTCTTTAATCAGATATAAGACAAGATGCATAATTACGTTTCACATATATTGCCACACCACCACCTCTGTGTGAAAGTCTATCACAGCGGTATGAATTATAATTTGCAATTCTCAGGCGTTGGCATGGTTTTGCATGAGTCTCTGATATGATTGCAATGTCAATATCATGCTCACTTAAAAAATGGTGCAGTTCAGTAATTTTGGTGGGTAGCCCGCAGGCATTCCATATCATTATTTGTACGGGAGTACACTTTTTCATGTAATTAGCCATTAACAGGGGCTGCAGGAGTATGATCTTGAGATACGTTTGATTTTGCCATCAGAGTAAATCCAGTTTCTTTTAGAACAGAGACAAGCATACGTAGCTCAGCTGCAACTTGTTTTGCTTCAGTTAGAAATTCAGGAGCGAGGCCGGTGTTTAAAGCTTGTGCATAAGTTTTATTATGCACTACCCGATCAGAGAACGTTTTCACAGCCGGAGTGGTTTTTGGTTTTGGAAAACGCACACATAATTTGTAGTTAGCTGTATGACCTATCTCGTGACAATTGGCACATTTAGGCGGAGTTGCTTTATCCTTGTTACAGTTAAATGATTCATGAGGTTCACCGCAACGAACACAACGTGGTTCGTGTTTGCAGTGCGATTGGGCGTGATGGAACCCTTGACAGCGATAACACTGCAAGGGTCCCTTACGGCCACGGTATCTCTCAACACTAATCTTCATTCCCAGCACAAATTTTAACTGGTGTATCTCCTTGTTTTTCTCCTTGCGGGTGAGAGTAACGAGAAACAGGGGAAGCTTAATAACTTCTCCGTTACGCCTGATAGTGAGTTGGTTGACCCGCACGACGTCGAGTCCATGTTCTTTAAGATCCATCATAATTTCCTCAGGGTCCATGTAAGACGGGAGGTTACGTATCACAGCTTTTATATGTTTAGATTCGGGAAGCGCATAGCAGTGATACCTGATGCCTTCTTCTTCTAACACTTTTACCATTTCCCGATAAATGGTGGGCAATTTCACTTTAATCTTGATTCCGTCCTTCATGTTTTCTCCATAGAAATCGTGCAGAGAAAAATTCTTATTATTAAACAGCGTTTTTAAGTCATTCCATGTGAATCTGCTGTCTTTGATTATAATCGGCGGCACTTTTCTCGCACTGTTGATCGGAGCGTTCTGATTGGTTGGAGGTGTCTGCACTGGGGCGGGGTCTGTGTCCATATTCTGTTGCGGAGTGAGATCAGCAACAGGGTGAGTCTTTGGAATTTCAGGAGCAGTCGCAGCAGCCAGGGGTGCAACAGCTTTTTTCGCAGGTTTTCTGGTGCGTCTGGTTCTGTCTCCTTTGGGTTCTCCATCGGAGTCAGAGCTGACATCTAAAGCCTTGTATTTTGTAAAGTCCTCATCCGACCTGGCGGGACTCTCAGCACGTCGAGCGTTGATCTTTGGGAGAGGCGGGAAGCCAGGGTTGTCATCAGTTTTGGTTTTAGCACGGTCGTCCTGTGTTCTGGAGTTCACAAATTCCTGGTCAGCAAGAGCTCGGAATTTTTTGAACAAATTCAGGTCTCTTGTTTCTTCAGGGGTAAGGAAACCTTTGTCTTCTTGACGGAGTTCCAGCTGAGTAATCTCAGTTGCAATGAAGTCCAGAAAACGTTCCATGATGCCGGTTGATGAAGTAGTGAAATGCAGAAAGTCTATGCTTAAAAAGCAGGTCGTTTTACAGCATACTAAACATAGTGGTTTGCATGCTGACCTGAATACACAATCGAGAGAGCACAGCAGTTTCTCAGTCACAATAGTCAAACTCAGAAAAACGAGAGGTTAATACTGCAGAACAGCGAAAACGCAGAGCGAGGGGACGAGCACCTTCACGCTCAGGAGCAAGCAGTCGAATGTCCCAAGGATCCCACCCGTTTACACTTGTTAAGTCTCAAAGCCTAAGAATTACTACCCCCAACCAATCAAGTCGCTTTGATTTGCGCATGGGCAATATTTCCTATTTTGGGGTACAATGTCGAAAGTTTGCGGTAGAATGTCTAAAGTTAAAAAAGCTGAAGAAAGAAAGCGCGTTATGCATTTAGCCATTTAATTATTTTAGTAATTAAATATGTATGTATTTGCTGTACAAAAGCGTTTGCGTTCCAAACGGGAATGGGTTCGGTCAATTTTTCAAGAGCGAGATACGTATTCCGCTCATGCAGCATTGTTTCCGTCACTGAGGCAGAAGTACCCAGAATTATTTTTCAATTATACTCGAATGACGGTAAGTTATTTTTATTTTTTAGCAAAACCTAAAAGTAAAAATTGAAGGAAAGACTGTCAAATATTTCTTTTTATATATCAGGAAATTAGTAATTTTTTCCCTTAGTAATTTATACTAAGGAAATAGGATTAATGATTACATTGCGATTTGATTACCGACAAAATGAATAATTTCAGTGTTTATTTTGGTAACTCGGCGATTTTTTGGCGAAAATTTGGCGACCAACCCTGCTAGTTTTTTTTTTTGGGGGGGGACGCCATTTTATTTTCCCGAAGTAAAGGCATTTTTTTTTTTTTTTTTTTTGTTTTTTTAACTCAACATTTTTTTCCAACAATCTGCTAGCCGAATTACGCTTATGCTAGAATTTTTATGGAACAAAAGTGCTTAATCATGACGAAGATTAGGTGCGAAATTGGGAGAAAGTGCAGAATCGCCCACTGCTTGCCGCGTTTTTAAGAATTGCACATACACGGTATCATCCATGTACAGGTCGACCTATTTTCACTTAAAAAAACATCCCAGAATTGCACAAAAATGGCATTGCCCACACTCTTGACTTTATCCATGTACACTGCTAAAGTCCTAGCTAGTAACCTTTATCGCCTTACCAAAATGTCGCCAAACTACCTGTTACCATATTCCAAAGATTAGCCTTTATTTTTTATATAATTATGGACTAGCATTAGTTATAACTAGTTAGTTTAATTGGTTTATTAAGCGCATTATTAATGAAGGTTGTTTATAATTCAATTACCTTAATGAAACATAATATCAGATGGAGTATAATGTAAAATTACTAGATGTGCCAGATGTTGGACAGTCAACATTTTAATGCACTATCGTGTATTAGGATATGTTCCTCTGTTAGAAAATACCCAGCATTCTGTATCCGTAGATTTTTTAATTATTACTGTCATGAATTCTATTAGTATTGCTTCACTTTGTCATGAAAATACTTTTGTAGAACCAGAAATATAAAATAATTAGGCTTTTAAATAATATATTCTAGAGAATTTGGGAGATCCATCAAGACACTTGCTTTTAAAAGATTTTCTGCATTCCTGTTCCACCTGTGTTTTATATTTGACAAATGAGCAATAAAATTAAATCATGTCAATATTTAAAAAAAATCATTTTTGGAGAATATTGTAGTAATATGATGAAAAACACTTTACCTCCAAAAGAACGTAAGAATAATTGTATCAAAACAGATTATTTAATGAAATTCTACTACCTCAAAAATTAAGCAATTATTAGAGTATAAGAGTGAAATTGAAATGCAGAGTAATTTTCCTTTTAATCAGAATTATCATATTTTATTTTTTCAAATTTGTAAGATAAATAACTGAATATTTTTCACTGATCATAGTTGCAGCAACACAGTATATATTTCGGCAATATAGTATATAGTGATGCCCCTCATGTTAAGCACCTTCAATAGTCAAAAGTATTCCTGAGAATATAAACAAACATTGGTAATGACAATCACAGATAACCATATTCTCTGAAGGTTGCTATAATATCCCGTCGGTGGCTAAATAAATAAAAACACTGAACATTAATTGTTCAATACCTGATGAAAGGGTTTAGAACATAGGCATTTTGTGCATATCTGTCCAAGATATGAATGTAAATTAGTTTACCTTAAAAAATCTTCCTGATGACATTATTTAGGTTAGTAGGGTTACCTTTAGGCAGGTAACCCTAGTATGTGGTGCATAATCAAATAATCATGTTGAAGGTGATCACCTTCACAGAAGGCTGAAATCATTTCTAATTATGGAGTTTATGTTATTTTTGTTAATAATATGCGATTAATCACTAAATGTGTTAATTGTTAGAAATAGTAAGATTATACTTCAAGCAATTTTTCAAGACAACAAAATTATTTTCTCTTACTTTGGCTAATCATTTTAGCACAATATAAACTATTTTGTATTTGTTTTTATATTAACTAGATAATTAAATATAGTTCTGATGTTCAATTTACTCATAAGTATAATATTATTGAATTTACATGTAGGGAGAACAATATGATCATCTTCTACATTTACTGCAAGATAAACTACAGAAGCAAGAAACACGTTTTAGGAAATCAATTTCAGCATCTGAGAGACTTGCCATCTGTTTAACGTAAATATAAATATATACATTTGTTTTGAAAGCAGTGTCGACGTTAGACAATTTACCGCCGGTGCAAACTCCACAAATCGGAAATTCTGCCACCTGATTCCTTCCTAAATTCTAATAATTTTGCCATCTGGTGTGGTCACCCTGGTTGCATATGCTCTGGCACCAGCTCTATTTGAAAGTCTTTATTACATCTAATTCCAGTTTTGTGTAGTATATATAATTGAAAATTAATGTTCTTGTCAGAACATTTTATACTTCTGTCTAATTGAACTTTTTAAAATTCATATTTTTTTTTAAATTTGTAATGCATTTAAAAAATTATGAATAGGAACATAATTTTATCAAAATAAGTTACATAAATAAAGCATTTATTTTCTGTGGTTTAATAATAAGAAAGAAAATTGCAATCTCTTTGAAACTGACCCCCCCCCAAAAAAAAGGAAACTTTTTTAAAACTTGCATACTGCTACAGATTGCCCTTTGTTCATTTTTATACAACATGTTTTTAAAACTGCAAAAATTTAATTATTGATTCAGAAAGTTTTTGTAGATTTCTAGCATCTGGAACTAATTATACAGACCTGGCATACACTTTCCGTGTTTCTAAATCTTCAGTTTCACATATTATTCGAGAGACCTGTGATGTCATATGGCAAGCCTTACAGCCACTGGTTATGGCTATACCAGCATCATCAGATGAATGGGCTGTAATAGCAGAAGGTTTTGAATATAAATGGAATTTTCCCAACTGTGTTGGTGCAATCGATGGTATGTATTATGTCTTGCATTCCATATTTATTTGTCAGTGAGTACTTTTGAAATACAAAAATTGCATTATATTAAAATTAGGCAAATGAAGATTCTTTTCAAAGATAAATATAAAATATTGCAGAATCATCTAACTTGATATATGAGCTGTCTTAAAATATCAAAAGACTGGAATTGTTTCATATAAATAAATGAAAGTGTGAAATGAAAAACAAATTTTAATATAAAAAGGAATTTTTTTGCAAGTTTCTAATTTAAGAACTTTTTTAAGAACTGAATTTATTATTGGAAAAAGTATTTATATTAATTTTTATCATTAAAGTGTATATTATTTTTCTTTAGGCAATTAATAATTGTTGCTTTTTTTTTTCTTGTAGGTAAGAATATCAGAATACAAGCTCCACCGTCAGCTGGATCAACATATTATAATTATAAGGGCTATAACAGCATAGTCCTAATGGCAGTGGCAGATGCTAGTTACACTTTCCTTTATGTTGATTCAGGCAACTATGGACGCATCAGTGATGGTGGAATTTTCAGTAACTGTTCACTAGGTAAAGCTTTGGTTAGTGAAACTTTGTTTTCATTGCCAAATCCAACACCATTATTAAATAGTGATCGAGTTTTGCCTTTTGTATTTGTTGGAGATGAGGCTTTTCCACTCAGGAAAAATATTTTACGCCCTTATCCTGACAAATTTCTGTCGAATGAAAGAAAAATTTTTAATTACAGACTTTCTCGAGCAAGGAGGTGCGTTGAAAATGCTTTCGGCATATTGGCGTCTAGGTGGAGAGTACTTCGTACTGAAATTGCCCTGAACCCAGAGCATGCTAATAAAGTAGTTTTGGCATGCTGTTGCCTTCATAATTACTTAATGAAAAATGAGTTGGGAAAGGCAGCTAAGAAATACTGTCCAGTGAACTTTGCTGATTCTCTTCTTTCAAATGCCACCATTAAAGAAGGTATGTGGAGAACAGAAGAATTTACATGGCAACCTCTTGGCCGTCTAGGGGCCAATAATTCATCCCGTGCTGCATCTGCAGTTCGAGAAAATTTTTGTGAATATTTTTCTGCAGAAGGAGCAGTACCATGGCAAGAAAGGAAAGCATTCCTTGTGTAAATTTATTTTTTGAAAATATTTATGAAATATGTAAATAAAACAATAAAATAACTGATTAGTGTTATGTACAAATAATTTCATTTATTTCTTGCCATAATTTGTAAAAATTGTATTTTCGTTTCCAATTTTTTTTCATCAGTCATTTTTTTCAAATCACTATGGAGACTCAATAAAAATAATTTATCATTATCGTCATCATCATTTTCACATCGATGGTGATTTTTTAAATATTTATTTGTTTCATCAATAACAGAAAGCAATGAACTTTCAATTGTTTCTTTCTTTTTTCTTTTCTTCCCTCTAGGAGTATTTTCATCATTATTATTTGAATTAGTGTTATCTAAGATTTGTCTGGAGCTTGATGCAGGTGATAAAGGTGATTCACATGAGGGCATAACGTGAATAACAGATGGCTCCACATATTCAGGTTCTGTCAGATATTCAATATTATCTGAAGACTCAGAGACAACAGATTCTACTGTGAAATTAAGCTCCTCGAATTCTTTGTTTCCTTGAAAGTTTGTCTGTGTCCTGTTTAGAAAGAAAACAAGGAAAAAAAATCAAACGCATATGAAAAATATTTTTAATACATTAATGATTATTTTGTGATACAAAGTAATTAGGTAGTGAAATAAGCAAATTTAGAATCTTATTTGTTACTGCATTAAATAGCTTATTTTTTAATTTTTATTACTTATGAACTGCAGACAATTTAAATAGATCTTAAAATTTAGCATGAAAAATAATGTAAACCAAGAGTCTTCTTGCATCAGTGTGATTACCTGAAACTAAAAAGCTTTTTTTTTTTTTTTTTGTTAATTTGAATTATAACATCCCATTGGATTCTTTTCTTACATAATCTTTTGTGTTTATTAATATTTGCAAGAATAATTTCTAAAAAAATACAGTTTGTTACATCCAGTTGTATGGGATAATTCCTAGTCATTACGTTCTTGGAGCAGTGCTGGATCACATTTTGTTTTTAATTAAAATAATATTTTATCAAATATGGGAAGGGGTGAAATCATCATCACTCTTTCAATCTTTTGTACTGCAATATACAACCGAATTGTCATATTTACTCACGAATAATTTTATCGTACAAATATGGAGAAGGCAAAATGACATGAATAATTTATTTTCCGAAGTATGGTGCAAAATAAATAAGGTGTATTAAATACATTTAATTAAATTACATACATTACTGCAATAATTTATTATATGCATTAAATCTGTCATTGGGCTTAACAAGGGCTGAAATTTAAAATATTCTTAATTTATCCACAAAATATCCGGATAAAAAAAAAGGCAGCACTAAACAATCTCGTGAAATAACAAAGCTCAGAAAATACAACAACGTGAATCATGAACTTGAACAAAGAGTGAATCATCTGCTTTTTTACCTCGATGCAGATTAGAAGGAAAAAAACTTATCTTTTTTCTTAAACTTTTTATATCAATAATTTGGTATTTCCATTATGACTCATTATTATTCAGTTATTATGACGTCATTATTCGGTAAGTATTTTTTCTTCGATATTTCGTACTCAATGTTGCGGTTTCCGAAACCAAGAAACTCAGAATATAAACTGAATGCTTATATTCTGAGAGGCAACGCAGATTTCAGGAGTTGGCGGATTTTCGGTATTTGACTGTATTTGTAGACGAAAAAATGGAACAGATTATTGGACGTGGAATCGCATCTCAGATTAAAATTAACAACCAGGGAACAAAATTATGACTATCTTTCATCTCAGCACAAACAGTTTCATCCTTCTCATTAATCCAAATAAATGTTATTTATAATGTAACATTTATTTATATTAATGCCATAGAAAATCAAATTTATAGTAGTGAAGATCAGCGGGATTATGAGTTAAATAACATGGATGTAAATATTACTATTGGAGGCTGCAATTTAACAGTTGTGATGACAGTAGTGTTTCTGACAGTAACAATAATGTAGTATGCCCTAAATAGAGATGACTTTAAATGACTTATAAAGAGTATAGTAATTATAAAGTATATAGTATATATAGTAATTATAAAGAAATCAATATTTTAGATGAAAAAGAAGAATCTCTTGCCTTCATTGAAGAAATTTTAATATGCATACAAAGCCCTTACATAATAAATGAAAATATTGAACCACTAATAACTCTTATTTCTTTTTATAGAAACACAATCACAAGAGAATTTTATCAAATTTTTTGTATCTTACAGTTTAAGACAAATTTTATCTAATCTTGACTTACACATTTCACATTCTATAAATAAAAAAGATCATTATACTTTGGGGACTGTTTTGAAAAATTTCATGCCATGAAAGATTTTAACAGTTAATTCAGTAATAAAGTATTACAACTTCATTTTTTAATTCAGTTTCATATATATTTTTGTATTTATTTTCATTAGGAAGTAATGTAATAATTTAAGCACAACTCCTTGATCTGATGGTATATATTATGATAATTAATCCCAGGCTTTATGTGTTAAGTGCAAAGTAACTTCATAAAATTAAAGCAGGTATGCATAATCTCAAACACTAACTTCTGAACATCAAAATGGTCAGTAACACATCAGTTTTGAGCTGTGTGATTTCAGAAATATGGGCACCAACTATAGAGGGATAAACTATAAAAAGAAATTGGCCACAAAAAGAAAAAAATATATATACAGATGAGTCTTCATCAAAATATTTAGAAACTCAGCTTTCAAAGGAAAGAGCAAGTGCTTTGTTTATATTATGCATATGCTGTACTTTGTTAATAAGTGGGCTGGCTGCATGGGTGTTTTCGTGGTTTTCCCCATGTGTAACGTGTATACGAGCCAGTTTCCCTTAGGAAGTCCTCCCTCCCCTTAGGCAGATAGCCCTAGTGTGCTTTGCCATAATTAAATACACCACACCACACACCACACACCTTACCTTTGTTAATAAGTTTACATTGCAAAAATATTGGCCTATTTTTAATTGGGAAGATTAAAAAAGTACAGAACAGCAAAGTTTCTACAACATTTTTAAGGGTAAGAACTTCAGTTGGCCCAAACACGTTAGAAAAAAACTATAATGTGTAATACAGTTTTATTATAACACATTTACAAGGTGTTAAACCATTCATAACGAGTGATGAGGCAATAAATGTTAAAAAAAATTGTGTAGGAGAAGATTTTGTTTTCCAGAGCGTAAATATTTGGATAGAATTTGAGTTATGGCAAAGCATATAAGGTCTATCTGCCTAAGGGGAGGAATTTCCCCTTAGGCAGATAAATAAAAATTAAAGTAAATTGGTTTATATCCACATATGTGACTATGTAACATATTTAATAAATTTATATCAATAAAGTTACAATTTTTGATTGCTAGTCAACCTAGGATAACTCCAAATAATCCATTTATGCCTTATAATATTACAGACTACTAACAAGTAGGATTGTATTTTGTTAATATGAAAATTTATCATTTTATATTTAACATAACTAAATAATTTGGTTCTGAATATTTACCTTCGATGGCGAATACATGGATCCAAAAATGACATTTGGGGCATCAGATGCCATTGCTGCTCTGCAGACTCTGCACTAGCTCCACTTTTGCATTTTGTTTTTCTTCGGCTATATCGCTTATGCAGATTCTGCCACCGGTAAGTAACCTCTTCAACTGTGAAATTAAAAAAAATATAGCCGAAATTTTAATTCAACCACTGTAATTAATTACTGTTTAATTATTAATATTTTATGCAAACAATTATACTAATTATATGAGATTCAAAATGTATCCATACGAAAATGAAATATGGATCTTATATATTTTTATATATGGATATTTATATATTTAGCGATTTTTTCGGAATAAACATTTGCATGAGAAATGAAGAAAATGTATTTCTGAAAATTGAGGAGGATAACTTTAATCAAATTTTTACTACTGTTGATCTTCACACTTACTACTTTTAGGGGCGAATTCAAGTGCAACGCTTGTCATGGTAATCGCACTTGCATTGCAAAACCGAATTCAAGTGCAACGCTTTTCGGACACGCCTACTGAAAATACGTCACTACCATAGAGGAATTTTGCGGCTACTCCTGACCAGCCGCAAACGCTTTACAGCGACTGTTAGAAAGATGGCTGAACTGATTTTACGGAGACGCTTAAGAAATCGGAAAAATGGTGATCGAATTCCATGGCATCTAAATGAAAGACGAAATCCTTTCGAAATGTCGGAGCAGGAATTTATCAGTAGATTTAGATTAAATCGGGTCGCTGCTATGAATTTATGCAATGAATTGAAACCTTTTCTGAAGGCAACTCCCAATGGATATTCTGTGCAAATGCAGGTTTGTTTTTACTTTACATTATGAAAACCGAAATACTTCTGAAAATGTTACTAATTCCAAGACTCTGCTTAAATAATATGAGAATATTATATATTTTTATACGTAAACACACTAATTTTTAATGTTCCTGTGTATCAGAATTTTTTCTTTTTCATCACCTTTTTTTTTCGTAGTAATGAACGAAACAGCGTTGTTAATTACTGCAAAATTTGGAATTCAGAAATAATATCACCATTAACTGATCATTTCGCGCTTTAATTATTCTAAAACATAATCTCGGAGAAACTGTTTCTCTAAGAAAAATTATGCATATGCCTTCTTTAATATGTATGTAAATATATATTTGTGTAACTGTAGGAAAGAAAGCATGCCTTTTCCTTAGTTCTTTAAACATTTCACGTACTATATAGAATAGTACTTTGTCCCCTAAAATATTAGTTAATATTCTCCTAAAGTATAATGCCTGTTCTTACAATGTGGTTAATGTTATGAAAATTTTGGATATTTTCTATTGATCTTGCATAATAACTACACATGTAAGTATATAATTGGCAAATATCTTATGATATCGAATGAAAAGTTATTGCAGACTTTCACATAGATATTAATATCTTGGTATTCTCGCAACAGGTGACTTACGATCTGTCTGATGATAAAATTGTTTTTTCCCCCATAGATAGTGGGAATGCATGCCTGCTTTCCCTAGAAAGTCCTTCACAGAGGCATGTGTTTTCTTAAGCAGATTGCTTTTTCACATATCAGTAACCTTGATTTAAGTATGAAACTGGATAATATTTTCTTTCTGCATGAAATGTGTTGACTGAGTTTCAGAAATATAAGCCATCTTGCAGTGACAATTGCTCCTGTAGAATTCTGAGCCACACATATGTATACAGCGCTTACAACAAACCATGCATCAATCTGTCTGCAGAATACATGAAGTGACCTTGCTGTGCAAGTATTCGACCCACATCGTGAAAAAACTTTCGTTGATTACTACTATTTTATGTGCCCTCAAATTTTACTGAAAGCTGTTTTTAGAACGCTATCAATACAATCTGTCCACAGGTTCCAATCTCTTACTATTTTGTCAGCTTCAGTAGATGTTAATTCTCTCGACCAACTGTAAAGGAACTGGAGTGCATTCACAAAACTGATTCTATCGGGCTTACCAAGAATCATTTGGGGTTACATTCAAATGAAACCACAGATGTTACGAGCGTGGTGTGATATTAATTTTGCCCATAATGAAACTGTCGCTGACTGGCGACAGTTTCATTGTCGACTGGATAATACACAAATACCGAATTCAATGTAAGAAATATTTGTCATGAGTAAAAGTTTTTCTTTACCTTCCATAAAGCTGGTATTATATTTTATTAGAAATCTTTTGGCATGTCCTAATTCTATAAAGAAATGTAAAAAATTGTTCTTTATGTAGCATAGTTTTGTGTTGTTATGAGATTGTATTTTTTGCATTTTATAAAAAAGTTAAAATCCTCATTCATTTGTAAAAAAGTGCTTGTGTTATTTTTTTAGGTTCTGAGTACCTTTCGTTTTTTATCCACTGGTAGTTTCCAGTATGTGCTTGCGGATGTTTTTCATGCAGAAGTGTCACAGGCTACAGTGTGCAGATTTTTCAACCGTGTACTTTCTGCCCTTATGCAGTTAGCTCACAAATATATCAAATATCCAAATGCTGAAAATCAACTACTTGAAATTCAGCAAGGATTTTACGAAGTCTCGGGCTTTCCGAATGTTGTGGGTGCAATAGATTGCACGCATATTATTATTAACAAACCAGCAGTACCTGACTGGTTTGTCTACATTAATCGGAAAAATAAATTTTCGATTAATGTTCAAATGGTAAGAAACTGTATGATAATAAATATAGTTTTATACTAATCAGACTGCTTCATAAAACATGTTTTTTTAATTAAAATTGCCCCCCCTTTTTTTTACTGAATTATTAAAATATAACATTTGATTGCATGTTTTTGTTATACTTATTAAAATTCTTTTAAATAAAAATAGGAAGTAAAATCCTTGATCTTGAATTATCAAAGTATGAACTATGTTTCATGTTAAAAATTCTAAATGATATTTTCTTTTAACCTACAATTTGTATCTTTTGCCAGGTATGTGATGCTGATCTAAAAGTTCTAGACGTTGTAGCACGATGGCCAGGCAGTGCACATGACGCTTTTATATGGAATTTGTGTGGGATCAAACACTTTTTGGAATCAAGTACTTTGTTCCATCGTCATTATTTACTGGGTGACAGTGGGTATCCTCTAGAGCCCAATTTGATGACACCTTTTTCAAATCCCAGTTCACCCCGTGAATACCTGTACAATGAAAAACATAGGAAAGCTCGTGGTGCTGTGGAAAGATGTTTTGGTGTGATAAAATCTAGATTTAGAGCACTACATGATACCGGTGGAACGCTCTTGTATTCGCCAAATAAAGTATGCAAAATGGTAATTGCTACAGCTATTTTGCACAACATATGCTTGAAATATGGTGTAGAGAATCCGGATATTGATGTTTTTGAAGATGAAGATCCAGAGCCATCAGAAAGTGCTAATTCATCAAGTGCTGCTATTGCACTGCGCAATGAATTAGCCTTGAATTTTGAGGGTGGAAGGTACTAAAAACCAAAAGTGGGCCACAATGAACTTCTGGCAAAGGTGACACCCCCTTCATGGATAATAAAGAATACATTATGAATAAAAATTTCATAATGTATTCTTGGGGACCCACAAGCCATGGCAAAATATTTGAATGTGTAACTAGTGATTGTACTTGTCCTGATTTCAAATACATACTAGCCTCCATTTTATACCATAACTTTCTGAATTGTCAAAAATCACTTATTCTATCTTTACATACTAGCCTCCATTTTATATTGTTTAGAGCAGAGGTTTCCAAACTTTTTGTCCCTAAGAGAACATTCTAGAATTTCTGTTGATCGGCGGGCTGTTTACTTTTTCAATGTGAATTTATAGTTAGTGATAAAGTGAATAATACATGCACATAAAAAAAAATATCAGTTGCTTTCAATAAATATGCCAAATTTCAAAATGGAAAGCATAGAGTATCATGAGGCAGTTGAAAGATATGTTGCTATAGTAACTTTCAATCTGTAGGGCCAATATTTACAGTTGGTAGATTGGAGAAGAAGGGGGAACTGATTAGAAATGATAAGTATAAAGCAAGTACGTGTTCATGTACTCAAACACAACACATGCATGCACGAGTTGTTTAAATGTACACTTAAAAATGTGCCGAAAACATGGCAATTCTGACTGTTGTATGTAGTAACAAATTCAGAAATTGAGTTAAATGAGAACATCTTCTGAAATTGGGTATTGTGATTACAATCCAAAGTGAATATCAGCTTATATATTTTAGAGCTTGGATTTTAGGAAAAATTCAAAGTTGGCTATAATGAATTAAAGATCTGATAATATCAACAGTAATGGATTTTTTATTATAAAATAAAACTTTTTTATTATTATTTGATATTAAATTCGAAACTGAACTATAACATTTTAATATCACCTATTTCAGATATAACCTGTTATCAATAAATACGTTGAATGATTTGCTGGCATGTGATGCAATTGGTCAGTGAAGCCTGAGGCCTGTCTGTATCAGTCGTGAAACTGCCTAGATGAATTTGTGTGTACACATCATAAAAGGTGTAGTGCAGTAATACTGTTACAGATGAAATGAAGCAATGTTGGAATAAGAAAATCTGTTTCATGCTCAGAGAAACACCAAGGGTATATTAAAACATGCTGTGCCAGGTGTGTGGATATATGGGAATAATGCTTTATCAGAAGAATGTGTATAGATCTGCAGTGTTCAAGTAGGCCATGGCACTGACATCTTTCACCAATATGTTTAACTGAGAATAAAATTTCATGAAGTGTCAAAAGCGTATTTTTAGCAATCATTAAAAGATCCGATAATGCCAAAACTGATCAGGAAATATGAAGATTTCTAATTTTTAAACAAAATAATTGTGTATTTTTAGCACATTTTAGAAATGTATCAGAATAAACAATAAAGTTATATTTGGATTTTTTTATTCATTTTCTCAAGATGTTCAATGATTCTTTCTTGATTTTCAATAACAATTTTCTGATTTTCAACTGTTTTCTCAAATAATTTATGCATCTCTGCTAATATGTTACAAATATTTTTTTGGGTGTTAATAATTTCCTTTTCTTCCTTTTCAGCTTCTTCAATTTCTATTCTTTTTCTTTTCTCTCTTCTCCTCCTGCTTCTGATTGTAGAACTTGTATCTTAAAAAAAAAAGAAATAAAAATAAATAAAATAATAATAATAATAAATTTATTAGTAAGCCAATTAAAGAAATTGCCAAGATGATGATTGTCTTCTGTGGAGGACATCAATACAGAAAAATCAGCATATTAGTTATCCTCTTTGTTATTTAAATTATAAGTTCAACATTCAGAAGTAACTACAGTAATAAGTTTGGCATATTTTCATTATAGTTTTAGATAAGTTTTAGTTCACAGTGTTATCTTCTTCCTTTTTAACAATATTGCACAAATTGTAAAGTTGATTTAATTTTAATGTCTTAAATGATTTAAATTTACATATATGTAATGGAAAAAACTAAGACTGCGGGCCATAAATTGGTTGAAGAAGGCCATATTTTGTTTACAACAGAACTGCTTGTCTGAATTTCGCTCATACAAGTATTAGCCATTTCAACCCAACTTTTGCATGATTAACATTTAACTATGAAAAGTAGTTTAATTTAATATTGACACACTAAAAGAAATTTGACATGAGTTTTAGTTTTTTAACTTTTCCCGTTTCCTGGAAATCTGCAGGAACAATATGTCCCAATCATATTATCAACTGGGACTATTTGTCCTAATCGTCTAGGATACCCTTTCTCAAAAAACAAAATTAAAATTTATGGTAATATATAATGTGAATACTACAAAATGTAAACTCTTTCACGTGCACTAGTTCATACACAACAAAAATTTTCATATATGTTTCATAAATACAAACATAATATATCAGCATGTAGTAATTTGATCACTGATGGAACATATTAACTCACTGTTAAATAAGATTGGGACAATATATTCCACAATACAAATTTATTCAAAATTTCTTAAATCTGACATTAAAACTGTTAAATTACTACGTAATAAGAACAATTTCATACTAGCTATACCTTTAATATAATTTATTTGACTGTTTTCTTTTGCAGCTTATGATTTTAAACCATATGGTTTTCCTTATTTTTTAAACAGATAGAAATAGGGCAAAAGCATAGAATGGTTTTAAAAGCATGCATATTGAATTTTTATCAAACTAAAATACAAACTTTTCATTTTTTCTAAATGCCAGTTTGGTGTTGTGGCTGCTGTCACACATGTAGAAATTCCTAAAATTTAGAAAAAAAGTGAAAAGAAATCATATGAAATAAATATTATTTACTGAATAATTTGCAGATATATTTACACAGAGATAATTTATAATTTTGCATAACTATAAATAAAGGATAACATACCACTAGGCGTTTCAGCATTCTCTATAATGCCAACATTTTCACTGCCACAATCAGATAATCTGCCGCTATTTATCGACACTCCCTGAAATATAATATATTTCTATAGAAAAAGATACATTAGTATCAGTTTAACATGTTTAGGGAGCTTGGATTCATCTGATGAAAGAGAAAATTCAAGTGTTCAGATGATAAGATCGAAAAAAAAAAAAAAAAAAAAAAGTCTTCGTGAGGGTAAGAAAAAGATATTTTAACTCCCTAAAAAAAAAAAAAAAAAAAAAAAAAAAAAAAACCATTTTACATACTGCAGAAGAGACAGACTGGCATATGTATCATTTTTGCCTTTGAAAGACCCATACAATACTAGACAAAAATTAAAGGATATATATATATATATATATATTTGTCTACAAAATGTTCAGTCAAAAAAATTTACAAAAATCCTTAAAATTTTGAAATACAAACCATATTTTGTTGAAGATACTGTTCTGATAATCTGTGAAAGGAAAAAACAGTTACTTAGTAGAACATTCATGCAAATACAACTATTTAAAGATAAGCAGAGAAAGCTCTTAAAATTAATGCAGTGCTACATCATTTATCATAATATGCAATGATAGAAACATAGTGGAAAAAGCATATTTCAGGTGCTTAATACATTTTCTGAAGAACTGCTAAACTTCTGAAGAACACAAATACTATGATACCTAAATAATGGAAATGAATACTTGTATTCATATACTGTGGATGTTCTCTGAACTACAAAAAATATAATGAATAGTTTTATATATTTATATAAAATCTAGATATCAATACGTATATTTAAAATCTGAAATTTCTGTTCTTTCAGTATTTTGCCACAAGTCATGAACCATGTACTTTAAGAATGGTTAAATGTATTACATTAATACAAGGAATGCATACAAGGAAATTATACTTTGTAAAGGTCTGACGTTTGACTAACATGTTCAAACACTTACCATTCAAAGAATGAGGACTGAAAGCTAATGATGTATTCTAAAAAAAATTCAGGAAATAAATACATATATAAAGTTACATATAAAAGTTATACAAAAAAATTAGATGCATTAATTATTACTTTGAAAATAAATAGCACAAGGACATACCTGTTTGCTCACACTATTCACTACAGAATTTTCTGAAGCTTCCCAAAAAAAAATAGTACATGAGATTAAAAACTAATTATAATAAAGTAAAACTGATTTCAAAATAAAAAAAATTTTAAAAAATGTTTTTAAAATAAGTTTTAAATTTTGAAACAAATGTAACAGCTTACTATTTCCTGCAAGGTTTTCCCTTCGTTCCTGAAGATAAATAAATTGCAATTAGTAAATATTCGAAATCTGTTAATGGAAATCAACTAACACATTTCTTTAAATTTGCAATTTCTATCATTCTTATTAGAAATGATGTAAGCACAGTCATCTAGCCATTAGTAATACCTGCCAGACTCATTAAAATAAAAATTTAGAAGTAAGCGAATTTTTAACAGGTATATTTTGAAGCAGAAGTACATAGGAACACTTAAAAAAAAAAAAAAGGAAAATTGGAAATGAAATTATAACATAGTTACATTAACATTTTTTTTTCACTAAACGGCAATTCAGAAATTATGATTTTTAACATGTTACTATATAAATTTCAGCGTCTAGGTATTAAAAAACTGCCAGAATAAAAGATAGAGATATTTTAATACATACATTAGGGAATGAAAAATATTTCAGGTACTCAATTGTTATCAGGAGCAAATTCTGAAATTTATGTATGTATCTGTGTGCATATATATATGCACACAGATTTGTTTATATGTATATATTTAACAATTTTTTGTTGCATTTATTAGATTATTTGAAATTTATTAATTAAGAATCTAAAAAAATTATCGTCTTTCTGAAACACTAGTTCTAAATTTCTTACTTTATATATATGTGTGTATATATATATATATATGTACATATGCATGCATGTGTATGAACATATACTCCCTAAACACATATAGCCATACATTTCTGTTTTTGTTTATGTGTTTACGGCAAAGCTTCGAGGCTATCTGCCTAAGGGGAGGAATGCCTTCGTGAAGAACTTTCTACGGAAACTGGTTCGTATACATGTTACACATAGGGGAAACCATGAAAACGTCCATGCAGCCAGCCCATTTGCTTAATTGAACCTCAGACTAAACTACCAGTGTTCAACGACTTTCCCGCTCAGCCACTGATGGGCCATACATTTCTGAATCTGGTCCTGATAACAGAAGAGTGCTATATTTTAATGTTATTTTTATAAAAATCATCACTCTAATTCATTATCCATACTATAAGGTAATAACATTATTACATTTGTTAATGAGAACTGATTCATATTCACATGATGTAGGAAAAAAAACACAAAACATACAGGTATATTTTAACACATACAATTTATTACAATAAGCAATAACAGTTGATTTACTATTAAAACTCCAAGGAATAATTAAGTGAAACATAGTTTTGAGCAAGTTAACTTTTTTCTTAAGAAGATATACTAAGAAGAGTTTTGCTTCAACAAGATAAGGCAGTAATGCAGATTTTTTGCAGAAAAATTTACCATACTATATATACTTACATTGATTAGAGACTGTGCACATATATCATAATTTATGGGGGTAATACCCTCCACACATGTACTACCTATCAGCGCTAAAACCTTTTCTTCAACAGCAGTTAGTTTTTCTTTGGCAGGAGGTCCCCCTCCTGTAGAAAAATAGTTATTTCTAATCCTTGCCGCTTTTTTTCTGGTGCGGCATTTCAAATCTGTCCACTTATTTTTCACTTGAATTCCGTTTCTCTTCACTCCTAACGCTACGGAGTTTAAAATCGTTGCAATTTCTTCCCATGCCTCCTTTTGTTCGTTTACATTGGCATATGATTTTCCCAACTCACCGGTAATTACTTCTTTGTAACTTTCTAGGGAAGTTACCAAAACTTCCACCTCTTTCATAGAAAAATTTGTGGATCGTTGCATTTTGAAAAACACACAAATCTACAGACAGTATCCAAAGCAAAAAACGTGGTTGAAAGTTACTATGGGAACTAATCTAAAAGCTAAAAGGAACTATGGGAACGGATGATTGATGTTTACATCGAAACGCAATCTCATTGGATAACTGACGTAGTTCATCGGCTATTCTCTCCTGGCACGAACTCTAGATGGCTTTCGATTGCAATTTTGACGTCATCAGTTGCCATATTGGTAAAGCGTTGCACTTGAATTCGGTTTTAACAGCCGATAGCAGGAACGCCTCTTGCTAGCCGCAATTTGCAAATTGCAAGAGCGTTGCGCTTGAATTCGCCCCTTAGGACGTTAGCGTACGCTTCTTGGGACCAAAGTTCCGCTAGTGTAAACGGGCCTTTACTCGCCAAGCTTGCGGTTCATCGACGATGAGCTGAGCCGTAAACGTGATCTAGGGCATGTCTAGGGGCGAGTTCAAGTGCAACGCTTGTCATTGGTAATCGCACTTGCATTGCAAACAAAGAATCTATAGATACCCTAGAGATTCTTTGATTGCAAAACCGTATTGAAGTGCAACGCTTTTCGGAATTTGCCAAATTCCGAAAACGCCTACTGAAAATACGTCACTAATATAGAGGAATTTTGCGGCTACTCCTGACCTGTCGCAAACTCTTAACAGCGACTGTAAACAAGATGGCTGAAGTGATTTTGCTCAGACGTTTAAGAAATCGGAGAAATGCTGATCGAATTCCTTGGCATTTAAGAGACAGTCGTAATGCTTTTGAAATGTCGGAGCGTGAATTCATCAGTTGATTCAGATTAAATCGGTTTGCTTCAATAAATTGAAACCTTTTCTGAAGGCAACTGCCAATGGATATTCTCTGGAAAAGCAGGTTTGTTTTTACTTCAGATTATGAAAACTGAAATACTTCTGGAAATGTTTCCGAATCAAAGACTATGCTTAAATGACCTATTTGAGAATATTATATATTTTTATACGTAAACACACAAATTTTTAATGTTATTGTATCAGGATTCTTTCTTTTTCATCCCGTTTTTTTTTTTCGTAGTAATGATCGAAATCGTAAATTACTGCGAATTTTGGAATGTAGTAATAATATCACCATTAATTTATTGTTTTAATTACTCCAAAGCGTAATCTCGGAGAAATTGTTTTTCTAACAGAAATTATGCATATGCCTGTCTTTGAGATATATATATATATGTATATATTTGGGATTAGGTTTTTGGAATATTATATATTTTTTCATGGTTTTAGGTACGTGCATTTAATTTACATATGCTCTCAGAATTTCAGTGATATAGTAAATTACTAAATCAGAAGTCAAACAACAAAAACCAGCGTTATATTTACCAAATTTTCACAGGACTAGTTTCAGCTGCAAATTGCAGCTGAAGATGGTGGTTCGGTAAAACCATCGAAACTAGTCCTGTGAAAATTTGGTAAATATAACGCTGATTTTTGTTGTTTGACTTCTGATTTAGTATTTATTCGGCGTGTTATTGTGTCTTAAATATAGTAAATTAGTTCGCAGCAATAATTAATCTTTGATATGTATGCAATTAAAATTTCATAATTTAAATTAACTTTATATGAATAGAGAATATTTGTTAAATTCAAATTTCATTCTTTGCAGCAATGGCGCATGAGAATTATTTAAATTTTACTTTTTATTCTTATGAATCAATATATATATATATTCTGTAACTGTAGGGGGAAAAAGCATGAATTTTTCTCAGCTGTTTAAACAGTTCCCATGTGTAAAATAGTATTTCATCCCCCAAAATATTATTTAATTTTCTCCTAATGTATAACGTCTTGCCTGTTCGTACAGTGTGATTAATGTCATGGTAATTTTGGATACTTTCTATAGATCTTGCATAATAACTACACATGTAAGTTATATACACATTCGTAAATCTCTTATGATATGAAAAGTTATTGCAGACTTTCACATAACTATTAATAACTTGATATTCTTGCAACAGGTGACTTACCTTACTTTCGTAAACCATGATCAGAATTAAATAAACTTATAAGGTTATCATACTAAATTACACGAAAAGCAGCATGACATAAATAAATAAAAAGAAATTAAATGTATTTACTGTACTAGATTATATTACATGACATTGGTTTTGCCCATGTATAATGGGAATGAAAGCCAGTTTTCCATAGAAAGTCCTCTACAGAGGCATCTGTTTTCTTAAGCAGATTGCTTTTACCACATTTCAGTGACCTTGATTTAAGTATGAAACTGGATAATATTTTCTTTCTGCATGAAATGCGCTAACTGAGTTTTAGAAATATAAGCCATCTTGCAGTTACTGTGATAATACTAATTTTTGGTACCTCCATATTATACCATCAACCATGAAAGTTGTGCTAATTACTGCTGTGGAATTCTGAGCCAGACATTTGTATACAGCAGTTACAACAAACCATACATCAGTCTCTCTGCAGAATACATGAACTAACCCTGCTGTGAAAGTATTGGACCCACTTCATGAAAAAACATTCGTTCATTACTACTGTTTTATTGCGGTCAAATTTTACCAAAAGCTCATTTTAGAATGCTATGAATACAAGTTGTCCACAGGTAATTGTTCCAATTTCTTACTGTTTTGTTTGCTATTTCCACATACAGTAGATGTTAATTCTCTCGACCAGCTGTAAAAGAACTGGAGTGCAATCACAAATGTGATTCTACCTAGCTTACCAAGAATTATTTTGGGTTACATACAAATGAAACCGCAGATGTTGCGAGTGTGGTGATATTAATTTTTGTTTTGTCTTCATTAACCGGAAAAATAAATTTTCCATTAATGGTGAAAAGGTAAGAAATATATGATAATAAGTATAATATTATAGTCATTTCAAATTACTGCAAGAATGTTTCGTTATTATTCAAATAATAATAACAAAAAGCTATCTATACTATAATTATAGTGAAGTATAGATATTACATAATACAAAATATTAAATAAATTTTAGAATCACCTATTTACTATAATTATTACAGTTTAATGAAAAAAGGGTAGCTGTAATGTTTTTTTTTTTTTTTTTTTTTTTTGTGTGTGTGTGTGTGTTTGTTTTAACGTTTTATTGCATATTTTTTAATAATGAAAAAACAGTGACATATTTTTGTTAAAAATGGAAAGTAAACTCCTTAAAAAGACTAATTTATTAATATATCAACTATATTTAATGTTAAAAATCTGTGTATTTAAATTTCAGATGAAACTTTCTTTTGACTTAGGATTTATGTTTTTCTAGGTATGGGATGCTGGTCTGAGGGTTCTCTATGCTATAGGACAGTGGCCAGGCAATACTCATGATGCATTTATATGGAGTGGACTCAAACAAAATCTAGATAGTATTTTGTCGCATCGTGCATATCTTTGGGAGATAGTGGATTATATTCCCATTTTATCACGGGAATATCTCTATAATGAGAAGCACAGAAAAGTTCGTGCAGCTATAGAGATCAAATCAAGATTTAGGGTACTGCACGATACTGGTGGAACACTATTGTATTCACAAAGCAAAATATGTAAAATGGTCATATCTGGTGGCCATTTTACATAATATATGCTTAAGGTATTGTGTTGAAAATTCTGAGATTGATGTGTTTGAAGATGATGAGTTGGTACCTTCAGAAAGTTTTCAGTATGTTGAAATTGCATTGCACAATGAATTATCTTTAAATTTTGAAACTCGATAATAAAAACCCAAAGTGGGCAACAATGAACCTCTGGCAAAGGTGAAACCCCCTTCATGGATAATAAAGAATATATTATGAAAAAAATTACTTTCATAATATATTCTTGGGGACCCACAAACCATGGTTTATATTTAAACCTGTAACTAAATGCACAACCCTAAATGATTTTAATTGATAATAATAATCCTAAATAATTTTATTAGTCCTGGTTTTAAATGCATACTGACAACCTTTATCATTATTGTTCTTCCCTCTGAATTTCTTGTTTCCATCATTTATGTTTAAAAACTCTTGACTACCAGAAATAACTTAATAGGCTCGATATATATATTTTTTAGTGTTGGTATGCCAGTCATGATTTACAATACAGTCAAAAGTCGTTAATCCGGACTCGTCGGGACTTCGGCGATTCCGGATTATCGATTTTTCCGGATTATAGATCATCAGTTTAAATCTCGTAAGATGGCATGCAGAAATTCTAAAATTAAAAATATGAAACCGTAATTTATGAAATAAAGAACAATTATGATCTAAAGGGTATCAAAATTTGCAAAAAGAAAAAGCTTAATATTTATTTGTTTACTTTATTAAACATTTCTTTTAATGTAAGTTGTTTAAGTTTTGCTTTGTTTCATGTGATAATACTTTCTCTTTAATTCTATTAAACAGACATAATTTCTTGTTCAGTTACAAAGTTCCGCTGTTCAAGTCCTATAATTGCTGTGTCAAGAACACCGACTAATTTGTCAATCGAAATTTTTTCGCTTTCAATAACCTCTGTTACTTTTTTTCGCTATCGGAAGCGAATTATAATGACCAGGAACTTGTTTTAAATCATATCAAAGACGGAGCATATCGAGATGAAATACTACATTTGGTAAGGAATTATAAGCCAAATAAAAACATCTGCGCTGAAGATAAGGATAGTGCTGACAAATCAACTTCCAATTCATTACGCGCCCGCCGCGGCGCGGCGTTTTCCCCGCCGAGCAGCGTGAAATTGATAAACAGATTTCGGATTTCAAAACATACTTTCGCTTTAGATCCTTTACATATTAACAAATATATATCGGAAATTCTATTTGATATAATCGAAAGTTTAAGCTTACTTTTATAAAATTGCTCTTACAGTCTGCAAAAAATAATAAGCCGGATCCAGTTCGAAAATTAAGTAACAACACAATCATCAACATTAACTGAAATAGATAATTAGATAATTTTTGCTTATACGTCCATTATACATAAAATGCGCACGCGAAAACGTATTCTGCACTTGCGCACACTGATATGCGCAGTCGTAAAAGGTCTTAGGCGCACGCGTAAACGCCTATGCGCATGTGTCAACGCGGCGCATGCGCAGAAAGTTTTTAGTTCTGATATCCGGATTATAGATCATTCCGAATTATGGGTGTCCGAATTAACGACTTTTGACTGTAGTAAGTCACTATAAATTAGCATTGTACTTAATTTATCTTAAACTTAGCAATAAGATTTACTGCATCGAAATTCAGTTTCTTCCAAAAAGTCAAATGTTTCCCTTTCGTCCCCTTCCGTGGGACAAGATAGAAAATTTCCATGTGACAATACACATTTAATAGCATAAGAACTTCATGCTTATTTATTATAGTACAAATTAAAACTGACATATTCTGTCAAAGATATTTAAATGTGTTTCCTAAAAACAATTATTTCACTCTATACTGTTTATGTCTTCTTGGGGGGTGGACAAAACAAATATTGGACAGTTCAATTTTCCTCCACCATTCCTGTGAGCGTATTCTTCGATTAAGCAGGGTTTTGCTCCAATTCCTGATTAGCATAATATGTAAAGAATAAACAGCCTATGATTTATGCCTCCATATCCTCTTGTATTATTTAAAGAACATACATTTTTCGTATAATTCTAGATTTTAAAACATTAAAGTAAGGGAAAGATTGTTTGCTGAATTTAGATTTATATCATCATTACGCATTCACTATAATAACTTACTGCATACTTATCTCAGTGGGTTTGCCATTAAAAGAAATACATTTAAGTAAAATCATGAGTTTATAATAAATTGTTTTTCAGCCAAAATAAGAGAAGGGGGATAAGTTTGATTCACTTAATTTTTAGTAGGCGACTCAACATTGTTATTGTAAACTAGACATTAGCCATACTTTAATAGTTGTCATCTCTGTATTTTTAGAACTTCGAAATTAGAATGTCAATTTTATCTGCCATTGTTATGGAGCTGTAGGATATCGAATGTTATTTCTTCATTGATAAAAAGAAATGAAATTTTTAATACCACATCTCATTCATATAACTTATTAACATAATTGAAAAACAATTTAATTCATTTCGTGTTATATCTGAAAATTAAAATTTGTAATACATTGACTACAGATTCTTACAGGTCTTATTCCCATTTTCCTCCAGGAAAAAGATAATTGCTGTGTAAAATGCATAAATATTTTCACGAGACTTATAATAGTGGTATTAGAATTATTATAATGTTTATGTCATATAATGGATCTGTGAATTTCTTTTAAATAATTTTTATAATCACAAAATTTTATAAAATTAAGAAAGTAGTAAATTTTACAATTAAAATATGAATCCCACACTGCAAAAATACATACAAGAATGAAAACACTGTAATATTTGAAATGCATGATTTATTTTTTTAATAAATTAATAATTATATTTTGATTTTCTATGACAGCAGACTGATTTACAACTAATTGCTTATACAAGTCACATATTTCACACAGTACATTAATATATTCTTCTGCGTTTCAATTATTTCCTTTTCTGCAGCTGTAATATCATCTCTCTTCCTTTTTTCTCTTCTGTCTCCTGCTTCGAAAAGTTGAGCTTCTATCTGAGGGAAAATTTTAAAATATTCATTCAAATTCAAATATTCTTAATTTTTATATTTCATAATGTAAAACACTTTTTATAATTAATTAAACAATGAAACTTCTCTAAAAAGGAACAATTCATAATATTTATTTCTTTAACTTTCAATTTTTTTCCCTTTATAATTTTTAAGACTGTTTATAGATCATGAGGATTTAATGATTATTACTTTAAATTCTTAAAATCTTGTTGTTAATAAAAGACATACTCTGTATATAATGTTCGCAATAAAGAATTGAAATAACTCTTTTGTATGAGAAATATTAATTTACATCTGTTATAATTAATTTATACCAGCGGTTCTCAGCCGGTGGTATGCAAAGAAACAAAGTATTTTTAACTATTAAATTCAAAAATCTCATAAAGAAAAGAATAGTTAATAGAAATTTCCTTTGATCGAAATTGACTCGAAGATTTGGAAAATGACACACTTGTTAACTTTTGGATGAACCGAAAAAAAGAATTTAAAAGCATTTCAAATAAAGCTATCAAATTTGTATTGTCTTTTCGCAGAACCTGTTTGTGTGAAAAATGATTTTTTTCATGTTAAATTTGAAATATAAATACTCGCCAAAATAAAAAGTGGATCCTAATTTACCATTAAATGAAATAAGAGCAGACATAAAGAAATTAAATATTAAAGTATTATAACTGAAATTTTGGTAATCAAGTGAATAATTAATTTAATTAAATTTAATTTTGATAATTAAGTAATCATCAGTTTTTAATCTAATAGTTTTTTATGTGTACATATTTAATACAAAGAGTGTGCAAATGGCAATATATATATATATATATATATATATATGTTTTTAATATTTCTATTGAGGAATTGAAAAATAATCATTGTAAAATTAGTGGTGGTATTAATATTTTTCAGTTTTTGCTTAGATGGTACACTACAGTCAAAAGGTTGAAAACTGCTGATTTATACCATTAAAGTTTTTCTGTTTGGAGGAAAAGGAAAAGAAGAATCCAGAAAACATTAGATTTTATGTAATAGATACAAACTTGTCATTCCTAAATGCCATTGCAGATTTCCTCGTGATAAAGGTGTGGAATTTTCTAATGTAAAAAAGAAAAAAGCATAAAATAAGCATAATTTACTCAACAATCTTGACTGAAATATACATGCTTTCAGAGATAGCATAAAGTAAGAAAAGTTTACTCAACAATCTTGATTGAAATATACATGCTTTCAGAAATAATATACAAAGCATACTGCATAATCAAAGTTATGAGTTTATATACTATGAGATACTATACATGTTTATAATATACCACGTTCCTGTACAATTCATTAAAGATAGTTCCTGAAACATAACTGACTTAAGAGAAACATGCATACTTCTAATTTATGCACAATAATTTGACAAACATTGATTTCAGGTAAAAGCTACATGTATTATATCAAAGAAAGAATGAATAAGTGTAATTTGCCTTTATCCTAAAAATACTTAAAAACATTTACATTAAAAAAATGAATTATACATAATAGTAGCAAATTTTTAATGAAAAACAAAACAAGAGTTGAAAACTTAATGCAGTTTTTGTCAATATTTTACTCTCTTAAAATTTATATAAATGTATAGAAACTTGAAATGCATACCGCATTTGGCTGGAAAACTTGTGGTATTGTGCTGCACTCTAGGGAAAGGGAAAAAGTATACAGTGAAGCAATCATAAGAATAAAAGATATTTGCATATTATTGAAACCACCTTAATAAAAGTTACCAAATATTCAAAAATATGCCAAACTCTGGCAACGATTATGTATCAAAATTTTTCAGGTAACATGCTCATGACAATTTTTCATTCAAGCAATGTCACCATTTTCATATGTGTTCCTTATGTTGTATTTCAAGTTCCAATGGATTTTAGATATGAATAGTTGTTTTAGATTAATTTCAGATTTAAAATACTGCTTGTGGAGCTTACCATCAAAAGACGAAGCTGTGTTAAAAGTTCTGCAGGAATAGAACATTTTAGTACAAAAATTTCTAATGGAAACAACTATGAGATGAATTTGGTACATAGACAGGGCATGCAGTATCAAGTTTATGTAATTCTCTGATTTTTTTTTAAGTGAAAACAGATCACTTGGCACAAGTGCTAAAAAATTTGTGGAGAATGTATTTTTTTAAACTATCATATAATTTTTATTTAATAATTCAAATAAGTATTTTAAAATTTGTTAAATGTTTTTTCCTTTGATATGTTGATAACATTTTGCCAACTTAGATAAATATTGATAGTTTGGTTATGCTAAAAGCAAGCTGCAAAGACAACGTACTTCTGATAAGTATTTTTCTCTTTTCATTTATAAAGACCACCAAACTGATCCAGGTGTTTGTGTTAATACGCAAGTACCAAAAAATATTGAAGAATGCACAATGAAAGATGGCAACCAGTATGGTAAAAGATATAATTAATATATGCAATGAAAGAAATCTTATTAAAAGACGACTTTCATTATCAGCAGAGAAGCATGACACAATTACAGTAACTAGTGTTTTTAGCAGTAACCGGTTCCGCCATATCATGAGAAGGCACTACCGGGTTGGAAATCATTCCGATCGTTGCGCTAGTAATCTAGCCGTGGTGGACTTGCGTCCTTTATTACAAACCACGGAGTATAAACAAGGAGGGGAAACTGGTATTACCACTTTTCCAAAAAATGGTCCACTTTTGTCGCATTATTTATAGAGGGCGCTGCAATCGTTAGCTGTTCTACTTTTCGTAGGATTTGACATAGGCAGCAATACAGAAAATATTGATTTCATATCAATTTCCATTATGAGTAATTCTTGTAATGCAACCTGCTTCGTCCCTGGATGCAACAGTGGTTATACATCTGTTAGGCAGAAGAATAAAAGCTTGGGAATCAAGAATCCAAGCATATTTAGAGCTCCAAAGGTGAGCAACATTTATATCATGCCTGATCACAGTCAGACGAATTTATATAACTTTACAGAACGTCTGGATTGCTAGTAAATAAGAGGGTATTTAAAAAGTAATAGACAGGAAATTAGTTAAATATTTCACAGAACTTTAAATTGGAAATTAGTTAAATATTTCACATAACTTATGTGCATTTGCATTTCGGGCATGAAAGCAGGCAATCCTGAGATTTTAAAGTTAAATAAATTTCCGGAATTATGCAAGAATGATGGAATATTTGCCTCTTTATTTCATTTACAGAAAAGGAGATTAACTCATTTCCCCTTCTTTTCCGTTGAAGTAGGTTTTTATAATAAATGGAAATGAACACTATGCTGCTTAAAATTAACTTCACTTGCATGGTTGACTGAAAACATAACAGCAGATAAGTGTAATGAAAAATTGATTTTCCATGAGATAAATTCAGCATATTAAATAAGTTATGAGTATTATAAAATCATGCCACCTAATCACATAATTGAATGGCTGTTAAAAATTAAGATTTAAATCTTGATACATTGCACAAGGATTTTAAATTTGAATGTGTTAAACTATTCAAGCGTTAGTGCTGCAATTAAATTTTAATTTGCCATTACTATTTTCAAATTAAGTTTTAATCATTAAATATTAAATTTGCATCAATGTCACGTTAAAAAAAATTGCATACAACAAGAGTATTTTAATTTTGTATGTAACTGAATTCTGATATTTATACATACTTGTTGAAATATATTTTACAGGATCCTGTGCTGCTAGACAAATGGAGACATGCAATTCCTTGGGCCGACCGAATACTTTCAGAGAAGAATGTTGTATGCGAGCATCGTTTTGCAGAAAGTGATATAAAACGATTTTACGAGACGAAGTTGTTCGATGGGACAATATTCAAGTTGGAAATGGGTCGCCCTAGACTCCAAGAAGGAGCAATACCCTCAATCTTTCCAAATCTGCCTTCATATTTATCCAAACCGTCACGTAAAAGAAAAGCACCTGCTGCAAGAAATGTGCTTGTGACAAGAATGCTCCATTGGTTGCAGATAATGTTGCCGCTACTAAAAAGGATTTTACATTTCCACTGTTGACTGAAAGTCTGCAGAAGATTTCCAAACCGCATTGTTTGTGGACTGTAAATTCTGTAGTTGAATTCATTGTATGTGCTCGATGGGCAACTAATTACATGTGTGAAAAAAGGGTTATAATTGATAAAGATATGACTGTAAAGGTTAGTTTTGTTTTGACATTTTTATAATTTCAGTATTGCACGTCAAACTGCACTTAGTACTATTGTGCTACACATTCATTGCTTTTTTTTTCATGTGTAATTTATTCTTCACTTATTTATCGTTATTTTTTCAGATTTCTACGTTATCTTTTCTGAATTTTTGAGCTATGAAAAGATGGATTTTTTTTTTTTTTAATTAAGGAAATTGTCAGACATGATACTTGTCTGTAGTGTCTTAGAAGGATTATTTTTCAATCAAAAACATGTTCTGAGAGACATAACATGAAATTATGTCTCAAGGGAAATGGATTAGGCATATTTCATTGTCATTGGTTTCATGCCTTAGGAAAGAAACCAACAAGTGTCTGCTTAAAAAGCGCATGGCAGAGGAACCAATTATTATGACTGACGAATGGCAGGCATGGGTATTATGTGCATAAGATTGTTAATTATCTCGCAAATTTTGTTAAGTTGCAACTGATGCGCTTAGTCTATAAAATCCTGCTGCCTCTGAAATTATGAGTACAAAATTGTGGTCTTGAAAAGTAGAATTAGCTAATCACCTACTGAATACCTGTTCCAACATGAAGTTAAGTGTAATGGCCAAGATCCATTGATTAAATCGCTATTAAAAATTTTCTCCTCGTAGGGTAATATGCATCTGTCAATTTCCTCGTAGGGTAATATGCACTGTGATCCAATAAAATATTGATCCTGTATTTCTAATTCATTGGTCAGTGTGTGTAATACCTTATAAGCAATGATATTAATTGTATATTATTTTATAGATAATATTTCTTGCTTTCTCATTGTTTTGATTTAATAATGGTATTTTGTTCCCATGTCTAAATAATTGGGTGCTAACTGGTCCAGTTTTAATTTTTTAGCCAGTGTATATTGTTTGTCTTGCTGCTTTGTTTGTTTTTATCCAAACATGATGTGTTAATATGTACTAAAGATGCAATAGCTGAATTTAATAATTTTTATGTACCTTTAATTAATATGGCTAATGTTATGCAAATGCTAATTGTTATACTAATCATTAGATTGCAATGCTTGTTTAAAACACAAATTCACTTTAGATCCAGGTGACCTGAGTATAATGAACAAAATGAACATATTAATACCTGCATCAAGAGCTCTTTGTTTATACTTCATGAAAAAGGTATTCCATTTGAAAATGCATTGCTTATCCATCAAAATATTTACAATGGTACTGTTCATCCTTCAACTGGTTATTCTCCTAATATTCTGCATTTTGTAAGAAAATTATCATTACCTTTTAATATGTTTAATCTTGATCCAAAGCCATTCAGGTGGAAAAATCACATTATTTGTGTGATTTTTTAACACAACTAAAACTAAGTTATGAGCATGCCTATGAGATGTTGGAATAAAGCAAATAGAACTGAATACTTGAAAAATGCCATATTAAGATCATTCAATGTTAATGATATAGTGTATGTGAAATCTAAGGTTACATTCCAGCATAGGTTTTCGAAAACTTTTTCTTCGAAAGTAAATGATGTAAATTATGTTATTTTTGCACTTGAAAATGATTTTTTCTCAGCCATTTATAGAATTCACATCAGTTGCCTTCGTTTGGCTCCTAAAAAAATTCTCCCACACTTTAGTACACTTAATTCTTTTTTTTTTTTCACTCATTTCTTGTACTGTCATAGAACATTATTACAAGTTATGAAATATGTTAAATTGTTCGAAATTTATTGTTATGTGTCTTTTGTTGATTTCTTGATTGTGCAAGCATAATCATTAGAGTTTAAGGCTTGATCACCCTTAAATATCATTTCGAGATTCAACGACATTGTGCCTAATATATAAGTGCATAAGTGTTTGATTTCAAAATTTCCTGGTATGATGTGATTATAATGGTTTGTATTGTTTCTTCATCCTGTATGTGATTTATCTAATTAAGTGTAACTGGGGATGTACAAAAATTGCATTTTGCTTTATCATAGAAATACTTCATTTACAATTCTGTACTGTGTACTTGCAATATGGTATATTCGAAAATTTTATGTACCATATTTATATCATGCACTTATATGTATTTTGCATAAAAAGTTCTGTGTATTGAATTATGGAATATTTAAATAAGTGGTTCTATGTTTTAATGATAAAATTTTGTTTTTGTGTAGATGGCATGGTTTTGGTGATACCTAAATGAAAAAATCGGTACTTTTCCGTTTTCCCGGCACAAGCGATAAAATCGCCAATAATGGTACAACCGATGCCAAACGGAATGTTCTCGCTGGTAACCTTTTACGCCTCATTTTCAAAACAAGTCGCAGCTTTTTCTTATCAGATTGATTGTTTCTTTCAATACTGGCATATCATTACATAGAATTTTTATCAGATAGTTCAGTTTTATGTCTAAGGCAATTTTCGGCAATTACGTCAATTAGGATGCAATCACAGCGTTTACCCGAAGCCGAAAATATAAAAAAGGTAATGTCAAGGGTTAAATTCATCAATTCTAATGAGAATGCATTAGCGAAGTAAAGCACTGCAGTTTTACATAATTTCTGAGTAAGTTATTCGTACGAAATTGAAATATTTCTTGCATTTAGACTTGTGTTCCAAATTAAGATTTAACATGAAATTAATGTAGATAATTAATGAGAGCGTTAGATTTTTGTAGAGTAGTTTACGTGACATGAGATCGCTTGGGGTCACGTGATATGAACCGGCGAATCATGATGTTGAACCATGAAAGCATAGTAAATTCTTAAATTAATGTCTTTTTACAAATTTGTTGTCTTTATTTGTTGGCTTTTTATAAAATTTTAAGCGATATTAAAATGTTTATGCCTTCTTTTTTAAAAAGAATTCTTAGAACTAACATATTTTTAAATATTTTTTATGTGTATACTGTATGTTGTCGCCAATAAAGTCTGCTTGGCGAGATTTGCGCCGGCGAAACGGAAAAGTACCAAAAAATCTTCCCATTTAAAATGTAATCTATGTAATATGTATTTCAGACTGTTAGCTCCATAGCGATTGTCATGATTTTATATGAGGCTGGCACCATGATACCGGAATTTTTATTATGCACATAATTAATTTTTCCTCCTTCCCTCAAAAAGGGGTGAATATCTGATGAGGTCACATGTATTCCTCAGTCCTTGGAATTATTACAGCCATCTAGAACCAGATAAGGGATTTCATCTGGCGACAATATTTTTGCCAACAGGTTTGTTATAACATGACCAAGCTATGTCATCAGACAACTCATTTCAGTTCAGTTTGTCTGCAAAGTGAAAGAAATATTACGATTGGTTGTTCTCACTGTGGAATATTTTCATTTTCCTTATACTTTTCTTTCTGGAGTATGTTTGACTTTTTGTCTCCACTTACCATATGAGAAATGTCGTATGTTGTTAACGAAGGCTGTGAAACTACACTCAGTGCACAGAAATACAAATTTTTAGGTGCCAGGAGGGATTCTACTGTGGCGGACTTCATGCAATCAATATGGAGTAAAGTCTGACGAGAATCGATAAATAAATGATCTTTGAAAATGTATTCAGGACTCTTCTTTTCCTTTTATTGGACAGCTCACCATGACATGGCAAATATCATGATCCTTCCTTGGGTAAGCCACTGTACTACTGAAGTATTCTCTTAACACTACACACACTTCCTATAGCTCACCCTTGTGTGTAACAATATAAAACAATACTGCTAAGATTGTTTCGGGATTATTTATATAATTATTGTTACATTTTTATTAAATTTTTGTTATTTAATTGAACTTGTTTCTTTTATTGCGAGTCTTTAATCGTTGAAAAAGAGATATTAAATTGAGAATAAAAAAGTAAATAATTACTGCAAGAGAAAACAGACTTTAGTTTTATATAGTTAATGATGTTTTTTAAATACCGCAGCAAGCATACATTAGGTATTCTGATATTAAACTAGTAGTTTTGCAACAAATGTAATTAGACTCTATTAGTAAATGATCAGTTCAAAAAATGAAAATAAAAAAATAGGGGCAGTAAAACATAACACATGCAAAACATTTTTTTCAAAAATGCTACATGTACCAATTTGAAACTCAACAGCGAGAAAATATCATATCATTATAACTGTGATAAAATTTTTCTGAACATAAGAAATTCATCTTTTAGGCTATTGAATGGGATAGAATGACTTTGAAAACTTATTAACTACACTTAATTTCAGGGAGGGGGAACACCATTGTAGGTAACGAGAGTAATATATAATTTAACCATGGCCAACAGTTCAATGTCTTCATACAGATCCTTTGAAGGAAAAGAGCACATGTACTTTTTTATGTTTCACGTGGAAAGACCAGGAAAATGCCCATGCAGCTAGCCTCTTGGCGGGATTCGAACCCAGGACCAAACTAGCAGTATTTGGTGACTTTTGCTGCTCAACTGCTGGTGGGAAAGAACAAGGTGCTTGCAAATTGAACACAAATTTAATGAATCACTCTACCCTCCTATAGCTCACCATTGTGTAACAATATAAAACAATACTGCTAAGATTGTTTTGGGATTATATAATTACTGTTAAATTTTTTTAAAATTTCTGTTATATAATTGAACTTGTTTCTTTCATTGCGAGTCTTTAATCGTTGAAAAAGAGATATTAAATTGAGAATAAAAAAGTAAATAATTACTGCAAGAGAAAACAGACTTTAGTTTTATATAGTTAATGATATTTTTTAAATACCGCAGCAAGCATACATTAGGTATTCTGATGTTAAATGGGTAGTTTTGCAACAAATGTAATTAGACTCTATTAGTAAATGATCAGTTCAAAAAATGAAAATAAAAAATAGGGACAGTAAAACATAACACATGCAAAGCATGTTTTTCAAAAAAGCTACATGTACCAATCTGAAACTTAACAGCGAGAAAATATCATAACATTATAACGGTGATAAAATTTTTCTGAACATAAGAAATTCGTCTTTTAGGCTATTGAATGGGATAGAATTTTCCTCCTTTGGAAAGAAAAGAGGACATGTACTTTTAAAATAAAAAAGATCTGCATTATATTTTTAGTTAAAATACTGCATTTATTGGTTAGAAGTTAGTTCAAGCAGGCCAAAATTAAAGATAGATTGAATTAGTCAATATTTTTTACTCTTTATATTTAATTATGAATAATATAGTTCAGCATAACCAAGCGTTCAGAATACTTAACTGAATTCAAATCCGAATTCTATTTTAAAATCTTTTGAAACATACTTCTCAAATAACAAAGATATGGAAATTTTTAACAGAAAACGATAAAAATATCAAAATCAAAGCTGACATCTGATTCATAAAAAAGAATAACTTATTATGATAGTACAGAAAATTTACTGACTGAAGCAAAAAATTCCATAAGCTTCACTAAAATTTCGCCACAGTTTATATCAAGCTGTGTATCTAAGCATTTTACAAAATGAGAGACGCGAAGAAACTATTCTAATTAAATTTAACATATATACAGCAAGTATTATTACTAGTAATATGATTATTTTTCTAAGGGGGAGGGACTGAAATATAATCATTAAATTAATCATTCATAAAAAGTATTACAAGCCTGCCTTACAGCATGAAAGCTGTAAATTAATTTTATAATTTGAGGAATAAAATACAATCATTAGTGAGCAGAATATTATAACGTTGATAATAACGCAATCCATGACATTAAAAACATAAACATTTTTTCATTCGTACTAAGCTTCGCCGCCTGGCTACTCAATAAATGTTTACATTTGGAACTACTAAGATGGAACAACAGCGCCATCTAGTGAACGCGACATTTTAGGACCGTTTTTCTAATAGGCAGTTTCACCTCCTTCATTATACTCTGTGTTACAAACATACAATACATTATTACGAAAACATGACAACATCTAGATTAGTCAAGAAAAATTAGAAGTTAACATATAGTGTCCTATTTGGACTTGCTATTTACATATGTACAGGTAGTTGATATCATCAGGTACGCAGACCTGGTTTTAGTACTCTTCTAGGAAGACATCTGGCCTCTGGTTCAGCTCTGTAATAATTCTGGTCACTCCTTTTACCTTGTAGTAGTCTGTAGCGAAGGAGGCTAACGGATGATCCTGGAAATTTGCCGGGAAGTGTCTGGATCTTATTTCATCTACCAGCCTACAGTCTTTGATGTAGTGAAGGGCGTCTGCTTGATGGCTTGGGGTGCCGCAGGCACATCTTATATAGCGGTTCAGGAATCTCTGAAAGTAAGCTGGGAACTTGCCGTGTACGGTCAAAGCTTGCATCATGAAGAAATTGGAGCGGAGGCGTTTAGTGCTTACATGCGGAAAGAAGCGGTACGTAATCCGTCCATTGTCTTCTTCGTGTCATCTATCCTGCCACACGTCGCAAAGGTATTTTGTGATGAGGCGTTTTGCTGCATCTGTCGATATTGGAACTTCCACGTATATTGCTGGTCTGGAAGTTGCTGCCTTGGCATGAGCGTCCGCCAGCTCGTTTCCGTGGAGTCCAGTGTGGCCTCTGACCCAGCATAGGAGAGTCCTTCGGTCTAATGAGTTTAGTATTTCCTTTAGCGTGGCGGCGTGTTCCGCTACTTTCCCTATTTTATTCAGCGCTTGTAGAACACTCATGCTGTCTGTAAAGAAGCTAATCTGTTCTGAAGGGTGTTCTCCTGCCCATAGGGCTGCCTTTTTGAGGGCCTGTGACTCTGCCTGATAAACCGTTGCATCGTCTGAGAGCCTGTAGCCTTCTCTGTGTATTTCTTGTCTGTGGTAAAACGCCACGAAAGCGGCGCCTACTTGACTGTTTATACGAGATCCATCTGTAAATATCTCTAGTCCTTGTCCGGAAGGCAGGGTCTTTGACCATGGGATCTTTCTAGGGGTTGCTGGGTGTAGTTGAGCATCGTCTCGTACTTTCTCTATAGCGTCGAATTGTAGTATACGTATGCCATCATGAGTGGCGTCTTCTTTATAGTGGAGCATTCGGTATATCATCTTTTCTCTGTGCGCCTTGAGATCGAGAGGCAGGACTCCTGCTAAGATCTGCAAGGCTGCCGTAGAGGTAGTCGTGAATGCTGATGTCATTTTTAGCAGGGCTATCCTTTGTATTTGTGCTAGTTTTGTCTGTACTCTGACGGTATCCGACATCCATACTGGGCTGCCATAGAGAATCATCCTTTCCATTGCCCGGAGGTAGAGATCTTTCATAATTTTCCCTCTTAATGTCCATTTTTCATTCATGGTTCGATTTATGCTGTTTATAATGATATTCGTCTTGTTTTTCAGTTCAGTTAAATGGGGAACCCAGGTAAGTTTCTTGTCCAGCAGAAAACCCAGGTATTGCAGGGTATCTTGCCTTCGCAGTGGGATGTTATTCCACTTGATACGAGGAGGATTTGACTCTATTTTAGTTCCTTTCGGGAATAGTATCATCTGCGTTTTTTCCACGCTGAATTTGAGTTTATTTCTTGTACTCCATTCTGTGAGTTTGCTAAGGGCGATCGCTGCCTTTCTCTCTATGATTGTGCGATTACCTCCTTTGATGATTATAATAAAGTCATCCGCGTAGGCCTGAATTGTAGCTGCATCTTCAAAGTCTATCTGTAGGGCGGAGTCGGCCATTATAATCCATAGGATGGGGCCAATGTTCGACCCTTGAGGCGCGCCTTTGAAGTATTCTCTGGTGATGCTAAGACCATCTCTATTGTAGGTGACCTTCCTTCCCGTAAGATAGCTGTCTATTAAATTATAGATGCTTCTGGGGCATCTTAGCTCTTTCAATCTCATTTTAAGACCTGGCCACCACAACTGGTTGAACGCCGAGGCGACATCCAGTGAGATGACGCAGGTGTGCTGATTTTCTTGCCTATTTCTCTGGATCATACGTTGTAGGTGGTCGACAGCATCAACCGTGCTCTTTCCTTTTCGAAACCCGAACTGTTTGTCATTTAGAAGGTTGTTCTTTTCTAGGTGGTAAGTTAGTCTCTGCGTGATCAGCTTATCCAACACCTTACCCCAAGCTGAGAGCAGGCATATGGGTCTATACGCATTTGGTCTTTTCTTGTCCTTACCGTCTTTTGGGAACAGCACTAATTCAGCGTTCTTCCATGAGTCCGGAAAGTAACCTTGGTCGAGGCAGCTATTCATTAATTTGCAGAAGCTGTCTTCGTTCGCGATTCTTAATTCTTCTACTGCGTTGATTTTTAAGTGGTCTAGCCCTGGGGCTTTCTTCTTCTTCACTCCATTCACTGTCCTCTGGATTTCCTCTTTCGTAAATGGGAGGTCATTTGTTGTACCGGGCAAAGAAATTAAGGTACTATTCGGTTTCGAGGGCCATAAAAAATCGCCAAACTATTGTTGATGCCAGTGCTGCCAAAAATAATTACGGCAACCCTAATAATTGCTGCAAAAAAGGAAGTATAATAGTAAATAACTAAGATTAATGTTTTAATTTAGATGAAAGGTTAATTTCATATAATACCTTTTTATTATTATAATTTATATGAAAAAGGCTAAACATGACTGAAAGGAAGCATAAGAGTAAATAACTATTTCAGATCATTATTATAATTTATATATATAACTGAATGGATGCCTGCATCGCTATTTCGCTCCCGACCTATCGCTAAAGCATAATTTCATCTCGTTGGTTGTTCAAACGTAATTTTCTATAATGAATGATGCCTTTTCTTTGAAAATATTCTCGGTAAAGTGCAGAATCGCTCACTTATTTGTTCGCCCCTTTTTACAAGGGTAAACACGATTGGATTTTTGTCAATTTTCTTTTACTTTTTAAGTGAAAATAGCTCGATGTGTACATAGATAAAGTCAAGGGTGTGCGCAGTGCCATTTTTGTGCAATTCTAGGATTTTTTTTAAGTGAAAATAGGTTGATGTGCACATGGATACCGAGTATGTGCAGTTCTTAAAAACGCGTCAAGCAGTGAATGATTCTGCACTTTACCCAAAATTCTATTGCTGGCTTTTCATCATGGGCATTTCCCAAATTGTTAAATCCATAGGATATATTTAAAAAAATTAAACTAGTATTTCAATGGCGTCTTAAGAAATATAGAACTATATAAATTTACGCAATCCGAAATCAGCGGGTTCGATAGATTTGGTGCGCTGTTAAATGGGCGCGTTTGCTAGATTTGGCGCTTTTGCGCATACATTTTCGCTGCAATTTTTTTACGGCCCTCAAAACAAAATAGTATCGAAATTAAGCTTTTGTTTCTGCACTTGTAGCTTTTAATAGCCAAAAATTGTTTTTTGAAATTTTATGAAATAAATAAAACTGAACATAACTGATATCAAATGAGAATAGGTCCAAACTTTCACTTAAGAAACAGAAAGTGTACTGTAAATGCACAATACAATGAGCAGAACACAAAGCATAATTTATAAATTAACCTTTACTCTGGATGTATATAAGTAGTAAGCGGAGGTACTCGGTAGGCGGAAGTGACGTCACAGAAAAGGGGCGTGGTCGCCGCCATCTTGAATCACGTGACAACCGGAAATGACGTAGATGGAAGGAATGACGTAGACGGAATGACATCATGAAAGTTTCGTTTTGATTCTGTGGCAACGATTTTATGTCTCAAAGTTTTTATTTTTTGTGGCAACGAACATATATTTTTAGGTTTTATGGCAACAGTATCTTGAACTACGTGTTTGGGAATGACATCACTTTTAATTTATTATTTTTAATTATTTGACATGTGATTAATTATTTTTAACTATTTAGTATGTCATTAATTTAATTATTTACTCTTTTTAATAAGTATTTTAATTATTTACTACGTTATTATTTTAATTATTACCTTTAATTAAATTTTATTGAATTTTAAAAATAGCTCCAGGAGCGGGATTCGAACCCGCAAACTTTAGCTTGGAAGGCGATTTCCCAAACCACTATGCCAGCGAGACCTTACAAGCTAGGTCACGTTATCGCGTTGAGTAGAAAAACAACCATGACGTCAGGAGGCTGGGGGAAACAGGCAAACGTCATCTCTTTCACGTTGCAGCCTGTCGAAACCGCTTCACGCTTTCTACATCCGCCGTGGCGAACGTATACAATCTTAACAACCAATCAGATTCTCACTAATATTTTCTATCTTATTTCAGCCAATCAGCGTGTTTGTTTCTTATACATCGCCTATATATTCGCTCGCGTTGACGAATGCAATCATTTCTACTGTGGTTGTTGCTGAGCGAACGTTCTCTTGCCTTTTTGTGATTTTTCTTTTGCGCCATTTTCATTTTATCTATACGATGTCTGCTAAACGAGTTTCTTCTGCATCTAATGTAAGTATATTTTTTGCTTCTACTTTATTTTTAGATTACCAATTTTTTTAAACACGTTATTTATTCTACTTTCTTTTTAATTGTTAGGTGTTATTTGAAGATTCTGATTGTCCTTTCCGTGATTCTGATGACGATGTAAGTTTTTACACGTATTTTCGTAGCGTACTTTTTTTTTTTCTGAATGTATTTTACTATTTGAGCTGATTTTATTTTGAATATATCCACTTTTATTTTGATAGTTATTAGATGAAGTGGATCAAATTTTCATGGAAAATCCCCTGATTTTGCCCCTGTACTATCATGTGGGTTCTGGATTTGAGGTAAATTTTCGTTTCGTTATGATTCTGTTAGAATATTTTTATAGAACTAGAAAACGAATGTATTTATTTTTATTTATTTATTTTTAGACTTCTTCCTCTTCAGCTCATGGCCCTGTGTATATAGCTGCTTCGAATGAACGATCGATATATATTTTTCTTTTCTTGCATGATTTATTAAAATAATGTATTTTGAAAATGTTTGATTATTACTGAAACTTATTTATTTTTTTTTCCAGATTGATGAGGCGATTGTACTCACAGAGAAGTCTCGTCGACGGAACCATAAATATCAGGCCGAGGAGATTACCTTCCGGGCCAGTATAGATATGGAACGGCTGCCTCAGAACGTGCAAGGCATCCCGATGGTCCGAATTCCTGACACCGTCCGGGAGTTGTTTGAGCAACTTATTCGCCGGACAACAACCTACAAATATTTTTTCTATATGTTTTCATATCGTAACTTGATTTTAGTTCTTTTATAATTTGTGGCTATATGATAAAAATTTATTTGGGTACATGAATAATTTTTAAAAAATACTTTTTAAAATTACTTTTAAAAAATATCAGTTTTCGACGCACTGAAAAATTAAATTACTAGCAGAGTTTATGATCATTTCGTTGTTTCCATAGAGAAAAGTTTTTTGTTTAGAAGTTAAAAAAAATTATAGACAAAATTAATAAATTTTTATTTTTAGATTACTTTAAATTGTTAGATTAACTTTATATTTTATGCATGTAAGCAATTCGTTTCCACGTTAAAAAAAGATAACTTGAAATACTGAATACATAGTAAATTTTCTAGATTGTGTTACATTTTTTAGATTATTTTTATCTATGAAATTTCTTTAGATGCTAAAAACATAACTTGAAAAATTTTTAGATTAATTTTACTTTTAACTTAAAATTTATATTTTATGCATGCATTTCTTTAGACGCTAAAAATATGTCTTATAAAAATGCATGGTGAATATTTGAATTACTCTAAATTTTAAGATTATATTTTATGCATATTCACGCATAGAATCCATGAATGTATGCAGTTCGCTTCGATGTTAAAAAATATACCTTGTAAAAATTAATTAGATTTTAGTTTACTTAAAATTGTTAGATTAATTTCTTATTTTATGTATGCAATTCGTTAAAACTTTCACTTTTAAAAATTTTTCTTTTTAGAATACTTTAACTTTTTAGATTTTATTTACATGTATGCACAAAGGCAATTTGTTTCTATGTTAAAAATATAATTTGCAAAAAGTTAACATTTAGGCATATATTTCTGATCATTTAAATGTTAAAACTTTAACTTGTAAAACTGAATGCATGGCGAATTTTTTAGATTGCGTTAAATTTTATGTATAAATGCATGCATGTATGCGGTTCGCTTCGATGTTAAAAATATGACTTGTAAAAAAATGCATGAAGAATTTTTTATTTTTAGATTCATTTTATGCATGCACACAATTCATTAAGATGTTAAAACTTTAAACTATAAAAAATGAATTCACGATGAAATTTTTTTTGTTTTACTTTAACATATATGCATGTAATTACTTTCGATGTTAAATGCATTAGGAATTTTTAGATCGCTTTATGTATGCAATTAAATGTTAAAAACTGGTTTTAGTTTGATTTTTTGGAATTGAAGAGAATTTTTTTTGTCTTGTTGTATCTTAGGTGGTGTACAAAGGAAGAGAGAGGGCACAACGAATCAATTTATGGCTTCACGATGGGCATTACGATGTCATCAAATCCCTGAAAGGATTTTTCGGCAGCAACCATTATTGCACGACCTGTGAAAAGGCCTACCAAATGCCTGAAAGCCACCGATGCGCCAATGCCTGTCCCATATGCTTGAGGACCGACTGCTTTCCGGGCCAGCCCCAACGATGTCAGGCTTGCGACCGTCTCTGCCGCTCCGAAGCCTGCTTCGAAGCACACAAAGCCGTCACTGGGAATCAAGAGTTTTCACTTTGCGATAGAGTAAGTGTTTTGAAAATATATCATAATGAACAAAGTTATTTATCATATAATTTTCTCAAAATGGTTATGTTAAAAAAAATTAATTGTCGTTACAGGTATACCAGTGCAGGGAATGCTGCCAAGTGATTCGGAGACGCGATTGCCCTAAAGAGCTTCACAGATGTGGCACCACGAAATGCCCTTCTTGCAACCAGTTTGTCATGGCTGCTGAGCACCGTTGCTATTTGCGACGTGTTGCTCCGAAGAAGTCCGAGAATAAGTTCATTTTCTTTGACTTTGAAACGGACCAGTCTTCGGGGGAGCATCTCGTAAATTTCGCGGTGGCTCAGTATGCCGACGGCACAGAAAAGGTGTTCCCGGGTTACGAAGCATGCCAAGATTTCTGCGCCTGGCTGTTCACCCCACAACACAAGGGCTACACTGCCATAGCTCACAACATGAAAGGGTAAGATAAAATCCTATAATTTGCATGCTTTAATTATGACTTTGCTTTCAATAGTATTCATGATATTTTTTTTACTTACAGGTTTGACGGACAGTTCGTGATGGCCTGGCTCCTGGAGCAAGGCACAGCGCCAGAGGTGATCCCTAACGGGTCTATGATCATGAGTGTAAGACACCCCAGTCTCAACATTCGGGTCATAGACTCGTTAAACGTTTTACCGATGGCGTTGGCCAAACTACCGGGATGCTTCGGTCTCACCAAATTAAAGAAAGGATACTTCCCTCATCTCTTTAACTCGAGGGAAAACCAGAGTTATGTCGGACCGCTGCCTGAAGCCCGGTACTACAGCTCGGATACCATGAGCACTTCAGCCCGACAAGCATTTCTGTCCTGGCATGAGGAACACAAGGGGGATGTGTTCAATTTTCAAGACGAGATGCTGGCCTATTGCAGGTATGTTTTTTCCTTTTTTCTTGCTTTAATTTTATATTTTATGTTACGTATATTTAACATTTTCTTTTTATATTCATAGATCGGACGTGGATATTCTTCGCCGCTGTTGTCTGGAGTTTCGAGCCCAGTTTTTGGATGTGGCGGGTGTGGATCCATTCCAGTAAGTTATTTTCTCATTCTGTTCTAATCATGTTTACAATTATGTTTAGTGTCTCATACCAACCTTTTAATTTCTTTTCAGATACGTGACCATTGCGTCAGCCTGTATGGCAACGTATCGGAGTGGCCACATTCAGCCCAACACGATTGCCATGGTGCCCACACACGGCTACGTCAACTCAACGAATTACAGCCCTGATTCGATCCGGTGGTTAGACTTTGTTGCTGCTTCGGAAGGCATTGCCATTCAACACGCTTTGAACGGAGCCGGAGAGCACAGAATCGCCGGAGTCTCGGTAGACAACACAAACCGTCTATCAGTTTCAGGTATGTAAAAAGTAAATTATTTTTCTATATGATTCTTTTTAATGATTTTACACTTCTAATGTTTAATTTACATGTTGAATACTAATAATGTATTCGTGTTTTTTTAGGGCTGTTTCTTCCATGGGTGTAGTTCGTGCTATGACGGGGATACCATCCACACTTAAAAGGAGTTTCCATGGCAACGTTGCGAGAGAAAACGGAAGAGACCACACGAAAGCTTCGCACCCAGGGTTTCCACGTCATAGAAATGTGGGAGCATGAGTTTCAGAGAGAAAAAGAGGAAAATCCGGATCTCCAAGCTTTCCTGGAGCTACACCATCTGAGGGACCGGCTTAATCCTCGAGACTCATTTTTCGGAGGACGGACCAATGCCCTCAAATTGTTCCACGAGGGAGACGCTAAATATGTGGATTTCACATCCCTCTATCCATGGGTTCGTACTTTTTTATTATTTTAAAACCTTTTCACGGATGATGTGTTTTTTCTGATTTTTATGTATGTTTTTTGACTTTTTGTTTTATTTCACAGGTAAACAAATATTGCGTCTACCCTGTAGGACATCCAACAATCATTACGGAAAGCTTTGGGGATATAGAAAATTACTTTGGACTTATCCAGTGCCGTGTGATTCCTCCTCGGAACCTCTATCTCCCGGTACTGCCCTATCGGTGTAGGAAGAAGCTCATGTTCCCCCTGTGTCGGACTTGTGCCTTTCTACAGTCTCAGTCTTCCTGTACCCATACAGATGATGAAAGAGCTCTTGTCGGAACGTGGGTATCGGAAGAAGTCAAGCTGGCGATAAAGAAAGGTTACCGCGTCACACATGTAAGTATTCAAAGATTATTTAAATTATTTGTCATAACCCAAATTTATTTAAAATCTTTTGTCATAACTGAAATTTATTCTTTATTTTCTAGATTTACGAAGTCTATCATTTCAAAGAATCGTCTACTTCCCTGTTTCGTTCCTACATTGATCTCTTTCTGAAGATCAAACAGGAAAGTAGCGGTTGGCCTTCGGAGTGTGTGACGCCTGAAGACAAATTAAAGTATATTTGCCAGTATGAAGAAAGAGAGGGCGTCAAGTTGGACGCTGGAAAGATTTCCAAGAACCCTGGGCGTCGACAAGTTGCCAAGTTGGCCCTAAACAGTTTCTGGGGCAGGTAAGATGATTTCTTTTGGACTTAAATATTTGTAAACATTTTTAATTCTTTGTGATTTATGTTGAATTTTTGTTTCAGATGGAGCATGAACGTCAACAAAGAGCAACTGACCTACGTACATACGGTGCCAGACTTTAATAAGATGTTGGCGGATCCTACTAAAAAAGTAAGTTTTCTTATCAATTTTATCCATCTATAAGCTTAGTGTGTTTCAAACTGTTAACTCATAACTATTTTGAACTGTTAACTTATGATTCTTCTTTTATTTTCAGATCAAGGATGTCTTTCTTCCCACGCCTGAGGTGGCTGCCATTTGCTGGGAATCTTCAAAGGAGTTTGTACCGCAGGATGCCTCGACCAACATTTTTCTAGCAACTTTTACGACAGCTTGGGCTCGTCTCAAGCTGTATAGTGAAATGGAGAAGCTGGGTCGAGATGTCCTGTATCACGACACAGATTCCATCATCTATGCCTCGAATGGTTGCAACGATTCCCCCTTAGGAAACTTCTTAGGAGAATTTACTGACGAACTGGATGGAGATGTTATCAAAACCTTCGTGTCAGGTAAACACCTTTAAAAAGTTCCTTATTTAATATGTACCAAAAAATGTTTATTGTTTTTTCTATTATCTCTTTTTTTTTCATGATGTTTTATTTTTTCAGGAGGACCGAAAAACTACGCATACCAGACGGCCACTGGGAAAGCCTGCTGCAAAGTCCGAGGATTTTCATTGAACTTCCGGAATTCCCAGTTGCTGAATTTTGAAGCCATTAAAAGTCTGGTCTGCAGCCTCGACCGAAGTGAGATCATCTCTCTCCACAGCCCCTGCAAAATCACCCGAGAAGCGAAGAGAAGAAAGGTGGTGAATAAACCGGAAACAAAACTGTACAGAATTGTGTTGGATAAAAGGGTGATCCAACAGGACTTGACCACCTTACCATATGGGTTTTGAAAACGACGTTTGTAAAAATGTATGGTATGTACAAAAAATGTTTGTATGTAAAAAGATGTTATGCACAGTATTTGCGTGTAAAAACTTATTTAGATAAAAAAATAAACAGAAGTTTGAAAATTATGGTGTTTTTTCTTTTTTCAAAGAATGGCATGAAAGGTAAGTTTTTATTATTTAAAGAAAATTGTTATATTTTTTCAAAAATTATTATTATATGTTAGTTTAATTAGAAAGAAAAACACAAATAATCAGAAATTAACTTTTATTCATATCTCAAAGTATTACACATGTCATTACAATTTTAGCCACAGGCGCGAAGAGGATTTTCTTTTAGGTCTAGCATACATCGTTTTTACATTCATTAAATGTTTGTTTTTGACAAAGTCTTGAGGAAAGTTATTCACATTTAGTACGTTTTTAAACTGTTCAAAGGCAAAAGGTTTTTGAGTTCTATTTCTCAACAGAAAGTTTATCAACTGAACAATGTCAGAGCCAGAAAACACATGATCATCCAGAATGAGTTCTTTATTCTGTGTCCAGGAAATCTGATGCTCTTTTAGAAAATCTATTATTTTCTGTGCCGTTCTTTTCTGCTTCACAGGAACTGTTTGCATAATTTTTTTTCTATATCTTTCTCAGAACGTTGTTCAGGCGGTTGTTCTTCGGAAGTGTTCACATGAGGAAATGTAACATACTTTTGCAGAATCTGGATGCACAATTTGGATTTTTCTTCATCGTCCATTTTCTTTTTTAAGATGTTTTGAATTTGGGTATCTAAATCACTCAAATGTTCATCTTCAAATTGCTGCATACAATCCAGGGGTACCAGCGCAAATTTCTTACTATGTTCCATGGACAAGAGAGGATAAGACACTGACTGCTGCAGGAATCAGGAAAGATAGGAAACCGTCACCTTTTTGAACCAAAAGACGTCTTTTCTTAAAAAGAGGTACAGTCGGCCACAAAAGTATTCGAACACCGGTACCCATTCAGAAAATTTACTTTTCCGTTGAGAAACAAAATTGTCTCCAGAGTCCATCTTGGTTCGATAGACAAAAAAAAACAAAAGGATGGCTCATGTCCAAAATTGGCTAGGTGCATGAAACAAAATACAACATGACCTATCTGGGTGAGATGGGAAACAGAATGGCTGCTCACGTGATCCATTATTGCGCTCATAGAAAACGCAAAGTGTGGCTGCGGCTCGTCTCGGTACGCGAAGAGTGAAAACCCAAAACGGTCTGCAGTGTCTATCTTTGTTGGATGAGAAAACAAAAGGATGGCTCATGTCCAGTTTATTTAGGTGTGGGAAAAAATATAACGTGACCTATCTGGATGAGATGTCTCCAGCGATCCAGTATAGACATTTTCCCATCTGCAATAGGTGACATCTATAAACAATTTCATTGAAATCTCCTCGAAATATAAGAAACAGCTAGCTCGTGAAATTGTAAGGTATTCCCAAAGAATTCCACTTCTTGAAGAAGGAAAAACATCCTAGATGCAGATGAGGTAGAGAGAGAAAAAGCATGTTGCACCATGGAGAGCCCGCACGGTTCTGAACAGAAAACGTGCAATGCTTTTATAGAAAAGAGTTGAAAGTAGAGTAAAAGCCGATTGGAAATTTTTCAATTGGTTGCCGACTGGGAAAAAATTTTCAGAGCTCAGAAAAAAAATTCTGAGATGTAAAAAAAAAAAAAAAAAAAAAAAAAAAAAAAAAAAAAAACTTTTTGTTAATTTTTATCATGTCTTCTAGACATGATAAAAATTAACCCTACCCCCCTTTTGTGTGGGAATGTTGTCTCACTGTTTCTAAAAATAGACCATGACTCATTCTAGGAATTATATGTTTTAGAAAGGAAGAGTCATAGTCTTTGGGTTTCTCCATTCCAAAGTAAACAAAGTGAAGACATCAAATTAATAGAAAAAAAGGAAAATTTTTTTTTTTTTTCCCAGCTCTGGAAATATTTTTCCCATTTAACAGCCAAGAAATATTTCCAGCCAATACAATTTCATTTTTACTTTCACTTTCAATTCATTTCTTATATCTATAAGAACATTTCATGTTTCTGTTCAGATCAGTGTGGGTTGTTCAAGACGCAGCAACTGTACTCCATCCCACAACCAGGAAAAAAACAGCCCACTCAATCGCTGAAATGGATTAAAAAAAATTCTTTCATACATTTTTAAACCTCAAGAGTGTTAGCTGTCATGGAAAGAGCCTTTTTTTCCCTGAGCTCTGAGAAAATGTTTCCCAGCAGACTCAATCGCTGAAATGGATTAAAAATAAATTCTTTCATACATTTTTAAAGCTCAAGCGTGTTAGGTGTCATGGAAAGAGCCTTTTTTTTCTGAGCTCTAAGAAAATGTTTCCCAGCCCACTCAATCGCTGAAATGGATTAAAAATAAATTCGTTCCTATATTTTTAAAGCTCAAGCATGTTAGCTCTCATGAAAAGGGCCTTTTTTTTCCCCAGCCCACTCAATAGCTGAAATGAATTAAAAACAAATTCTTTCATACATTTTTAAACCTCAAGAGTGTTAGCTGTCATGGAAAGAGCCTTTTTTCACCTGAGCTCTAAGAAAATGTTTCCCAGCAGACTCAATCGTTGAAATGGATTAAAAATAAATTCTTTCATATATTTTTAAAGCTCAAGCGTGTTAGCTGTCATGGAAAGGGCCTTTTTTTTCCAGCCCACTCAATCGCTGAAATGGATTAAAAATAACTTCTTTCATACATTTTTAAAGCTCAAAAGTGTTAGCTGTCATGGAAACTGAAATTTATGTCATGGTTTGTGTCTCACACGTCGTCAACTGTATGGTTTGAGGTGAAAATTGAAAACCCGGTATGAAAAATCTCTTTAACTTCACTTTAGAAGAAGCTGTGGGATAGAGAGATTTCGTCATGGAAAAATGTCTTTCAATGTCTTTCAATGTCAGTCATGGGAAAATGTCTTTCAATGTCCGTCATGGAAAAATGTCTTTCAATATCATGACATCTCCTTTCAAATAGGATTGAAGGATTTTTCTTAAACTATGTTGAAATCTTGATCCATCCAAATTACAGATGGGAAATTCTGATCCATGGATGGATCATCCAATTTCGCTAGAACCTGATAAATTGTTTCATACATTTTTAAAGCTCAAGCGTGTTAGCTGTCATGGAAAGAACCTTTTTTCCCCAGCCCACTCAATCGCTGAAATGGATTAAAAATAAATTCTTTCATACATGTTTAAAGCTCAAGCGTGTTAGCTGTCATGGAAAGAGCCTTTTTTTCCCAGCCCACTCAATCGCTGAAACGGATCAAAAATAAATTCTTTCATACATTTGTTTAAACCTCAAGACTGTTAGCTGTCATGAAAACTGAAATTTATGTCACGGTTTGTGTGTCACACGTCGTCAACGGTATGATTTGAGGTGAAAATTGAAAACCCGGTATGAAAAATCTCTTTAACTTCACTTTAGAAGAAGGTGTGGGATAGAGAGATTTCGTCATGGGAAAATGTCTTTCAATGTCCGTAATGGGAAAATGTCATCTCCTTTCAAATAGGATTGAAGGATTTTTCTTAAACTATGTTGAAATCTTGATGCATAAAAACCACGGATGGGAAATTGGATGATCCATGGATGTTTCCCAGCCCACTCAATCGCTGAAATGGATTAAAAATAAATTCGTTCCTATATTTTTAAAGCTCAAGCATGTTAGCTCTCATGAAAAGGGCCTTTTTTTCCCCCAGCCCACTCAATAGCTGAAATGAATTAAAAACAAATTCTTTCATACATTTTTAAACCTCAAGAGTGTTAGCTGTCATGGAAAGAGCCTTTTTTCACCTGAGCTCTAAGAAAATGTTTCCCAGCAGACTCAATCGTTGAAATGGATTAAAAATAAATTCTTTCATATATTTTTAAATTTCCAATTTCGCTAGACCCTGATAAACGGTTGCTGATGAAATCCAAACGAGGGGTCCTAGCTTTTCAAATGGGAAACATTTTCCCCTAAAAGGAGGAATGATTTCTATTCTCTGATAAGTCAAAAATTGGAAAAAAGCTTGTGTTCACAGAAGCTCTTTCTAGAAGAGTGGTCCTGGGTCCAGATGAGGTAGAGAGAGAAAAAGCATGCTGCACCTTGGACAACCCGCACAATTCTGAACAGAAAACGTAGAATACTTTTATAGAAAAGTGTTGAAAGTGAAAGTAAAAGGCCAATCGTCTCGGCTGTAGAATTTTCACTTGGTTGCCGACTGGGAAAAATTTTTCAAAGCTCAGAAAAAAAAATTTGAGATGTAAAAAAAAAAAAACTTTTTGTTAATTTTTATCATGTTTTCTAGACATGATAAAAATTAACCCTACCCCCCTTTTGTGGGAATGTTGTTTCACTGTTTCTAAAAATAGACCATGTATACCAATATACTACAAACGGACTTGAACGCCTGTTCTCAGTATGTAGCTATACAAATTTGAAGGTAAAATTAAAAAAAAGACATCTTTTTGGGGAAAACGGAGTAAATTTGTATAGGAATATACTACAAACGGAATTTAAGGCCTGTTTTCAGTATATAGCTATACAAATTGGAAGGTAAAAAAAAATAAAAAAAAAGACATCTTTTTTTTTCGGGGGGGAAGGCAGTGAATTTGTATAGGAATATACTACAAACGGACTTTAAAGCCTGTTTTCAGCATATAGCTATACAAATTGGAAGGTAAAAAAAAATAAAAAAAAAGACATCTTTTTTTTTCGGGGGGAAGGCAGTGAATTTGTATAGGAATATACTACAAGAACATCAATAAAAGAACATCATGGGTCCAAGAATTGAAAGTGAAAGTCCAAAAACGAAACGAAATGTTAACGACTGGGAAGAAAATTTTCAAAGCTAAAAAAAAAAAAAAAAAAAAAAAAAAAACTTCCTTTTTCTTTCTTAATTTGATGTCTTCATTCTTTTGACCTTGTAGAAATAAAAAAAGTGAAGACATCAAATTAAGAAAGAGAAAAGGAAGGTTTTTTTTTTAATTTTTTTTTTAATGTGTTAAAATTTTTCCAGACCTCTGAGAATTTTTCCCAGTCGGTTTCTAGAAGCAACTCGTTAATGTATTTAAACCACTCGCGTTTCAGTTTCAGATCAGTCTGTGCTGTGCAGTCAACGTGGATACACGCTTCTCACTCTCCTGGGAAGAGCTTCTGTGAAGGTATGTGAACATTTTTTTCTTACTCTTTTGTATTTCATAGACTACAAATATTTATTGAGTCACCCATTTTATTGAAATGTATTCTTATTTCCTTTCAATACTTTGAGGTAGGGTAATATTTTTCCCCCTGCTACTGTTTTTGTTTTTCAAGGCTAGAAATGTTTTACTCAATAGCTGTTTTTATAGAAAACATGCTATTATTTCATATACTGATACATTTTGTGAAACTTTAACAAATTCCTTTCAAGAAGCCAAGATCTCGTGATCCACAGCTGGCTAGATACGTCAGTGTAATCAGATCACGATTGTTCCATCATATACTGATATATTTTGTGAAACTTTAACAAATTCCTTTCAAGAAGCCAAGATCTCGTGATCCACAGCTGGCTAGAGCAGTCAGTATAATCGGATCACGACTGTTCCATCATATACTGATATATTTTGTGAAACTTTAACAAATTCCTTTCAAGAAGCCAAGATCTCGTGATCCACAGCTGGCTAGATACGTCAGTGTGATCGGATCACGATTGTTCCATCATATACTGATATATTTTGTGAAACTTTAACAAATTCCTTTCAAGAAGCCAAGATCTCGTGATCCACAGCTGGCTAGACCCGTCAGTGTAATCGGATCACGATTGTTCCATCATATACTGATATATTTTGTGAAACTTTAACAAATTTCTTTCAAGAAGCCAAGATCTCGTGATCCACAGCTGGCTAGATACGTCAGTGTAATCGGATCACGATTGTTCCATCATATACTGATATATTTTGTGAAACTTTAACAAATTCCTTTCAAGAAGCCAAGATCTCGTGATCCACAGCTGGCTAGACCCGTCAGTGTAATCGGATCACGATTGTTCCATCATATACTGATATATTTTGTGAAACTTTAACAAATTTCTTTCAAGAAGCCAAGATCTCGTGATCCACAGCTGGCTAGATACGTCAGTGTAATCGGATCACGATTGTTCCATCATATACTGATATATTTTGTGAAACTTTAACAAATTCCTTTCAAGAAGCCAAGATCTCGTGATCCACAGCTGGCTAGACCCGTCAGTGTAATCGGATCACGATTGTTCCATCATATACTGATATATTTTGTGAAACTTTAACAAATTTCTTTCAAGAAGCCAAGATCTCGTGATCCACAGCTGGCTAGATACGTCAGTGTAATCGGATCACGATTGTTCCATCATATACTGATATATTTTGTGAAACTTTAACAAATTCCTTTCAAGAAGCCAAGATCTCGTGATCCACAGCTGGCTAGATACGTCAGTGTGATCGGATCACGATTGTTCCATCATATACTGATATATTTTGTGAAACTTTAACAAATTCCTTTCAAGAAGCCAAGATCTCGTGATCCACAGCTGGCTAGACCCGTCAGAGTAATCGGATCACGATTGTTCCATCATATACTGATATATTTTGTGAAATTTTTAACAAATGACTTTCAAGAAGGCAAGATCTCGTGATCCAGAACTGACTCAATCAGTCAGGATTAACGGATCACGATTGTTCCATTGTATACTGATATATTTTGTGAAACTTCTTTAACAAATGACTTTCAAGAAGGCAAGATCTCGTGATCCACAGCTGACTAGACCCGTCAGAATTAACGGATCACGATAGTTCCATTGTATACTAATATATTTTGTGGAACTTTAACAATTTGTTTTCAACAAGGCAAGATCTCGTGATCCAGAGCTGACTCAATCAGTCAGGATTAACGGATCACGATTATTCCATTGTATACTGATATATTTTGTGAAACTTTTTTAACAAATGACTTTCAAGAAGGCAAGATCTCGTGATCCACAGCTGATTAGACTTGTCAGAATTAACGGATCACGATAGTTCCATTGTATACTGATATATTTTGTGGAACTTTAACAAATTGTTTTCAACAAGGCAAGATCCTGTGATCCACAGCTGACTCCATCAGTCAGGATAATGGATCATGATTTTTTTCAATCATATACTGATATATATTTTGTATATTTTGTGAAACTTTAAGAAATCCTTTTCAAAAAAGGCAAGGTCTTGTGATCCACAGCTGACTCCATCAGTCAGGATAACGGATCACGATGGTTCCATTTTATACTGATATATATTTTGTGAAACGTTAACAAATGACTTTCAAGAAGGCAAGATCATGTTATTCAATAGAATTGTTCAATCGTATACTGGCATATTCTGATAAAACAACAGAATGATCCAATTTTGAATACGATCCCAATATGTTTTTATAAAATCCATTTCATATTTTGTAAAACGTGAACGACTGACTTTCAAGCTGGCTGCATGGGTGTTTTTTTTCGTGGTTTTTCCCCATGTGTAACGTGAATACGAGCCAGTTCCCCTTCCAAAGTCCTCCACGAAGGCATTTCTTAAGGCAAATAGCCCTCAAATGCTTTACCGTTCTCCGAATCGACTTGACCTCTCTCCAAATTTCACGGTGTCATTTGAACTATCGAGTCGGCTGTTGGAAAAAAATGTCTGACAGCTGAAAACAATTCAGCTCCAGTGCACAGCACAGACTGATTTAAAGCTGAAACGCGAGTGGTTTAAATAGATGAGAACCCTCTATAGAAATAATTTGAATATATCTGATTTTGTGAATCAAGCCGACTGGGAAAAAATTCTCAGAGCTCAGAAAAAAATTCTGAGATGTAAAGAAAAAAAAATCTTTTTGTTAATTTTTATCATGTCTTCTAGACATGATAAAAATTAACTCCCTTCTCTTTTTGTCTGGGAATGTTGGTCTCACTCTTTCTAAAAATAGACTATGACTCATTCTTGTGGAATTCTGTTGGGATTTTACTTTCGATTGGCTTTTGACTTTGTTTCAATAACTGGGGATAACTGGACATCAATAGATAACTGGGGAAGTTATCTATAAAAGCATTCCGCGTTTCACTTCAGATCCGTGTGGGCTGTGGAAGAGGCAACACGTCTCTCTCTTTACCCAAACTCATGATATTCTTTAAGAATTTCTTAGCCATTTGTCAAAGAAGGGGACTATAATTGAAGAATTTATGAATTTGGGAACATGTCACCCATGGCAAATCTAAAATCTTGGAAGTGGATACTGGAAAGCCCCGCTCTGATTATAATTCTGAGTTCTAGCATGGGACATTTTTTAAATCAATAAGCTAAACTATTCCGCGTTTCACTTCAGATCCGTGTGGGCTGTGGAAGAGGCAACACGTCTCTCTCTTTACCCAAACTCATGATATTCTTTAAAAATTTCTTAGCCATTTGTCAAAGAAGGGGACTATAATTGAAGAATTTATGAATATGGGAACATGTCACCCATGGCAAATCTAAAATCTTGGAAGTGGATACTGGAAAGCCCCGCTCTGATTATAATTCTGAGTTCTAGCATGGGACATTTTTTAAATCAATAAGCTAAACTATTTTTCTAGTCTCATATTCTCTCGTGACTAGGGTTCCAGATTTGGGTAGAGAGAGAAATGTTGCCTCATCAACAGCCCGCACTGTTCTGAACAGAAACGTGGAATGCTTTTATAGAAAAGTACAGAGTTGAAAGTGAAAGTCGAAAAACGAAATGGGATCGGCTAGGAAAAATTTCTCAGAGCTCAGAAAAAAAAATTCTGAGATGTAAAAAAAAAAAAAATCTTTTTGTTAATTTTTATCATGTCTTCTAGACATGATAAAAATTAACTCCCTTCTCTTTTTGTCTGGGAATGTTGTCTCCCACATTCTCAAAATAGTCAATGACTCATTCTTTCTAAAGAATAGAATTCCAAGAAAAGATTGGATGAGTCATGGTCTATTTTTAGAAAGTGGGAGACAACATTCCCATACAAAATACAAAAGGGGGGTGAGTTAATTTTTATCATGTCTAGAAGACATGATAAAAATTAACAAAAAGATTTTTTTTTTTTTTTTTTTTTTTACATCTTAGAATTTTTTTCTGAGCTCTGAAAATATTTTCCCAGCCGATCTCATTTCGTTTTTCGACTTTCACTTTCAACTCTTCTCCTTTCTATAAAAGTATTTCGAGTTTCTGTTCAGAACACTGTGGGCTGTTGAAAAGGTAACACGTCTCCCTCTCTACATTAATGGGGAATCCAAGATGTTCTAAAGAAGAATTCTTTGAGAATCCCTTAACCTTTCTGAACTTTAGAAGAGCTAGCTGGATATTTCTTCATTTTTTTCAAGTATGGGTTCAAAGGATTCTTTTAAATAGTTGCAAGTAAGACGTTGTATTATTTTCTGTTGATCATGAATCTATTAAAAAATTTCAATGCCTAATTTTAGGTCTACCTATACCCAACATGATTCATATGTTTTACTCTACGTTTTAGATGATACCCTCTCTTAAAAACATGATTTTCCTATTCAAAGTTCAAATGAGTTTCCAAAAGCTTGATCCTTTAAAAAAAACATGTGTGTTTGTGTAGGTGTGGTTGGACGGTTAGCTTTCTTTCTTACGAGATAGTCATCTCCACGAGATGTGTTTTGGATATCTTCTCCAGTCTCTCTCTTTACCCAATCTCATGATATTCTTTAAGAATTTCTTAGCCATTTGTCAAAGAAGGGGACTATAATTGAAGAATTTATGAATTTGGGAACATGTCACCATGGCAAATCTAAAATCTTGGCACTGGATACTGGAAAGCCCCGCTCTGATTATAATTGTGAGTTCTAGCATGGGACATTTTTTAAATCAATAAGCTAAACTATTCCGCGTTTCACTTCAGATCCGTGTGGGCTATGGAAGAGGCAACACGTCTCTCTCTTTACCCAAACTCATGATATTCTTTAAGAATTTCTTAGCCATTTGTCAAAGAAGGGGACTATAATTGAAGAATTTATGAATTTCGGAACATGTCACCCATGGCAAATCTAAAATCTTGGAAGTGGATACTGGAAAGCCCCGCTCTGATTATAATTCTGAGTTCTAGCATGGGACATTTTTAAATCAATAAGCTAAACTATTTTTCTAGTCTCATATTCTCTCGTGACTAGGGTTCCAGATTTGGGTAGAGAGAGACATGTTGCCTCATCAACAGCCCGCACTGTTCTGAACAGAAACGTGGAATGCTTTTATAGAAAAGTACAGAGTTGAAAGTGAAAGTCGAAAAACGAAATGGGATCGGCTAGGAAAAATTTCTCAGAGCTCAGAATAAAAAATTCTGAGATGTAAAAAAAAAAAAAATCTTTTTGTTAATTTTTATCATGTCTTCTAGACATGATAAAAATTAACTCCCTTCTCTTTTTGTCTGGGAATGTTGTCTCCCACATTCTCAAAATAGTCAATGACTCATTCTTTCTAAAGAATAGAATTCCAAGAAAAGATTGGATGAGTCATGGTCTATTTTTAGAAAGTGGGAGACAACATTCCCATACAAAATACAAAAGGGGGGTGAGTTAATTTTTATCATGTCTAGAAGACATGATAAAAATTAACAAAAAGATTTTTTTTTTTTTTTTTTTTTTTTACATCTTAGAATTTTTTTCTGAGCTCTGAAAATATTTTCCCAGCCGATCTCATTTCGTTTTTCGACTTTCACTTTCAACTCTTCTCCTTTCTATAAAAGTATTTCGAGTTTCTGTTCAGAACACTGTGGGCTGTTGAAAAGGTAACACGTCTCCCTCTCTACATTAATGGGGAATCCAAGATGTTCTAAAGAAGAATTCTTTGAGAATCCCTTAACCTTTCTGAACTTTAGAAGAGCTAGCTGGATATTTCTTCATTTTTTTCAAGTATGGGTTCAAAGGATTCTTTTAAATAGTTGCAAGTAAGACGTTGTATTATTTTCTGTTGATCATGAATCTATTAAAAATTTCAATGCCTAATTTTATGTCTACCTATACCCAACATGATTCATATGTTTTACTCTACGTTTTAGATGATACCCTCTCTTAAAAACATGATTTTCCTATTCAAAGTTCAAATGAGTTTCCAAAAGCTTGATCCTTTAAAAAAAACATGTGTGTTTGTGTAGGTGTGGTTGGACGGTTAGCTTTCTTTCTTACGAGATAGTCATCTCCACGAGATGTGTTTTGGATATCTTCTCCAGTCTCTCTCTTTACCCAATCTCATGATATTCTTTAAGAATTTCTTAGCCATTTGTCAAAGAAGGGGACTATAATTGAAGAATTTATGAATTTGGGAACATGTCACCATGGCAAATCTAAAATCTTGGCACTGGATACTGGAAAGCCCCGCTCTGATTATAATTCTGAGTTCTAGCATGGGACATTTTTTAAATAAATAAGCTAAACTATTTTTCTAGTCTCATATTCTCTCGTGACTAGGGTTCCAGATTTGGGTAGAGAGAGACATGTTGCCTCATCAACAGCGCGCACTGTTCTGAACAGAAACGTGGAATGCTTTTATAGAAAAGTAAAGAGTTGAAAGTGAAAGTCGAAAAACGAAATGGGATCGGCTAGGAAATATTTCTCAGAGCTCAGAAAAAAATTCTGAGATGTAAAAAAAAAAAAAAAAAACAATCTTTTTGTTAATTTTTATCATGTCTTCTAGACATGATAAAAATTAACTCCCTTCTCTTTTTGTCTGGGAATGTTGTCTCACTCTTTCTAAAAATATACAATGACTCATTCTTTCTAAAGAATAGAATTCCAAGAAAAGATTGGAAGAGTCATAGTCTATTTTTAGAAAGTGGGAGACAACATTCCCATACAAAAGGGGGGTGAGTTAATTTTTATCATGTCTAGAAGACATGATAAAAATTAACAAAAAGATTGTTTTTTTTTTTTTTTTTTTTTTTTTTTTTTACATCTCAGAATTTTTTTCTGAGCTCTGAAAATATTTTCCCAGCCGATCTCATTTCGTTTTTCGACTTTCACTTTCAACTCTTCTCTTTTCTATAAAAGTATTTCGAGTTTCTGTTCAGAACACTGTGGGCTGTTGAAAAGGCAACACGTCTCCCTCTGTACATTAATTGGGAATCCAAGATGTTCTAAAGAAGAATTCTTTGAGAATCTCCTAACCTTTCTGAACTTTAGACGAGCTAGATAGATATTTCTTCATTTCTTTTTCAAGTATGGGTTTAAAGGATTCTTTTAAATAGTTGCAAGTAAGACGTTGTATTATTTTCTGTTGATCATGAATCTATTAAAAAATTTCAATGCCTAATTTTAGGGCTACCTATACCCGGCATAATTCATATGTTTTACTCTACGTTTTAGATGAGACCCTCTCTTAAAAAACATGATTTTCCTATTTAAAGTTGAAATGAGTTTCCAAAAGCATGATCCTTTTAAAAAATACATGTGTGTTTGTGTAGGTGTGGTGGGACGGTTAGCTTTCTTTCTTACGAGATAGTCATCTCCACGAGATGTGTTTTGGATATCTTCTCCACCCTCTCGTGGTCACTGAAATCTCGTGATGGCTCTCAAGTGAAAAGGGTTCGTTTATTTTGACTCACAACCACGTTATATTTTTTTGGATATCTGCTCCAACGACTGGTGGAACTCTTTCCCTGAAATCAGGTATGTTTAGCAGTGCACGCCCTCTGAAGTGAAGCTCGGAATACTTTGACAAATCCTGTCGAGTGGATTCTGAAACCATTTTTAAAGGATCTCAGAGAAACACCTATGAAGACAATAGCAACGTGTCTTTTTTTCGGAAAGGATGAAGCAGGCTCATGGTGAGAGATGTTGCTGTAAAATGTTTTTTTTTCTTAGAAATTTGAAAAAAAATAGAGAGTAGTAAGACACAGTCTCTTTTTTCGAAACTGAGTAGAAGGGTCATTTTGAGATGAGCTGGAAAATATTTTCTGAGAGATTTGAAAAAAATTTTTAAAAAATTAAAAAATATATATATTATATAATATATATATTATATAATATATATTATAAATACTTTTTGTTCATTTTTATCATGTCTGAAGACATGATAAAAATGAACGACATATCTCTTTTCTCTTTGAAACCTCTTTCAACCTATCTCGTCATGTTTCTCAAGTAACATTTCTTTCCTGAAAAGCTAATTTCTTTAGAAACCTAAGACAACTCCTTTCCTGAAAAGCTAATTTCTTTAGACACCTAAGACAACAGGTAGAGACATACTTCGAACCAAAAAGAGAGTAGAGATCCTTTTGAATAATGTCGAATAGACAAAAGACGAGTAGCCATTTCCGTTCTATGCTTTTTCCTAGGGACGATCCACGAAGGTTCCTCTTTTGTTCACGACCCGTGGTTAACCCATGAATTAAACACGTAGGCTCGAAACTTTCTAATATCTCTACCTCCACGGTGCAGTTTGAAAGGAAGGTGACCCACCCATCACCCCAGCTATGAAATGAAACGTCAAAACAGTGCACACGTTCTAGAATAAGAACCCTTGTAGACATTTGGGGGCTCTACAGCACAGACTCAACAGGAACAAAACGATAAAAAAACTTTCATAGATCCCAGAGACTGGATGCTTAAAAATAAGGTGATGTCTCGTCGATCAAATCAGCTGTAAATAAATGTCTAAGAGCTGTGAAGAATGGATGGCCTACCTTCACAAAAGCTCTTTCTAGGAGGGAAAAGTATGTATCCAAGCAGAATACACAGCACAGACTGATGTTAAGTCGAAACTGGAGTGATTTCAATACACAAGTATGAATTCGTTCTAATAACACTTTAGATAGGTCTTGTTTGATTCATCGAGTCGAGAGGGAAAACATTGACGTGTTGCTTTTCCAACAGCCCACACTGTTCTGAACAGAAACGTAGAATACTTTTATAGATAAAAGAAGAATTGAAAGTGAAAGTAAAAAAACGAAATCGGATCGCCTGGGAAAATTTCTGAGCCGAGAAAAAATTCTGAGTCAGAAAAAAAAAAAAAAACTCTTCCTTTTTCTTTATTAATTTGATGTCTTCACTTTTTGACTTTCTACAAGGTCAAAAGAGTGAAGACATCAATTTAATAAAGAAAAAGGAAGAGTTTTTTTTTTTTTTTCAATCTCATAATTTTTCCTGAGCTCTGAAAAATTTTTTCCCAGCCGATCCCATTTCGTTTTTTGACTTTCACTTTCAATTCTTCTCTTTTCTATAAAAGTATTGCGCGTTTTTGTTCAGAACAGTGTGGGTTCTTGAAAAGGTAACACGTCTTCCTCTCTCTTTACCCTAATCTGGAACCCATGATGATCTTAAGAAGAATTCTTTAAGAATCTCTTACAATTCCTGAACCTTAGACAAGCTGAATGTTTCTTTTTCGTATTTCGAAGCTATTGATGGATCAAAGAAGAAGATTTCAATGGAACTTTCGTCTACACAGAAATGCTTTTCACGAAAGTTTGGTCCTCTTTTACATTTCCTTTTTAAATAGTAGTTCAAAGGGATTTTCGTTCTGCTGATTCAGGTTTCCCGCGCTTCACGCTACCCATCCTCACCCATTTCTAAAGGATCTCAGAGAAAATTAAAAGGGAAAGAAATAGCCTCCAGTGAACACAACTCCAACAACGACAGTGGATAGTTTTTTTCTGTCCTTCCAGAGATATCACCGGTGACCGATAGGTTGTTCAGCCACACGGGTGTCGTGAAAAGGCACACCATGCCTGTTTCCCTCCCAAAAATGTTTCTTCGGAAAAGGGAAAGTTTTTTTCCCACCCCTTTGGAGATTCCTTTTCCGCATCATGCCTTCTAGACATGATAAAAATTAACTCACCCCCCTTTTGTATGGGAATGTTGTCTCTCACTTTCTAAAAATAGACCATGACTCATCCAATCTTTTCTTGGAATTCTATTCTTTAGAAAGAATGAGTCATTGTCTATTTTTAGAATGTGGGAGACAACATTCCCAGACAAAAAGAGAAGGGAGTTAATTTTTATCATGTCTAGAAGACATGATAAAAATTAACAAAAAGATTTTTTTTTTTTTTTTTACATCTCAGAATTTTTTTTTCTGAGCTCTGAGAAATTTTTCCTAGCCGATCCCATTTCGTTTTCCGACTTTCACTTTCAACTCTTCACTTTTCTATAAAAGCATTCCACGTTTCTGTTCAGAACAGTGCGGGCTGTTGATGAGGCAACATGTCTCTCTCTACCCAAATCTGGAACCCTAGTCACGAGAGAATATGAGACTAGAAAAATAGTTTAGCTTATTGATTTAAAAAATGTCCCATGCTAGAACTCAGAATTATAATCAGAGCGGGGCTTTCCAGTATCCACTTCCAAGATTTTAGATTTGCCATGGGTGACATGTTCCCAAATTCATAAATTCTTCAATTATAGTCCCCTTCTTTGACAAATGGCTAAGAAATTCTTAAAGAATATCATGAGTTTGGGTAAAGAGAGAGACGTGTTGCCTCTTCCACAGCCCACACGGATCTGAAGTGAAACTCGGAATAGTTTAGCTTAGTGATTTAAAAAATGTCCCATGCTAGAACTCAGAATTATAATCAGGGCGGGGCTTTCCAGTATCCACTTCCAAGATTTTAGATTTGCCATAGGTGACATGTTCCCAAATTCATAAATTCTTCAATTATAGTCCCCTTCTTTGACAAATGGCTAAGAAATTCTTAAAGAATATCATGAGTTTGGGTAAAGAGAGAGACGTGTTGCCTCTTCCACAGCCCACACGGATCTGAAGTGAAACGCGGAATGCTTTTATAGATAACTTCCCCAGTTATCTATTGATCATGTCCAGTTATCCCCAGTTATTGAAACAAATTCAAAAGCCAATCGAAAGTAAAATCCCAACAGAATTCCACAAGAATGAGTCATAGTCTATTTTTAGAAAGAGTGAGACAACATTCCCAGACAAAAAGAGAAGGGAGTTAATTTTTATCATGTCTAGAAGACATGATAAAAATTAACTATTTGCCTTAAGAAATGCCTTCGTGGAGGACTTTGGAAGGGAAACTAGCTCGTATTCACGTTACACATGGGGAAAAACCACGAAAAAAAACACCCATGCAGCCAGCTTGAAAGTCAGTCGTTCACGTTTTACAAAATATGAAATGGATTTTATAAAAACATATTGGGATCGTATTCAAAATTGGATCATTCTGTTGTTTTATCAGAATATGCCAGTATACGATTGAACAATTCTATTGAATAACATGATCTTGCCTTCTTGAAAGTCATTTGTTAACGTTTCACAAAATATATATCAGTATAAGATGGAACCATCGTGATCCGTTATCCTGACTGATGGAGTCAGCTGTGGATCACAAGACCTTGCCTTTTTTGAAAAGGATTTCTTAAAGTTTCACAAAATATACAAAATATATATCAGTATATGATTGAAAAAAATCATGATCCATTATCCTGACTGATGGAGTCAGCTGTGGATCACAGGATCTTGCCTTGTTGAAAAACATTTGTTAATGTTCCACAAAATATATCAGTATACAATGGAACTATCGTGATCCGTTAATTCTGACAAGTCTAGTCAGCTGTGGATCACGAGATCTTGCTTTCTTGAAAGTCATTTGTTAAAAAAGTTTCACAAAATATATCAGTATACAATGGAATAATCGTGATCCGTTAATCCTGACTGATTGAGTCAGCTCTGGATCACGAGATCTTGCCTTGTTGAAAACAAATTGTTAAAGTTCCACAAAATATATTAGTATACAATGGAACTATCGTGATCCGTTAATTCTGACGGGTCTAGTCAGCTGTGGATCACGAGATCTTGCCTTCTTGAAAGTCATTTGTTAAAGAAGTTTCACAAAATATATCAGTATACAATGGAACAATCGTGATCCGTTAATCCTGACTGATTGAGTCAGTTTTGGATCACGAGATCTTGCCTTCTTGAAAGTCATTTGTTAAAAATTTCACAAAATATATCAGTATACGAGGGAACAGTCGTGATCCGATTATACTGACTGCTATAGCCAGCTGTGGATCACGAGATCTTGGCTTCTTGAAAGAAATTTGTTAAAGTTTCACAAAATATATCAGTATATGATGGAACAATCGTGATCCGATTACACTGACGGGTCTAGCCAGCTGTGGATCACGAGATCTTGGCTTCTTGAAAGGAATTTGTTAAAGTTTCACAAAATATATCAGTATATGATGGAACAATCGTGATCCGATTACACTGACGTATCTAGCCAGCTGTGGATCACGAGATCTTGGCTTCTTGAAAGGAATTTGTTAAAGTTTCACAAAATATATCAGTATATGATGGAACAATCGTGATCCGATTACACTGACGTATCTAGCCAGCTGTGGATCACGAGGTCTTGGCTTCTTGAAAGGAATTTGTTAAAGTTTCACAAAATATATCAGTATATGATGGAACAATCGTGATCCGATTACACTGACGTATTTAGCCAGCTGTGGATCACGAGATCTTGGCTTCTTGAAGGGAATTTGTTAAAGTTTCACAAAATATATAAGTATATGAAATAATAGCATGTTTTCTATAAAAACAGCTATTGAATAAAACATTTCTAGCCTTGAAAAACAAAAACAGTAGCAGGGGGAAAAATATTACCCTACCTCAAAGTATTGAAAGGAAATAAGAATACATTTCAATAAAATGGGTGACTCAATAAATATTTGTAGTCTATGAAATACAAAAGAGTAAGAAAAAAATGTTCACATACCTTCACAGAAGCTCTTCCCAGGAGAGTGAGAAGCGTGTATCCACGTTGACTGCACAGCACAGACTGATCTGAAACTGAAACGCGAGTGGTTTAAATACATTAACGAGTTGCTTCTAGAAACCGACTGGGAAAAATTCTCAGAGGTCTGGAAAAATTTTAACACATTAAAAAAAAAAAAAAAAAAAAAAACCTTCCTTTTTTCTTTCTTAATTTGATGTCTTCACTTGTGTTATTTCTACAAGGTCAAAAGAATGAAGACATCAAATTAAGAAAAAAAGGAAGTATTTTTTTTTTTTTTTTTTAGCTTTGAAAATTTTCTTCCCAGTCGTTAACATTTCGTTTTTGGACTTTCACTTTCAATTCTTGGACCCATGATGTTCTTTTATTGATGTTCTTGTAGTATATTCCTATACAAATTCACTCCTTTTCCCCAAAAAAGATATCTTTTTTTATTTTTTTTTACCTTCCAATTTGTATAGCTATATACTGAAAACAGGCGTTAAAGTCAGTTTGTAGTATATTCCTATACAAATTCACTTAATTTCCCGAAAAAAAAAAGATGTCTTTTTTTTTCTTTTTTTTTACCTTCCAATTTGTATAGCTATATGCTGAAAACAGGCATTAAAGTCAGTTTGTAGTATATTCCTATACAAATTCACTTAATTTCCCGAAAAAAAAAAGATGTCTTTTTTTTTTATTTTTTTTTACCTTCCAATTTGTATAGCTATATGCTGAAAACAGGCTTTAAAGTCCGTTTGTAGTATATTCCTATACAAATTCACTGCCTCCCCCCCGAAAAAAAAAGATGTCTTTTTTTATTTTTTTTTACCTTCCAATTTGTATAGCTATATACTGAAAACAGGCCTTAAATTCCGTTTGTAGTATATTCCTATACAAATTTACTCCGTTTTCCCCAAAAAGATGTCTTTTTTTTAATTTTACCTTCAAATTTGTATAGCTACATACTGAGAACAGGCGTTCAAGTCCGTTTGTAGTATATTGGTATACATGGTCTATATTTAGAAACAGTGAGACAACATTCCCACACAAAAGGGGGTAGGGTTAATTTTTATCATGTCTATAAGACATGATAAAAATTAACAAAAAGTTCTTTTTTTTTTTTTTTTTTACATCTCAAATTTTTTTTTCTGAGCTTTGAAAAATTTTTCCCAGTCGGCAACCAAGTGAAAATTCTACAGCCGAGACGATTGGCCTTTTACTTTCAATTTCAACACTTTTCTATAAAAGTATTCTACGTTTTCTGTTCAGAATTGTGCGGGCTGTCCAAGGTGCAGCATGCTTTTTCTCTCTCTACCTCATCTGGACCCAGGACCACTCTTCTAGAAAGAGCTTCTGTGAACACAAGCTTTTTTCCAATTTTTGACTTCTCAGAGAATAGAAATCATTCCTCCTTTTAGGGGAAAATGTTTCCCATTTGAAAAGCTAGGACCCCTCGTTTGGATTTCATCAGCAACCGTTTATCAGGGTCTAGCGAAATTGGATGATCCATCCATGGATCATCCAATTTCCCATCCGTGGTTTTTATGCATCAAGATTTCAACATAGTTTAAGAAAAATCCTTCAATCCTATTTGAAAGGAGATGACATTTTCCCATGACGGACATTGAAAGACATTTTCCCATGACGGACATTGAAAGACATTTTCCCATGACGAAATCTCTCTATCCCACACCTTCTTCTAAAGTGAAGTTAAAGAGATTTTTCATACCGGGTTTTCAATTTTCACCTCAAATCATACCGTTGACGACGTGTGACACACAAACCGTGACATAAATTTCAGTTTTCATGACAGCTAACAGTCTTGAGGTTTAAACAAATGTATGAAAGAATTTATTTTTGATCCGTTTCAGCGATTGAGTGTGCTGGGAAAAAAAGGCTCTTTCCATGACAGCTAACACGCTTGAGCTTTAAACATGTATGAAAGAATTTATTTTTAATCCATTTCAGCGATTGAGTGGGCTGGGGAAAAAAAGGTTCTTTCCATGACAGCTAACACGCTTGAGCTTTAAAAATGTATGAAAAAATTTATTTTAAATCCATTTCATCCATGACAGCTAACACGCTTGAGCTTTAAAAATGTATGAAACAATTTATTTTAAATCCATTTCAGCGATTGAGTGGGCTGGGGAAAAAAAGGTTCTTTCCATGACAGCTAACACGCTTGAGCTTTAAACATGTATGAAAGAATTTATTTTTAATCCATTTCAGCGATTGAGTGGGCTGGGAAAAAAAAGGCCCTTTCGATGACAGCTAACACGCTTAAGCTTTAAATGAGGTATGAAACAATTTATTTTAAATCCATTTCATCCATGACAGCTAAGACTCTTGAGCTTTAAAAATGTATGAAACAATTTATTTTAAATCCATTTCATCCATGACAGCTAACACGCTTGAGATTTTTCATACCGGGTTTTCAATTTTCACCTCAAATCATACCGTTGACGACGTGTGACACACAAACCGTGACATAAATTTCAGTTTTCATGACAGCTAACAGTCTTGAGGTTTAAACAAATGTATGAAAGAATTTATTTTTGATCCGTTTCAGCGATTGAGTGGGCTGGGAAAAAAAAGGCCCTTTCGATGACAGCTAACACGCTTAAGCTTTAAATGAGGTATGAAACAATTTATTTTAAATCCATTTCATCCATGACAGCTAAGACTCTTGAGCTTTAAAAATGTATGAAACAATTTATTTTAAATCCATTTCATCCATGACAGCTAACACGCTTGAGCTTTAAAAATGTATGAAACAATTTATTTTAAATCTATTTCAGCGATTAAGTGGGCTGTGGAAAGAAAAAGCTCTTTCCATGATACCTAACACTCTTGAGCTTTAAAAATGTATGAAAGAATTTATTTTTAATCCATTTCAGCGATTGAGGGGGCTGGGAAACATTTTCTTAGAGCTCAGGGAAAAACAAGGCTCTTTCCATGACACCTAACACTCTTCAGCTTTAAAAATGTATGAAACAGATTATTTTAAATCCATTTCAGCGATTGAGTGGGCTCGGAAAAGTTTCTTAGAGCTCAGGGAATGTGTGTCCAGGTTGAATGCACAGCACACACGAAAAATTCTCAGAGCTCTGGAAATAGTTCTGAGTTCAAGCATGGGACATGAGAACAGAAATGTATTACAATCATCATGTCATCATTGTTTTCGAAAGCCAAAAGAATTCCTCATGAAAGAACATCTTTTCTTCGTGGTTGTGGGATGGAGTAGAGTTGCTGCATCTTGAACAACCCACACTGATCTGAACAGAAATATGAAATGTTTTTATAGATATAAGAAATGAACTGAAAGTGAAAGTAAAAATGAAATTGTATTGGCTGGAAATATTTCTTGGCTGTTGAATGGAAAAATATTTCCAGAGCTAAAAAAAAAAAAAAAAAAATTCTTCCTTTTTTTCTATTAATTTGATGTCTTCACTTTGTTTACTTTGGAATGGAGAAACCCAAAGACTATGACTCATCCTTTCTAAAACATATAATTCCTAGAATGAGTCATGGTCTATTTTTAGAAACAGGGAGACAACATTCCCACACAAAAGGGGGTAGGGTTAATTTTTATCATGTCTAGAAGACATGATAAAAATTAACAAAAATTTTTTTTTTTTTTTTTTTTTTTTTTTACATCTCAAATTTTTTTTTCTGAGCTTTGAAAAATTTTTCCCATTCGGCAACCAAGTGAAAATTCTACAGCCAAGACGATTTGGCTTTTACTTTCACTTTTATCGCTTTTCTATAAAAGTATTCCACGTTTTCTATTCAGAACCGTGCGGGCTATCCAAGGTGCAACATGCTGTTTCTCTTTCTCTATCTCATCTGGACCTAGGACCACTCTTCTAGAAAGAGCTTCTGTGAACACAAGTTTCTTTCCACTTTTTAATGTCTCACAGAATAGAAATCATTAATACGTTTAGGGGAAAATGTTTCCTGTTTGAAAAGCTAGGGTTTTCGTTTGGATTTCACCAGCAACCGTTTATCAGGTTCTAGCGAAATTGGATGATCCATCTATGGATCAGAATTTCCCATCTTTAATTTGGATGGATCAAGATTTCAACATAGTTTAAGAAAAATCCTTCAATCCTATTTGAAAGGAGATGTCATGATATTGAAAGACATTTTTCCATGACGGACATTGAAAGACATTTTCCCATGACTGACATTGAAAGACATTGAAAGACATTTTTCCATGACGAAATCTCTCTATCCCACAGCTTCTTCTAAAGTGAAGTTAAAGAGATTTTTCATACCGGGTTTTCAATTTTCACCTCAAACCATACAGTTGACGACGTGTGAGACACAAACCATGACATAAATTTCAGTTTCCATGACAGCTAACACTCTTGAGCTTTAAAAATGTATGAAAGAAGTTATTTTTAATCCATTTCAGCGATTGAGTGGGCTGAAAAAAAAAAGGCCCTTTCCATGACAGCTAACACGCTTGAGCTTTAAAAATATATGAAAGAATTTATTTTTAATCCATTTCAGCGATTGAGTCTGCTGGGAAACATTTTCTTAGAGCTCAGGGGAAAAAAGGCTCTTTCCATGACAGCTAACACTCTTGAGGTTTAAAAATGTATGAAAGAATTTGTTTTTAATTCATTTCAGCTATTGAGTGGGCTGGGGGAAAAAAAGGCCCTTTTCATGAGAGCTAACATGCTTGAGCTTTAAAAATATAGGAACGAATTTATTTTTAATCCATTTCAGCGACTGAGTGGGCTGGGAAACATTTTCTTAGAGCTCAGGGAAAAAAAGGCTCTTTCCATGACACCTAACACGCTTGAGCTTTAATAATGTATGAAAGAATTTATTTTTAATCCATTTCAGCGATTGAGTCTGCTGGGAAACATTTTCTCAGAGCTCAGGGAAAAAAAGGCTCTTTCCATGACAGCTAACACTCTTGAGGTTTAAAAATGTATGAAAGAATTTATTTTTAATCCATTTCAGCGATTGAGTGGGCTGTTTTTTTCCTGGTTGTGGGATGGAGTAGAGTTGCTGCGTCTTGAACAACCCACACTGATCTGAACAGAAACATGAAATGTTCTTATAGATATAAGAAATGAATTGAAAGTGAAAGTAAAAATGAAATTGTATTGGCTGGAAATATTTCTTGGCTGTTGAATGGGAAAAATATTTCCAGAGCTGAAAAAAAAAAAAAACTCTTCCTTTTTTTCTATTAATTTGATGTCTTCACTTTGTTTACTTTGGAATGGAGAAACCCAAAGACTATGACTCATCCTTTCTAAAACATATAATTCCTAGAATGAGTCATGGTCTATTTTTAGAAACAGTGAGACAACATTCCCACACAAAAGGGGGGTAGGGTTAATTTTTATCTTGTCTAGAAGACATGATAAAAATTAACAAAAAGTTTTTTTTTTTTTTTTTTTTTTTTTTTTTTTTTTTTTTTTTACATCTCAGAATTTTTTTTCTGAGCTCTGAAAATTTTTTCCCAGTCGGCAACCAATTGAAAAATTTCCAATCGGCTTTTACTCTACTTTCAACTCTTTTCTATAAAAGCATTGCACGTTTTCTGTTCAGAACCGTGCGGGCTCTCCATGGTGCAACATGCTTTTTCTCTCTCTACCTCATCTGCATCTAGGATGTTTTTCCTTCTTCAAGAAGTGGAATTCTTTGGGAATACCTTACAATTTCACGAGCTAGCTGTTTCTTATATTTCGAGGAGATTTCAATGAAATTGTTTATAGATGTCACCTATTGCAGATGGGGAAAAAGTCTATACTGGATCGCTGGAGACATCTCATCCAGATAGGTCACGTTATATTTTTTCCCACACCTAAATAAACTGGACATGAGCCATCCTTTTGTTTTCTCATCCAACAAAGATAGACACTGCAGACCGTTTTGGGTTTTCACTCTTCGCGTAGCGAGACGAGCCGCAGCCACACTTTGCGTTTTCTATGAGCGCAATAATGGATCACGTGAGCAGCCATTTTGTTTCCCATCTCACCCAGATAGGTCATGTTGTATTTTGTTTCATGCACCTAGCCAATTTTGGACATGAGCCATCCTTTTGTTTTTTTTTGTCTATCGAACCAAGATGGACTCTGGAGACAATTTTGTTTCTCAACGGAAAAGTAAATTTTCTGAATGGGTACCGGTGTTCGAATACTTTTGTGGCCGACTGTACTTTTTTGTCCGCTAGTTTTCTTAAATTTCTTTTAAAAGGGGCGAGTCGATTTTTGACGCGTTTGATGATGGGTACGTTTCCTTTTAGAAGATTTAAAACGCATTCACAAACTGATTTGATGAGATGATTCGGACACTTTTTCAGTACAGCTGCTTTTATTCGACTTTTTCCTAATAGTTTTAGATAATCCACATCCTTCAGATGAGACATGCTGATGACAAATGAGCTCTTTTTCTTGCACACTTTCTTTTATATAGGTAGGAAATGCAGCCGCTTTGGTTAAAGCACAGCAATTAAATCCTTTTGCATGAATCGAACATGTTAAAGAACTTTTCTTTTTTAAATTCTCTATCTTAGGACAGTCTAGATTTATGATGTCTCTACATAATAAATTTTCTAAAAATAATTTCTTTTCTAATCCTTTCATGTATATGACAGAATAAATAGATGACAAATATTGCAAAATAATACGAAGATGAGTATAAGGTAATACACCCTCACTCCAATTCACATGATGACGATTTCTTGTGACCCAAGCAAAACACTTTTGCTGAGATCGTGATAATGTTTTCCAAGGCTGAGGAGGTAAAAATGACCAGCAACTGTGATATCCTTCATGCACGGTGTAAAAAGCTAATTCTTTAACAATGTAACAATGAGGCATCCACTGAAAACCTTCGAAATCGATCACGATGGGAGAAGACATGTTAGCCATTCGACGTCTCAAACTGAAATGAACTATCGGGGCTGGTAGACATAGTATTTATCCCCAGGAAAGATGCCTGTACGAAGGCGAAGCGTTTCACTTGTTTCAGGTCGTAAATCAATCAACAAGTAGCTAAATGGAGTTGAAGTAGCATCCTGAAAAATTTCTTGAAAGGCCTTTACTTTTCCGGGGAACATTTGTCTAGCTAAATGCATAACTTGACTTTTATCTCTAGGATTTTTGTATAGGACAAGGTAATGGGAATTTAAATGAATATTTCTCATCTCCTTGCCTTGGTGAAAAAGATTTTGTGTTATAAAAACGACTGAAAGGTTTCGGTGATGACTTCCTTTTGTAAAAAGTTTGCTTAAGCGAGTATCACTTGCTAATTCAGACATTAAATCGTCTATGATAAGTAAAGCATTTTGGAGAGTCTGCAGGTTAGATGGTAATCCTTCTTCAAAATTTACGTTTTTCATGGAATTAAAAAGAGGTTGATAACTTCCGTAGCAATAAATAATATTGGTCGGCATGGGATGGAACATTTTATGATCTATCAATTTCTTCACAAAAACCGTTTTACCCGAACCGGTAGGTCCGCTCAGAAGACAAGTAGAAGGATGTACGAACTTGGGCAGTTCCATTTCTGGAAATGACAGCATGTTAAGAAAACACTGACTTTTATACTTTATCTAAAATCCTTTTGCATAAGACATTTATTCATTTTTGTTTAAATAAGTGTAGAAACAAGAAACACAAGAGACATTTTTACAAATTAAAACAACTTTATTTTTTAAAAATCATGTTTACACCATATCTTTTTTTGACAAATTGAAATATTTGGAAATCATGATTCTTCCCATCTAAGGGTGATACAATGAGTTCCATACAGAGTCCTTGACAGCGTTTAATAATAAAATAAATACAATAATGTCCACATACATTAGAAGTTAAACTTTGAAGCGAAATATTGTTCCAGAAAACATGACGATATTTCTTGACAAAGGATGTGATATCTTTTCCATATACTTCAGGCGGGAGTCCATAAGAGTCAAAATATTCCAGAGTCTGTTTGTCTGCAATGTAGACAGCTAGCCAATGAGTTCCTTTTTCATCATGTTTATCCGTATTGAACACCAGTGCACAGGTATTTTATCACAAGGAAAAACACCCGCATAATATCTCAAAGAAATAGGATCTCGAGATAAGATTTGATGAATCTGTGATTAATTCATCAGTTTCCAAAATCGTACAGAATATTTAGAGCTTTATTGATTTCTATCAAATTTTCAAATTCAGCGTACACTAATAACGAAACAGTTTGTTGTAAGGGAGTCTCAAATTTTATTTCTAATCTTAAGTTGCTGTGTCGAACTAGATTTAAATGAGAGCCATCACAAAGGTCAGGTGACAGGTCGAAGCGAAATAAGGAATATCCTTTTGAAAATTCTGATCTTGAAAGGTAAAGTCCTCTGTCGTCTGCATTTATAAATAAATTCTGATAAGCTCGTATGAAATGATTTTTGTCAAAATCAGGCTGAAGAGGATTATGAGGTACCGGTTGTCCGTCCACATAAACGCCGATAAAGTTCATATTATAATGCCTGAATTCAAAAGGAGACTTTTTATAGTTTCCGTTAAAGGCATCATTATCGACACATGCCACCACAATACGATTAGGCATTTGACCTATGAAAATATTGTCTTGAATAAAACTCATATTTCCCATTGGGATGGAATAGGCTTTGCAGAGCACTCTATTAATGAGATATTTGGCTGTTGATTTTTCTAGGCTTTTGGCATGTCCTAGCACAACACCTGGACTGACTCTCACTTTGCGTACAAACAATGAAGCTTGTTCGAGTAAAACTTTAAATTCACCTTCGCCCAATAAACAAAATTCAGGTTTGCTGCGTATGAGTTTAATTTTCATATCCACCATATTCAGCAAAAGTCTTTCCTGATGAAACATATCCAAGTGCAATCGGCCAATCATATCGACCGAAGCACTCAGTTTAAACAATTCTGCTCGTTGGTTGAATCCTTCATTCGGCTGAGTGTCTTGAATATCAAAAACGTTCATACGTCCTGCTGTATCTTTGAAAAACAATTCTGTTGACAGTTGAGACGTTTTCGTATCAAAACCATGATTCAATAATTTTTCTATCATGGCTCTGTAAGGATACGTGTTATTACTGGTGGAAACAAGTCTTTCATTTAAGCTAATATCCACTTGAGAAAACATAGAATGTAAAAAGAGATTGACAGGTCCCACTTTACTTTCAGCCGTGATTGGCTTGCCATCATTTTTTAAAATTTTCACCTTCACATAGAGTTGTGTCTGTGATAAGTCAAAGTATTCGTCTCCGCTTCCAGAAACAATGAATTCAACAGGACTTCCTTCCGACACATTGGCTAATGGATGAAATTCAACCCACTGACCTTTTTCTATCACTGTTTGAGTGGGAGGTAACGAAAATAAATCCAATTCGGATTTTGCGCATTCTGGAGAATCTTTTAACAGAAAAGCCATTAAGAGTCAAAAATATCACGTCGTTGCACCTTCCTGGCTTTAGACGAAATGAAGCGTTTGGGGGTTTTGCGCTTCCTTTTAAACCTTCCATGACCGATCATCTCGTCTGCTTTCTGAACTGCTTTCCTCGCTAATTTTTTTCCAGCTTCTTTAGATCTGGTTTTGAGGGACACATTAAAATTTTCTCCCGACAATACGTCGTTCGCAATCTGTGTTCCAGTCCGTAAAGCTTCTTTTCCCACTGTCTTTGCCCCCCTCATCAAAAAAGGCATGGCACTGCGAAACAGTTTTGAAAAAAATCCACCAATCCCATAACCTTTCTGTAAAATGGTTCCTTGATAGTAAGGTAATCCATTTCCAGTTTGAGCTAAATAATAATCTTCAAATTTTTTCGTACAACACGTATAAGGCACTCTCATTTTGATGCTTCTATTCTTGCATACACAATTCAAATGAAATCAATTTGCAGGTGAAGGCTTCTTTTATAGAATTTGTCTGAGGCGAAAATGCAATACAAGAAATACTTTGCCTCTTTCGAACGGCACTAAATCTCCAGAGTGAAGTCTTATGTCAATACGTATAGTCTGAAACTGCTGACGGATAATTGGCAGGTAAAAGGGTCTGGGATAATGAGCGTTTATGATATCCCCATCATTTCCTTCCACCGTGACAATTTTTAGCAACGGGGCTTGTACATCTCCCACAATTTGAGGTTCTACGAGATCGCAATACACATACATGACAGGAAAAGATACTTTGGGATCGGCTACAAAAGGACTTTGTTCCAATCCTTTGTAAACACCCGGCTCGAACCCTAGAAGCTCCGCTAATCCTTCGTGAAGAATGACTTTGCAGTTTTCGTCGGTCTTAATGGTCACATTTTTCGTAACAGGATGATAACTGAATTCAATTTTATTTTTATGAGAAGGTATTTTCATGGCTTTTAATAAATCTGGTATCGTTTCATAACATCCTTGAGGCACTCTTCGACCTTCCAATTTTCCATCACCCAAATCAAATCCAAATAAATTATTGTCTTTTCGTACGTTATACCATGTGTGAGGGTAAATAAAGTCCACAAGAGATGACTCCCACTGACTATTTAAATCCATCGGAGTAGGAAGCTGAGTGGTAAATTGTGATATTTTGTTGTCTGGAAAAAACGCATGGAGCTGTCGCTGATCAGTGTGATAAAGAAAGACATGTTTCGTTCAAATGATAGATAAGCAGAATGTACGGGCCTTTTATACCCTTCTCACATCCTCCACCCAAGCATTGAAGCTTTCGAGGTACCCCTGAAATTTCACAAAATATTCTATTATCCCGCGACGTTTCCTCTTTCTTAAAACTTTTTCTACAGGATAATAACCAGAGTCCGAAACCTTTTGAAGTTCTTGCTTGTAAAACGTTCCTTGTATAACTTCTCCTGCAAGATCTTTCAGTTTATAGACAACAGGAATTCGTCGAATAATTTTATAGATTGTAAAAATTTCTCGTGTCCAATTTTGTTCGTATCCTTTCTCAAAGACCATTTTTTCTCGGCTGATGCGTACCGTATCTCCAATCTTTAAATCTGAAGAAACAGGCACTTGTGCTGGTTGCTGTCCGTACAATGTTTTCCAAATTCTTTCTTGATTTTGTAGCGTAACGGATACAGGTTCTGTCTTAATACTACAATGCCATGTATGGTTATAACTGGATATCAATTTATCAATCACATCAATGTACTTTCGTGTATTCATTTCGGTAAAGTATTTCCACATTTTTGTTTTTAGAGTTCGATTAAATCGTTCTACGACAGAAGCTTTGGTTGTATTATGTGTCGTGAAAAAGCGAACGTTTCTCTTTTTCAAAAAATTTTGAACTTGTTTATTGGTAAACTCTTTCCCTGCATCTGTTTGTAGTGATTCGGGTGTACGTTCCGAAAATATCTTTTCGAAAGCAGATTGGATAGACGTAGATGTTTTATCTTTGAGAGGGATAGCCCAAGCGTATTTGGAAAGGATATCTATACAGGTCAGCAAATATTTATATCCATCATTAAAAGAGCCCAGGGATTGCATATCCACTAAATCAGATTGAAATTGCTCGTTTAAGCCTCCTACGATGACTCTGTTCCTGGGAAACGTGTGCCTCAAAGGCTTGTGCAAAGTATAAGAATCCTTGGTTTGCAACCATTTCTGGATGTCTTTTGTTTTTACGCGACCTTTTAAAGCACGATGCAAAGCAGCAACACCCCCGAAACTTGCGGGGACCTGTGGATCCCGATAGGTCTGAGACAGAGCTGCGTTCATTGCAACAGTTGTTATGATCTAAGCGTACACTGATATTCATTTATATATGTTTGACTAGAAATGGGAAATAATGCCAGAGTTTCACGTATATTAAGATTCTAGAAATAGGTCTAAAAACAAGAGAGAAAAATGAATGTTACTTAACATCTCAAAGGCTGAATAATGAATGATACATGTTTAAGAATAACAACACTATTTATACTCTATAAAAGTCAACAGGTATTTTGAAAATAATTTATGTGAGTAATCATTACAGATTAATTCTTTTAAATAATGTCTGAAAGAATGAGCCCATTGTAAAATAAAAATAACATTTTTTTATTGAACATCCTAATTAATTTACAGATATTCATAGTATTCAATACCTAAGACACCATTCGTAGTACAAAATGTGTTTTTTACTTCGTCGAGTACATGGTTTAAACACACAGATTTTAAAAAGTCCTTGGTAATGTAGTGAGCAGGTTTCAGTAACATTAAATAGGATTCTTCACCCCAAATGTTTCCATAAAATTGCCTGGCGATGTCAACAGCATTAAATCTCAGAGCAATGGCATTCACAGTTTATGTCTTATGAACAAGTTCTTCACAGTCTATGCGCTGGGGATATTTTAGTTCTACTTGTTGGTTAAGAAGCTCTTCAAGCGACATCTTTAGAATGGTTTCGAGGCGTGCTCTTCCCATGGAATGATCGAAGGATTCTGGAAGATTTTCCTCGTTAATAGGTTCGTCAGATACGCTTTCGTAGGCTTCACAAAAGTTCATGTTTTGATAAACGAGGTTGGTGACAATGTCACTGATACGGCTAAAATTGGTCATCAGTTCTTCCCATTGCGTAGTTGTAATGCTGAGGCTACGTTTTTCATCTCCTTGAGCAGAAAGTTGTTTCAGAGTGAAGTGAGAATCTTTATACGTGACCACAAAATTCTTGGGCAATTCCAGATTTAGTGTCAGCAGATCTTGTTCCTCCACTGTCATGTTGGTTGCGAGAACATTCAAAAACCATGGCTCAAAATTTACTCCTCGTCTTGTCGGATAGTAAGCTTTACCATATTTGGCATACTCTCGGATGTGCACAGTCATTTTTCCCTTGTAAATGCTGGGTCCCACAAAGACATTGTCTCCCATGTGAGTGAGCTCCTCTGGAATAGCGTCTTCGGTGAAGAGTCCTTTGCGCTGAAAAAAAAAATTAAAATAGTTAGTATATAATACATAAAATTGGGGTCACATACAATATCAACTTTAATATATAAGATTTTCGCAAATACGTACTTTTTTCTCGAAATGTGATGTTTCTTCTGCTTTTCTTTTGATACAAGAGCTAGCTGATTCATTGGGAACATCTTGGGTGCGGTCTTCATGGCTCAACACTTTATCGTTCAAAGGCATAGGTTCATTCTCAAATAGGTTTTCCATCTGAAAAAAAGTAAAGACAAATTAAGCACATATTGCAAATTCAACTCTTTTTTAAAGATTAAAAATCTAAAAACAGTAACTTTTCAAAACGTTACTTACTTCTTTGTTGTTTCGTGCCTGATCCATTCGAAGCAGTGAAGAAAGATTGTCGAAGCAAAAGCAGGTACGTACACTCAGGGCGACAGGCAGGAAAGAAATGCGGAACGTTGCTTGGGATAACCTTATATCGGGTAGGAACTCTTTATTTCATCTCAACGGTGATTGGTTAAGAGACGGTGAGGTCATATTTCAAAGAATCTGATTGGTTCACAGAAAAGTATCCATACACCATAGCGGAGGCATACAAAGGTGTTATACGGCAGACGCCATTTTGTAAAACAACATGCCCCAACAAGAAATGGATGATGTCATTCCAAACACGTGGTTCAAGAGTTCGTTGCCACAAAACCTAAAAATATATATTCAATGCCACAAAAAATAAAAACTTTGAGACATAAAATCGTTGCCACAGAATCAAAACGAAACTTTGAGGATGTCATTCCGTCTACGTCATTCCTTCCATCTACGTAATTTCCGGTTGTCACGTGATTCAAGATGGCGGCGACCACGCCCCTTTTCTGTGACGTCACTTCCGCCCACCGAGTACCTCCGCTTACTACTTATATATTACATTAATATCACATTAGAATTAGCACTTACTACAATTCAGGGTTTCATATAATTTTTTATTTATTGTATTACATTGAAATACCTTTAATTTCATTTTTATATTTTCCCAACGATGTACAATATAAATCTAAAAATTGCTCTTAACTGTTTCATCACATAATGAATGTCTAAGGGAAGGAATGCCTGCATGGAAGACTAAGGAAAGCTTGGTATTCATGTTATACATTGAAAAAATGAAGAAAACACTCATGCAGCCAGCTTTTTCACCTGGATTTAAAGAGAGACTGGGATAGCGGTGTTCAGCAGGCTTATCTGCTTGTACATAGATGGGCTTATTAATTACTATATAATTCAAGAACTAGTTAATTTCCGTATGGTAAACATGCCTACTGTCACTGAAGAATCATTCATCTGCATTGAACAATAAAAATATAACACAAATTTGAATTTTAAATTAAAATATATTTTACAGAAATACTGATATATACTGAAAAGTAAAATATATTTTACACACACCTGTTGCTCTAGATTACTTTGGAGGGAATTTTCTATAGGATAAAGTAAATAAAGTTGTACACATTAAATACATGTTGTACACATTAAAAGAAATATACATGTCTGTATATTTCTTTCGTTTTCAGGACTGCAACAATTCGTTACACCACACTACACTTGACCATAAGCTCAGAGAAATCATGGGAACTGATGTTTTTTGTTTACATCGACACGCAGTCTCATTGGATATTGATGCCACATTCCGAGGTGGGACAGCGTTCGAGATAGACGTCTTATCGCTTCGCTCTCCGTTGCCTTGCGTTGCTACCACCCCCGCTACTGTACCGAGTTCATCGACCTCGCCTCAAGGGCTCTGGGTTGTTTCTTCTTTGGCTTTCGCCTCGCAAAAGCGTTGCCTTAACTCCACTGCTGCACTCTTCGCTGGATAAAACAGGTCGTATTTTATTCTTTCTTCTGATTTTCTTTATTCACCGTGCTGATAAGGGTACCTTCGGGTACGGCCTCTAGTTAGGCCTTTTTCCAACTTATTTGCCTTACATGATTAATCAATATGACACAACAAACATAACTGTAACTAATAATAACATAAACATGGAAAATTCACCTCCAAACTCAGAAAATCCTCACATGAGACATCTCAATGATGAACCCAACGTTCTCCAAATATTAAGTCACAAAATTACTTTATCCAATGATGTCGAAACTACCAGATCCTTGGTGGAAGATATCCAAGATATTCGTAATGACACAAATGTGATTTTGTCCGCTAGTGATCAAAAAGAACTAAACTTTCTCCTTGTTAAAGCCATTAATCAACTGCGTATGCAGGAAAACGAGATGGCCAATGCAAAAATAAACGAATTACAAACCTCCAACGAAAAGCTCGCTAAGCAATTTGAAGAGATTAAAAACTTCTGCGACATACTTCAATCCACTAGTGGTTTCAAAGAACAAAGAAAAAGAAAATTTCGCCATAGACAAACGGATTCTGACTCCGATGAGGAGCCTTCCCTCAAAACCGGCAATCGATATAAACAATTAGAGAACCAAATAGACGACATGCATTTAGACAACGAAGATGAATCAGCCACTCAGCTCACTACCACCCCAAAAGACCAACCAAACAAAAGTGACACCATTCCCGCAAATAGAAAAACAAACTCCAGCCCCAAAACAAGCAGAATTGATAAAGTGCCAATTATTGTCGTAGATGACGTACCAAAATCAGATGAATTCTTAAAAAACTTAAACAAGCAAACCGGAAAAGAGATAACTGGCACCTTAAAAGGACGCCGCCTAGAAATACAGCCTGCAGACTCTGACTCACATCGATTCATTCGCAAAATAGTCGAAGAAACTAAGCTTAAAGCCCACACCTACTTACTGCCCGAAGATAAAGTTTTAAAAGTCATAATAAGAGGCTTACCCATCACCACAGATCCTCAAACCATCACTCAAGAACTTCTTGACAAAGGATTTAAGGTTAACTTTATTACACTTTTAAGAAACAGAAAAGAAAACAAACCAATGCCGCTTTTCTTAGTACATATACCAAAATCAGAAGAAAATAAGGAAGTATTCAAAATCAAACGCATAGGTTATATGAACGTAACAATAGAATCATTACGCAAGAAACCTGGCCCTCCACAATGCTATAGATGCCAGGGATTTTTTCACAGTTCCCTGCTCTGCACCAGAGACTGGGTTTGCGTCCGTTGCGGAGGTAATCACAAACCTATAGAATGCACCCGTAGTCGCGACCAGCCAGCCATATGTTATCACTGCAAAGGTCCTCACCCAGCCAACTTTTCAAATTGCCCAGCCAGACCAAAAAACAAACAAGTTCAGATCCAACCCAGTCATCCACCAGCAACCAATCCCTGGACTAACAGAAAACAAGACTTTCCTCAGCTGACATCAAACAGTAACGAAAATATCGCTCAAACCTCCATTCAAAACGAAATTCTAACAGAAGAAACTACCAGCACCGCAGAATCCTCCCTGTCAGACCTCTTTGACTTCTCTACGTTAAAAACAATCTGGACAATAGTGATACAAGGACTCAAAAACATTAAAACCAAGAAATCACCTCTTGATAAAATAATCGCAGTAGTCGAAATCATTGAAAAAATAGGAAATCGTCTTTAATGCTAATAAATTCAAGAACAGATGCAACATAAAAATCCTCTCTTGGAACGCTAACGGTCTTTACCATAAAAAAGATGAATTATCGAACCTCATTATTGAAATTGAACCTGACGTAATACTCATACAAGAGACTCACCTTAAACCAGCACTCAAAGTACTTTATGCTAATTATAACACCTACCGTACTGCTCGTGAGACAGGAAGAGGCGGTGGCATCATCACATTTGTTAAAAGGAGCATAAAACACGCTCAAATTCCTAATTCGAGTACCACTTTCGAAAGTAACACAATAGAAATTGTAATAGAACATAAAAAATTCAAAATTTCGAATATATACATCCCACCAAATAATAATCCCAGCGCACAAGAATTGATTCACCTCCTTAATTCTAATACTTCTACCACTGTCGGAGAGGACTTCAACGCCAAACACCCCTGTTGGAACCGAGGACCTGCTAACAAAAAAGGAAATGGCATATTTAAGCTCATTCAATCAAATAATTATAATATGCATGCTCCAGACGAGCCCACCCACTACGGGTACAATAGCGCCACCACAATTGACTTCTTCATCTCAAATAACATTACTAACAGATGCAATATCTCTATAATTTCAGCCCTGTCTTCCGACCACAACCCCATTGTATTTGAAATCCCCATTAATAAATACCTCCCCTCACTTGACAGAAGTATAGGAATTACAAATTGGATCAAATACTCTGAAATTCTGAATAACTCCATACAAGGTAACCCATGCATCAACAATACAGAAGATTTAGAACACGAAGTCTCAAAATTTATCAACAGCATCAATTCTGCTTTAAAGGAAGCCACTAATACTTTTTATGTGAACAAGCCTTTCCTTCCCCTGCCTGCCGATATAAGAAATAGGATTAAAGAGAAAAAACGGGTCCGTAAAAGATGGCAAACCACCAGGGATCCACAACTCAAACACGAACTAAACTCTATGCAAAAAGAAATCAACAGAAGAATCAAGAACTTCAAAAACCAAAAATGGACCAATTTCCTAAATAACCTAGCTATAGAGGACAATTCCCTATTTGACATTTCCCGCAAATTCAAGAAACCTTATAAACCTATTCCACCTATCCATGGACCTAGTGGAACTTCATATACAGAAGAAGATAAAGCTAAATCTTTTGCGGACTATATGGAAGATACTTTCACTCTTAATCCTACTCCGTACAACAATAACCATATTGAACGGGTCAACCAGGTGGTCAATAACTTCCTTAACACCCCTGCTCCGTACAACTTCACTTTCCTGACTACCCCAACCATCGTTGCCAACACCATCATCGCCTTACAAACGAAGAAAGCCCCAGGGCACGATGGCATCTCGACCAAAGCACTGAAGCATCTCCCGATCAACGCTCTTACCTGCCTAACTAAAATAATCAACAACATTATCAAATTCGCTCATTTTCCTAACTCATGGAAGCAAGCTATAATAATTGTTTTTGCTAAACCGCAACAAAATCCAACTCTCCTACAGAACTATCACCCTATCAGTTTACTTAGCCACCTGTCTAAAGTTACTGAGAAAATTCTACTTTTCCACATCCAAAAAATTCACCCTTCCATGAATTTTCTACCAGAAGAACAATTCGGTTTTCGTAATCATCATAGCACTTGCCACCAACTTCTTAGAGTTATCAACATTATCAATGAAGGCTACAATTGCAAGTTTCCGACCGGTGCTATATTTCTCGATATCGCGAAAGCTTCTGACAGGGTATGGCATCGAGGACTTATTTACAAACTAATCACTCTCAATTTTCCAGATCATTTTATTCGCTTAATAACCTCTTTTCTCAGCAACAGATCATTCAGAATCAAAATCGGTACTGCTTACTCTACCACCAGAGTAATCAATGCTGGTGTCCCACAGGGGTCGGCACTTTCGCCGTACCTTTTTAATATTTATACACAAGATATCCCTAAAGACCCTTCTGTTCATCTTGCACTCTTTGCCGATGACACCGCCGTACTTACTAAAGCCTGCACTGTTATCGCCGTAAGAAACCAACTCCAAAGCTATCTCATAAAACTGGAAAAATGGCTTACCCTTTGGAGGATTAAAATTAACACTGATAAAACTAAGGCAATAATTTTCCGTAAAGGAAACATGAAATACTATCCTCCACCCCCTGAAATATTTAACGAAGAAATAGACTGGATTAATGAAACCAAATACCTTGGAGTCACCCTTGACCAAAAACTTACCTTCAGAACCCATTTCCGGTCCGTAGTACAAAAATTTTAAATCACCACAGCTACTATGCGACCTCTTCTTGTTAGAAAAAGCAACTTATCTACTACAAATAAATTAATTCTATATCGTTCCATACTGCGCCCAGCTCTTCTTTATGCAGCACCGATCTGGGGACATGCAGCTAAAACCAATATTAAACAATTACAAATTCTACAAAATAAAATTTTACGAGAAATTATCAATGCTCCTTGGTATATTCCCAACATCTATATCCACAGAGACCTTCGAATGGAACTTATTCAAGAGTATATTAAACGATTAGCGGTCAACTTCTTTTATTCAGTACAAACCCACAGTAATAGCCTTATTAGCACTCTCAGACACTCCCCACGTCCCAGAGAAAAACATCGCTACCCTTCTGATATCCTCCCCCCATAAGATTCACAACCTTAATTGACTCATTCACGCAAAACTGACTCTGCGGTTTTACCACCCACGGCTTCATCTTATAACGACACTGAACTTGACACCCGCCTTTTCTCGCCGCCGCTAGTGCGAACCTCACTCTCTTTCATCCGCCTCCCACACTCCTTTCACCCTTCTCCCTCTCCTGCTGTTTATCAGAAGTCGAGTAAAAAGCTGTTTCTACATCTTGACATTCGAGAATAAAATACGATCTGTGTGTGTGTGTGATATTGATGTATTTTATCGGACAAGCTCTCCTGGCGCGAGAGCAAACCAGCTCCCCATTGCAATTTTGACGTCATCAGTTACCAGAGCGGTAAAGCGCTGCACTTGAGTTCGACTTTAGCAGACGATAGCAGGAACGCCTCTTGCGAGCTAACATTTGCAATTTATCAGAGCGTTGCACTTGAATTCGCCCCTTATAGTGCATGTAAATTCAAGTTAGCAGATAAAACAATATATTAAGCATATGGTAGTAAAAATTCACAGATAATATGCATGTAGATGTAAAACTAAACGGTTAAACGTGATATACGAAAATAAATTTGTATTAAATTCAAGTTAGCACAGAAAGGAATATATTATTAAGCATAATTCCAGTTAACACAGAAAACAATATATTCCTTACACCAGCAGTGATTTGCTAATTTTGATGACCATGGTGATGCATCAAACTATTCTGTCATCTTAGATGATCAATAATATTTTTTTATTTCAATTTAATCATCTATTTATGTCACACCTGCCATCCTCTGAAAGGTTATTATTAGAAAAGCATTAACAATATATTATCTTGTTAAAATTTTACGCCATAAAAATTGATTTATTCTCATAATTTTAGATGACAATAACCAATAATAAAAATAAAAGCATTACTTAATTATTTTAAATGCACATGCGCATTTTTGCGGTCTACGAAATCAAATTATTTGACTTTGGAAACCTCATGGTTCTTAGTGCTGTTAATAATTAAGAACAAAACGTGAACAGCCGTGTTACAAATTAGCATTCACCCCTCCTTTCATCCCGAACCGAGAACCGGCATCTATCTACGAAAATATTTATATTCTATCTATTCGTTGTTAAAAATTCAGAAAAAATAATAATAAATAAGAGGAGAATAATATAAATCTGCAAATGCGAACAACGACAGTGTTAATTCAACAAAATACACGCAAGAGGAATGGTTGCAAACTTCGAACAAGCGAATAGGATAAATCTGATGGGTTACCAAGTTTGAACTATTATCGCCAAAGTTGGCGATGTTTACATTTACCGGGTTCTCTGCGGAAGTGCTTCCCTTTATTTTATAATGTATAAAATGTCTTAATCGTTAGCATCGCCTCACTTTAAGGTATATTTCCTAATTTATAATGATTTGTAAATGATGGTAATTTAGTTGTTGTGAAATGCTTTTACACTAAACATACTTCAACTTGTAAAAGAAATCAAAGGAATTGGATCCTATTCCCGTATTAAAACACCTTTTTAAGTAAAGCAGATTCATGCCTAATCTATAAAATAATAATAATCGCCCCCCCTTTTTTTAATGACATTTCATTTGTCAAATCTCATTTTTCATGCTCTTTCATTCGACGTAAGAATTTTTTTCAAGAAGATATGTTTCCATTCACTGTGTAAAACTTTTAAGTTTAGGTTATTCGAACCTTATAAGAAATTATTTCAAGTTATTATTTATTTATATTATTCATTATTTTACTCCTAAGGACTTATTTCATTGAGTTTTATATGTATAAATATATGTTCAAGATTTTCTTTGAAAGGTCTAGAGGATATTACATTTTTAGTGCAGAAATAAATTACCTATGTAAATCAATTATCATGATATTTAACTTTTTGTGAAGGAGAACCTATTTCTAAACAATTTGCTAAATATCTAATGTTTTTACTGTGATAATGAATTTTTAAATGAAATGACTTTTATAAGGTGATTTAATTTATTTTTTTAGGCCGAAAGGTCCTTCACCAAACTTTCAGGGACTTTCCTGAAAGAAAATTTTTTAGGTTTCCTAAAGATCCAGAAAGGTAATACACATTTTTTGTTTCAGCCTAGTACTCATAAAATATATTAGAATATGTATAGTTAACATTTCCTTTAAAGTGGCCACCATGGCCAAATTAGTGGACTGAATTGTCAAACTGGTGACATGCAACTTTTAATTATTGCCAGGCTGTGTCTGCTTTAATAAGGAAGTGACATATAGTGCATATATAGCAGTTTTTGTTTTAATTTTCAATTATCAGTTTTAATGATAAGTTCAGTAATATTCAGATATATGCTCCCAACTTACATTAGCTCAAAGTTATGCAGCTCCTTATTTTATTTTACACATTTGTGCTTATAGTTAGTTTGCATTTGTTTTATTTGAAACTATCTGTGATTCATTAAATGATGACAAACAAAAGATTGCTTTGATGATATAAGAGTTTTAAAAATGGGATAATTTATGCTAATTGCTTAAAAACTAGTTTTATCTATGTGTAACATGTATATAAGTTTTAAAAATATCTTACGATGTCATCTACAAAGATCATCACCAAAGACACAGATCACACACAAAGAGACAGATCTAAACAGATAGCCGTTGCCACAGTCCTAATAACCCAATTGAAGCCATTCTTGTGTCCATCTGTGGCCGAGTGGTGAAACCATTGAGCAATGGTAGTTCGGTCTGAGGTTTTAATCCTGTGAATGGGCTGGCTGCCTGGGCGTTTTCATGGTTTTCCCCAAATGCAACGTGTATACGAGCCAATTCTCCTTATAAAGTCCTCCACGAAGACATCCATCCCCTTAAGCAGATAGCCCTTGAGGCTTTGCCGTAATCACACAACTCCAAACCAACCAATTCATTCTTCTATATACATTTACATTATTGTCACTTCAGGTGAATTCAAAGGGTTTTCTATACAATTTTTTATGGTAATTAGTGAAATATACTCAAAATTATTTAAACAAAGGAACAATATTTATTTATTTGATGGGATCAAATTAGCTCAGTTAGCGTGTAGATGTGTGTCACGTAACTAAAGGGGCACATACTGAATATTTTTAGAGGGTGCATAAACTTGGTGAGGCTGTGGTACTTTTCATATATCTTTCATGTGTGTATGTAAAATACTTTTGAAAATACAGCTTTTTCAAAACAAATGAATCATATGTGCTAAAAATTTATTGTAAAAATTTACTGAGAATGTATTTGAATAGCCTTATATATTGGATTTTCTAATGTATTATTATTTTATAGTGTCTTTATATAATTATTTCTGCAAACTTTTTTCCCCCAATCAAGGTTGATTACAGATGTGTGTGAAAAGCTTTTAATTTTTGCATTTTGAAATAAATGAGATTTAGAATTAATAGCAATGATTCTTTTTTTGTACAGATGCAGAATATATGCATCTCTGTTATTAAATAATGAAGAATATGTATGTATGTTCTCGTACTGTGGAAAATAGACAGTAGGTAGAGCTGGATTACTTATAGATGTCCAATTAAGGAGAGTATTTACTCTAAGGTAAATTAAGTATGCAATTACAGTGGTTGTTCACACATTTTTAGAATGAGTTTGGCAATTAATTAATGTTTAAAATGTAAAGGGTAATAGCCATTTTTCTGCACTATCAGTTTCCTGCGTTGTGATTTTTAGTAAAATTTATGTGCGTATTGGTTTCCATTCCTTTCCACTACTTTATTTCAGTCATTTACATAAAGCCACTTTTCATCAGTGATCCCAATGTTTTTCCATTTATCTTGTAGTAAATAGTTTTCATATAGAATTCTACAAATAGTACTGTGTTGAGCCACATGCTCTGGCAAACATTAGGTTTTTTTGATTTGTAAATCTTGGTTTATTGTTTTATTTATTTTTGGCACATATGTATTTAAAGACTAATAATATAATTATATAATTGATGACTGTATTGTTGGATTTTCTCTTGTTACCAACAGTTAAACTTCAGAAACAGTACCTGTCTTTTTCAAGTAATGGAGTCTTCATTTCAAGTAGAAGTAAGAATAGACAATTTTTCTATTTCTGATTAATAACGTTCCTTATTTTGTCCATAGAAATTTTAATACCATGCATTTCAAAATGTTTTTCAATTATGGGATAAGAATATTTCTTTCCTGAAAGCGCAAAAACATATCCTTTAACTCACAGCTTGTTTACATGCAACATTTTGAAAAAAAAAAAAATTAAATTTAAGAGTAGGAGATGATATTTCTCGTTCTAAATGATAAATTGTTCACACAAATTTTTTTCCCAAAGCATTTGCTTTCTTTCGTTTCTTTATTGAAATAGTTCTAAAAATAGTTAATTTGGATTCCGAACAAATTATGATTTTTGTTATGCTATATCTGTAAAGCAATTTTGTTACTACTAAAGTTTAGCTTATTACTTAATTTGCTCAAGTCAAATTCCAGAATGAATGCCATTTTTATATGTAATTACCTAATTGCTGTATGAAAATAATTACAGTTGAGTGAGTGAGTGAGTGAGTGAGAGATTATGGCGCAAAACCAAAGATAATTATAATGCGCCAAACACGAGATGGGGTGAGTACAATTGATGAAATTAAAATACAATAAATAAAAACAAGTAGACAAATGTATCAAATCCAGAAATGAAGTCATATAAAAACAAGTTAAAACCACACATTTAAAATTCAAGACACAATCTTTAAAACAAGTTACATTAGGTGATAAAATCCAGTCTCTTTTAAATAATAAAAAAATTACAATTGACCTCTCTTCCGATTAAACGGTCGAGAGGTAAGTCACAGCCATTAAAACATTTCTGACGAAGATTATTAAAATATGGACACTCAATTAAAATATGACGAACAGATAGACAAACATTACAATTTGAACAAACAGGCTCATTCTCAGCTTTTAAAAGGTAGCTATGTGTCACTCTAGTGTGACCAATTCTGAGGCGAGTCAAAAGAACGTCCTCCTTACGATTTCCAGCAAAATCCCAATGCTCAATTCTAGGCTTGACGTTTCTCAACTTGTTGTGATGCTGAACATCCCAAATTTGCTGCCATTTTTTCCGTATCTTCCCCTTGATGACACAGCAGATGTCTCTAAAAGGAATAAGGCGAGTGGACGGTTCAACAGCATATTTGGCTGCGATGTCTGCAAGCTCATTTCCCTTTATTCCAGCATGTCCAGGAACCCAGCAGTACAGGACTTCATATCCTCGAATCGTTAAGTTTATATGAATTTTGAGAACATCCACTACCACAGGATTCTGAGTGTTGGGAAAAGCTTCCAAAGATTTCAGAGCACTATACGAGTCTGTATAAACTATGAACATTTTGTGGTAGAGCTTCGAGATGTACAAAAGACCATAATATATTGCAGTTAATTCAGATGTTAGGACTGAGAAAGCATGGTGCAGGCTTCTGCCCTCTATGTAATCTTCAAATACAAACGACATCCCAACATGATCATTTGACTTGGATCCATCTGTATATATCGGATAATAACTGCTATATTTGTGCCTGTGTTCAGCGAAGAGTTGTCTGTAAACGATCTCGTTAGTGCTTGCCTTCACGTGATGTTTGAAAACATCAAGAAGCTGGATCCGTGAATTTCCCCAAGGTGGAATTTTGAAATTCTGTACCGCTTGGGGGCGCATATCAGAGAGGGAATGTTCCCCAATGACAGGGCGAACTCTTAAAGGAAAGGTAGGAACGCAGGATGGACGCGTTTCAAATAAAACGTTACACGCATCATCGAGTAAGCACAGCTTATTGGGATGTTCAGGTTGGGATAGAATATTAAAATATTGCAAGAGGGACAATTGCTCACGCCTCAGATAAAGTGATGGTTCGTTACAGTCAACGTACAGGCTCTGGACGGGAGAGGTCCTGAAAGCTCCTGAACAAATCCGTAGAGCGTGATGGGGAACAGGATCCAGTTTTAACAATACTGATGGCCGAGCGGATCCATAAACAACTGAGCCATAGTCCAGTTTAGAGCGGACGAGCGCTCTGTAAATGCGAAGCATGGAGCAACGCTCTGCACCCCAGGAGGTGTTCGCCAACACTTTTAAAATATTTAGTGTTTTTAGACACTTCTTTCTCAGGTTTAAAACATGAGAAAGGAAAGTCAATTTTCGGTCGAACGTCACTCCTAAAAATTCTACTTCGGGAGTAACTGGAATAATTGTACCATTCAGATATAACTCAGGCTCAGGATGGAGACCTCGCTTCCTACAAAAGTGAACACACACAGTTTTCTGTTTGGAAAAAGGAAATTCCTGTTTGTTTGACCATTCTTGGATCTTATTCAGAGCCATCTGCAATTGCCTCTGTACGTATCTCATGTCTGCCCATCGACAGCTAATCTGCAGATCGTCAACATATAGAGATCCGAAGATGGTGGGAGGAAGTTCTTTTAGTACAGAGTTTATTTTTAAAGTAAACAGGGTTACACTGAGCACACAGCCTTGAAGCACACCCTCTTCCTGTTCAAAAACATCTGACAGAACCAATTCTTACTTGAAAAGTTCTAGTGCTCAAGAAAGTTTGAATGAGCCAATTCTTACTTGAAAAGTTCTAGTGTTCAAGAAATTTTGAATGAAAATTGGTAGGTTGCCGCGCAAGCCACTTTCATGAAGATCGCGAAGTATACCGTATCTCCATGTCTTATCATAAGCTTTTTCAATATCGAAGAATATCGAGACAAGGTGGCTTCTTCTTACAAATGCTTTTCGAATAGATGTCTCCAAGAGGAGCATGTTATCTACAGTTGCTCTTCCCTTTCGAAAAACGCTCTGATAAGGCGATAAATTATCATTCTTTTCCAAGAAGTAGACTAGGTGGCTGTTTACCATCTTTTCAAACAGTTTGCATACACAACTAATAAGGGCAATTGGCCGATATTTGGAGGGATTTCTTAGGTCTTTCCCTGGCTTAGCAATAGGAATTACAATAGCTCTCCTCCATGCACCGGGGAAAATATGCTCCTTCCACACTCTATTATAAAGAGCGAGAAGGGCATTCAGTGACTTATAGGACAGATGTTTTAGCATTTCGTAATTTATGCCATCAAAACCCGGACAAGACCTATGTGTCTGCAATAAAGCTCTCTTTAATTCCAGCATAGTAAATACTCTATTGTAAGACTCAGATTTGGTAGAGTTGAATGCGATGGGATTTATTTCAGAGTGTTGCTTGATAGAGAGAAATGCAGGTGAGTAGGTTCTGCTGGAATAAACAGCAGCAAATGTCTCACCTATAGTATTTGCAATTTCTTCTATGGAGCTAATCACTTCGCCATCTTTTTCCAAAAAGGAAAGTGAGTGGTCTTTATATATACCGCATGCTTTTCGAACTCTTTCCCAAACCCGCTTACTAGGCGTGGAAGATGTTATTCATGACACATATGAAATCCAGGAATCCCTCTGGCTCTACCTTCTTACTTTTCGTGCATTTGCTTTGGCTCTTTTAAAGGCTATGAGGTTTCGCAGAGTAGGATATCTACGAAAAATACCCCATGCTTTTTTCTGTTTTTTCAGTGCTTCATGACAGTCGCGATTCCACCACGGTTTCGAATATTTTAGTATTTTTCCTGATGTTCTAGGAATCGAAAGCATAGCTGCCTGAATAATAGTATTAGTAACAGCTTCAACACCGTCATCGACATGCACATCTTCTACCATTTCCTCTGTGAGCTCTGCGGAGGAAGAGAAGAGTTCCCAGTCTGCCCTGTCCAGGATAAAACGAGGGAGTCTCGACATGGGGTTTGCTCCTCTTCGTGCAAGAGATACTAAAATGGGATAATGATCACTGTTGTAAAGATCTTTTCCCACATTAAAAGTGCAAAGAGGCAACAGAGATGGTGAAAAGAGGGCAAGGTCGAGAGCATGAAATGTTTTTGAAGGCTCATGGAAGTAAGTATCCTGCCCATTATTCAGGAGACAAAGGCTATGATCTTCGATCATCTGCTCAATTTGTCTTCCTCGGCAATTTGTATCTTTACTACCCCAGAGCGGACTATGGCCGTTAAAATCTCCTATTATGATGAAAGGCTCAGGCAGCTGCTCTAAAAGACCATTTAAATCTTGCTGATCAATATGCTGATTTGGAGGCAAATACAGAGAAACGACTGTAACAACAATATCAAAATTTGTTTGAGTAGCGACAACTTGGAGGGATGTCGTCAAAGAAAGCACATTTGAGGGATAATCCAGTGAGGTGAGAAGACCTACACCTCCACTGGCACGCTCACCTGCAAGCTTATCTTTCCTGACGAAGTAAAACCTTCGAAATTTTGCCTGTTGTTCTGGTTTTAGATTTGTTTCCTGTATTGCGAAGCATACAGGATGATAAGCATTAATTATGGCTTTGATGTCGAGCAAATTTCGGTGGAAACCGCGACAGTTCATGTCATGAGAGTGGCCATTATGAATAGTTTTTGTTTTTTCTGTGCTGTTCTTTTGATTTTTGTGGAAGTAGATGCCTGGGAACTTCTAGACCCTCTTCTACTTCCATAAAGTCTGAACCCGCAGATTCAGAAATCATCTCATCGAGAGAGCTATTGCTGTGACTTATATTTTTATTTGGTATTTTTTGTGTGGCAGTTTTGGGCTTACTTTGAATAACTGTTTCTTTTTTTTTTGTACTATATGGGTTGCATTTTCTTTTTTCTTGTTGGATGTAGACGGTTGGGTTTTATTTGGTAGGGTCTGTGTGCCTATTGATGTTTGGGTGGCAACTGTACGAGATGATTTAACAGCACTGGCGTATGATGTATTTGGTCGAAGCTGCCTGCTCTGGACTAGTCTTCTGGCTTCGGCGTAAGAGATGTTCCTTGTAACTTTTATATTCTGGATTTCTTTTTCCGATTTCCATTTTGGGCACAAGCGAGAAAATGCTGGGTGGTCACCCTTGCAATTTATACACAAAGGCGCAGCGGTACAATTATCTGAATCGTGGCCAATCTGTGAGCATCGGGCGCATGTGAGGCTGCCACGACAAGACGTCTTAGAATGGCCAAAACGCTGGCATTGGAAACATCGCATAGGGTTTGGAATATAAGGTCTTACAGGAATATTTAGATATCTGGCCTTAATATTCTTAGGCAGATCAGACGTGTTGAAGGTATAGATCACGTGTTTCGTGTCTATCAACTTACCTTCTTTACGCATCTTGATCCGCCTTGCACCGCAGACATTTTGGTCGGATAGCTCAGAAGCGATCTCTTCTTCAGAAACATACAGAAGGTCGAATTCCGAGATTACACCGCGACAATAGTTCAGTGACTTATGTGCTGTTACAGTGACATTCGCTTGCCCAAGTTTGGTTATCTGAAGTAAAGAAGCAGACTGGGTGGCTGAGTTTGTATCAATAAGCAAGTTTCCGGAGCGGAGACGCTTTATATTTCTCGGCTCACCAATACAAGGCTGGATGTATTTGTTTATTACAAAAGGAGACATCTTATGCATTTCGCCAGAAGGACTAGAAATGACTAGGAAACGGGGACTATTGTTATGATTTTTTTCATTTGTATCTGTGCGTAATTTTTTTGCAGTAGACTTTTCAGAAGTAGGTTGAGTGACTGGTTTAGGATTAGACGTTTCAGAACTAGGTTGAACGACTGGTTTAGTAGTAGACGTTTCAGAACTAGGTTGAGTGACAGGAGTGACCTCGAAATCTTGAATTAGGTATATATGTGTAGAAGCCATAGTGAAAGAAAAAATGATTCGGGTCCGACGGCCCCGCCCACCACGGAGCGCAACAAGGAAACACAGATTCCTGTGTTAGGGCTAGCCGGACCTATACGCAAACTGAAGCCCCACAGTCGGCTTTCCCGAAAGCAGGTACTCCCGAGAGCTTGACCCCAAGCCACTGACACAAGGACTAGTGACCAGCCGATTGACAACCGTGAGGACGACTAAGGTTTCTCCCGTTTAGCTGAAGCAGAGGCCAAAGTAGTGTGTTGGGGACAGTAACTCGCCCCTCAACTACCAGGACCCTCCTTTCCAGCGACACGGGTCTCCACGCACGGCAAACACGTGGGCAGTTTTCTCGCCATTTGAAAATTGGACGCAAGGGTTGTTCCAGTTTCTCGTGACGAGCCCCAAACTCCGTAGAGAGAAACCACAAGGGAGAAGGGAAGGGAAAAAGTTCCAGTTAAGAGGAGAGGAGACGGAAAAGAGGATAGATCACTGGGGCTCCAGGATCGTGACACCCGTCTCACCAAGAAGATGATCCCCTGAAGGGCTAGGGTACCTCGGGATTGCCACACCCGTACTCAGAAAAGTGAGCCCCCTGAGGGGTAATTACACTTGAATCTAGAATTAATGGGTCGTCTGAGATTTCAGCAAAAATTGTGAAATTGGACTAGTCAATCGCATTTGAAATAAGCAAACGTATGTTTCAAATATTGTGAAATGAAACATAAAATTTATGTATATATATAGTGAAATGAAGATTTCAGTCCAGGTGAATGGGCTGGTTGCACGGGCGTTTTTATGCTTTTCCTTATGTGTAACGTGTATATGAGGCAATTTTTCTACAGAAAATCCTCCATGATGGCATTCCTTTTTCTTAGCAGATAGCCCTGGTGTGCTTTACCTTAATCAACTAAACCAGTATTTACATCTAATTATTAAATTTCTATACTAAATTTTGACATTTATTTATACTCATGTTTAGAAGGCAAGGTATTTAAAAATTGGAACTTTATAGTTTGTTAAATGAAGATAAAATCTTAATTATTTTAGGAGGAGAACAGAAAACAAAATGCATGAAATTGAGTGATTCATTTATTAAAGATTCTTCTGTAATTTACATATTTTTCTACCTATCATAACATGTCATTCACTAAATTTCTATTTTTATAGTTAATTGAACTCTTTAGCTAATTGAAAAAGTTTAATCATATGAATTTTTAAGAAAAAATTAAAACATATATTTCAAATATTGTCTTTGTAATATGTAAATATATCATAAAATTGTATCTGTCATGACATATGAATGAATTTTTATATTGATAGAAATGTTTGATTGACAAAGTTAAACCTTTAATGAATTATCATTTATTCTTAGTTGATTTTGTATTTATGTAATACTTGATAATGTTGCAATTTATTGATTTTATTATTGCTGTAAGGGTATCTCTAGAAGGGCACTTGTGTTTTCTGAAGTATGTTTACCAAAACAATTTCAAAGCATTATGAATGAAAGAACAGTATTTAAAATTAAGTAAAAAATGCTAAAAATATTTTATTATTATTCCAGAAATTTTGTGATTTAATTCAGTTTTATTAAGAAAACAAAAATTATTTTTATTTTTGTATGTATTTTTGTTTTGTACTTTGAAAAGTTCATTAGAGCAATTTAATTTTAGCAAGTTGCACTGTTTTACTAAAAATCAGTATATTATTAAAATTATATTATAATGTAGGTTTCTTTTATTTTCCTTATTCTGTAAATTATTAGAAAATCAACCTGTTTATTACGGATAATATAGAGATTCTGATATTTTGTCGTAAATTACCCAAATCTCTTTAACAGTTTGTAGATGCTTTTATTTGTGATCTATGAAGTGAAAACACATCAGTGGTCAAGTTTCCTGGTTGGTTGAATCATAGTGGAGTAAATTACTTGAAAATATAATCAACAGTCTTAAGCTGAATTTTTTATGTCATTATATGCAATAATAAAATATACAATCAATTTTGTTTCGGAAGTATTCGGTTGTTGCTGTATGATTTATTCATGGTTTCCATATCAGGAATGTGAATATTTTAATTCATATTTTTTTATCATTGTAATTCTATTTATTTTAAATGAAATTAATTTGTTTAAAATAACTGAAAAGCTTATTGTTTAAGACTATTAAGTATTATTATTTTCAAATTAGCAAAGCTTATTGTGTAATTTTCGTTTTTAAAAACACGTAATTATCTTGCTATGATCAAAGAAATCTCTGATAAATTCTGTGCTAAAAATATGTCATAAAATTGTTAATTTCAGTACTGTGTATAATTTTTCAGCTTCCCAAGCCACTAGTCTTTTAACTATTTTAGTTTTATATGTAAAGCAACTTTTGATGCATAATAAGCAATCTAATTTAGAAATATTTCTGGAAAAAATTTAATTTTTATTTATTTAATGTTAAAAATGTTATTTTAGTTAGCAATCTTTTAACGTGTAATCATTTTAGAATAAAGGAAATTTAATTATTTTTAATAGTTCAAGAATATTTTCACTAAATGTAGTTGTAAAAAAATTGAAATGATACATTTATAATTGTATATATAAATATGACAAAAATATAAATTTTTGAAAAAGATTCTTTATTTCAGAGTAGTAATATGATATATTCCATAAGCTGTAATCTAATATTAGTTAAAATAAAATGTAAAGGTAATGTTTGGTCAAATCATTTTTGTTATAATTTAATTAAAAAAATCATTAACTGTAAAATTTGTTTAATTTAAAATCTAAAAATACAGTATTGTCATGATTTTTTCAAGTCTTATGTGAAAAAGGAATAATCATGTGGTAATTTCTTTTGTCATGATATAAAAATTATGTGTATTTAATATGAAATTGTTTGAATATAAATAAATTTTTTTTATTATTTTAATTGTGTTGTCTTCACTTTTACTCTAAAAAATCTTCTACATATATTTAATATTTAGCTAATTTTTATAAGAGATGAATTTAATTGCTGATCAGCATTTTAAATTCTGTCCTGTCAAAAAATAAAATTTTCCTTCTGATTAGTTTTCATTTCCTGTTTAATACTATTGTATTAATAGTATATTTCTAAAAAATTCTAAGTAAATATAATAATGAGTAATTTAAAATGCCTAAAATTTGCGCTAAAGCTGCTAAGTAATAAATCAATAATTTATTATTAGAAAAGGTATTTAGATATATCCAAGGAAAAGAAAATTAAAGCTATGAATTATTAGAAAAAACTTTAGTAAGAATTTTTAAGTAGCTTTCCAAGTCAGTATCCAAAGTTATCCAGATCTATTGTAGTAGTAATTACTTAAAATCAAAGCATAATTTCAGATATTAATTTTATGAAACACAAAGTTCGAAAATTATAAAACGTATCTTTAAAATATGCTACAGCTTAGGAGATTTAAGAAGCGTATAAATCGAAAATTAATTCGAAGCAGAGAATTTTATTAAGACGAATTATTCGTGAGCGAATTTCACTTGCACCCTGCGCCATTGCTTCACTCAGACTAGGCTAGACGAGATGAATGCAACGATCGAACCGGTTTACATTATGTCTATGGGACCTTTCGTTCTTCTCCCTTACAAATTCTTTGTAATAAACTTCGGAACGCATGCAGTGGCTCTTTGTTGATTGCTGAAGTTTCTTACGTTGTGCGAACGCTGAACCAGAATACTTTGATTTTTTTATGGTTTTAAGGTTGGATGTATTTTAGAGAGGTAAGAATACATTACTTTACTTCTGTAAATTTATATTTTTCTAATTATATCAACGTTTTTAGGCGTATGTTCTAGTATACATGTGTTATTTCTGGTAGAGGCAAGGCTGCTGTGCTATGTATAATTTCTTTTTGAATAATGTTGTGTCAGCCCATCGTAGAATAAACGGGCTTTGCATAATTATATTACCTGATCTGTTTCAGAATAAAACATTTTTTTATGGACCTGTATAAATTTGATGTTATAATATAAGCTAACACAGCTTATTCTTAAAATTTTACATGCCATTAGCTATACACTATAACTATTTACTCCCTTTTATATTTAAAAATAATTAATTTATATTTTATACATAACTATTTACTCCCTTTTATATATTAATTTAAATAAAAACATTTCAGTTATTAAAATGCCGGTTAGATGCTGTGTACCCTTATGTAAGGGAAACTACCCAACAGGACCAAAAGTGTCTGTATTCTCCTTTCCTAAAAATGAAGATTTGAAGAGAGAGTGGCTTTCTGCAATCCAACGGAAAGACTTTTCACCCAAAAAGAGTTCAAAGGTAAGTAAAGTAGAAATATTAATTAACAGTGTAGATTCTAATTACATATAAGGGTTCATTCAGAAATTTTTAAATGATAATATTTTGTTACATAAACCAGGATATACAGAAATAAAGGATTGAAATAGAGCTTTAATCACTGCAAATATTCTCTGGTTCTATCTGTAAAATGAATATTCTTTACTACAAATGCTCAGAATGAACCCTCTGATTTTTAAACTATTACTATTAACATAAGGTTTTTTTTTTATTTTTTTTTATTTTTTATTATTTTTATTTTTTCTAAAGGTTTGTGAATTGCATTTCAAGGAAAGTGATTTTAAAATTGAAGCTTCAGCATTTGATTCTAAGAATGGAATTTTAATTTCTGCTCCACTTCAGGTGCGTAGATTAAAAGAAAATACAGTGCCATCAATATTTAAGGACTATCCATCTGTATACAGTTCAAAAAGTAGCACCATTGTACGAGAAGATCCTGATGCAAAAAAACCTGCCTGCGAGTGCCATAATTTACAGAAAGCATTGCGTGAAAGCCTTAAAGAATATGAAATGTATAATAATGATTTGAAAATTAATTGTTCTAATGATATTTTGTCATGTATTGATCGCTATGGAATATCAGCATTTTGGCATGTATACACAGTTCCAGATACCTCAACTGTTTGCTTTATTCATATTGTTTTTAGTCCTGGGCCATCAATTGATTATTCTGTAGTTGTGAATGACAATCAAGAAATGTCTGTATTTATTAAAGAAAAATCTATTATGCAATTATCTCCTTACACATTCCCACATAAAGTTACAAATTTTAATGAAATTAGGACTGTTTTAGATAAATTGGCTAATCTTCAAACCAAAGAGTTAAATTCAAAATTAACCATAATTGATATAATTAATGAATTACTGCAAACTATCTCTAACGACAAAAATGAGAGCATTATTAAATTTTTGCAAGACCAGATGAATCTTTTACTTTGCCCTGAAAATAATTTTAGATACAGTCCTGATGTACTAGTGTTAGCATGCTTGTTAAATGCTATATCACCACATGCATATAAATTTTTAAGGGATAGTGGCAGTATTATTATGCCTCATCCTTCGACTTTAAAAAAAATTTGTAGCAATTTAGTATTGTCACCATGTAATGAAACTATTGATGAAAATTTTTTAAAATATATGAAAAATCGTGTAACTTTCCTTGAGGATCGAGAAAGGAAAGTGATTTTTTTGGTAGATGAAATTTATGTTCAGCCATATTTTGATTACAAAGGAGGCTCTGTCGTTGGGGCTGCATTTGATTCTTCCAGTCCGGCAACCAGTGCATTTGCTTTTATGATATTCAGTTACATATTATGCCTGTTAACACAATAAATTTTGAAACATTACATTATGTAATTTAAAAAGTGATTAGAGGTCTTGAAAATATGGGAATTATTTTTATTTGTGTTATTACAGACAACAATGCAATAAATAGAAAAGCCATGAGTTTGTTTTCAAATCCACCACGTAATTCATTTGTTTACAAACATCCAATGAATGGGAATACGCCTCTTTTCTACATAATAGATGCAGTTCATTTATTTAAAAATATAAGGAACAATTGGCTGAACCAGAAAAATCCTGGTACATGTATGTTTTTTCCAAATATTGAAGATCTTTCAAAGAAGCACTTCAAAACTGCTTCGTTTATGTCTTTGAGAAAGCTACATGAAATTGAAAATGGCCAACTGATTACATTTTCTAATGGTTTAACTCTAAAAAGTCTTTCACCTTCTAATTTAGAGAAACAAAACATTAAACTGGTTCTTAAGATTTTCAATAAATTTACTATTGAAGGTCTGATTCATTTGGGTCCTTTGCATGAAATACCACACTATTCAGATACATCTGAGTTTATATCCATAATATGCAAATGGTGGGATATTATGAATGTTAAAACTATGTTTAAAGATATACATCAAAAGAGTTAATTTATGAAGCCATTAACAGCAGATGATTCTGATCCAAAAGTTATTTTTCTCAATCAGTTTCTTAACTGGTTAGATGCATGGGAATCAATGAAATGTTCAACAGGCATGCTTACAAAAGAAACTCATGCAGCTCTCAAACAAACTACTTATGGTATACTGGAGTTGACTAGATATTGTGTTGAAAGGCTTGAAATGAAATATATACTTCCAGGAAAAATTCAGACTGACGCTCTTGAAGCCCGGTTTGGTAAATACAGACAACTTTCTGGTTCTCAGTATCATATTTCAATGAGACAGTTATTAGAATGTGAAAAAAATTAAGAATACAATCAAGTATTAAGTTAGAATTGATTGTTAAAAATACTACTGTCCCTTTAACATCATTTGAATATGATGATAATCTTCATGATATTATAGAATTAGATAATACAGTATATTACCCATCATTAAATATTACGGAGAGTGATGTGAAGGGCATTAGTAGCCATCTGCCAGTTCTGACTTATTTGGGTGGTTACTGTTGTCATGCAGTTTTAAAGAAAGTGAAATGCTGTAGCTGCAAACAAAACATTACAATAAATTTCACAGTTAATCATGATCAAACGTATGAAATCATGTAAAGAATCTTGATCGTGGTGGACTCAGGTGGCCAAAACCATTTATTGTAAATATAATTATGTATAATTATTTAATTGTAAATAAGCTGTGTAATGAAGAATATGAAGATTTTTTATTGGAACAAAATCAGAGGAAAATTGTAGCAAATTTGACTTTTAAAATTTTAGAATTAAAAGAAATGCTCTTTGATGATATTATTTGTGATAATGGTCATACAAGTGAAAGTATAAGCAAACTGATAATTTGGATATCAACAAATATCATGCTCAAGAATCTTTGCAATAGGAAAAATGGCGATATTAAGTCCAATAAAGGAAAAAAAAGAAAACTTCAGACACTTGCAAAGTAACATTGATGCTGTCTTTAAAAGTAATTTTTAAAGTTCTCTCAAACTGCATCTTTGCTAAATATCTACGTGTCATCTTTGGTGAGCAGCTGAGATTTAAGAAGCATGTTTGTTATACATTTAAATTGCTTTATACCAAAATTTATTTTGGACTTGTATATATTATTCTTTGCTTATTTAACCAAGTTTTTAATATTACTAAAGATTTTATATAATTTTTAATTTGTTTTATACTAAGTTACTTCTCAAGGTCCTGAAATTTCTATATTGTATTTACAAGCGCCTTTGCTAAATATCTACGTGTCATCGTTGCTGAGCAGCTGAGATTTAAGAAGCATATTTATTATACATTTAAATGCTAAATATCATAATTTATTCTGGACTTGCAGATATTATTCTTTGCTTATTTAGTTATTTAACCAAGTTTTCGGTATTACTGAAGATTTTATATTATTTAAAATTTTCTTTATACTCAGTTACTTCTCAAGTTCCCAAAGTTTCTATTTTGTATTTCAATTGTGTTTCTTAAAATGTTCGTTATTATTTAAGATTTTGTATCCTGAAATTACATGGCATAGTATAGTCATAGTGTAGTAGTGTAGAAAGAACATATTACATGGCATAGTGTAGTAGTGTAGAAAGAAGACTAATTCCATAATGTCTTCTTTCTGCACAATCTAACTCTAATATTTATATTTATGCAATAATTGTATGGACTCTTTCTGGATAGTACTACATGTTCAGCTCAAGTAATATTTGCTCTTCACATTATTCACAGTGAATAAGCACAAATCAAACTACTAATGTACCCGTGTGGTGACCGGGTGTGAAAGAATAGTCCCAATGTAGCTCATACATGTCGTAAAAGGCGACTAAAATGCGTACCCAGCGTCTGGGGGTATAGCCGGGCACCCTGCCCCTGGGGATTATATCAGGGAACTGGTCCTCCAGGTTGGGGGTTGGGTGTGGGGCTAACTACCCCACCCCATAAAAAAATCTCACTGTTAAGAAATCCAAAGATAGAATTAGCCGGACTGCTTCTACTGGAAAATGACTTGGAAATGGCCTAGGGACTTTTCGTTTTGGAACATGAAAAATAAGCAAACAGACTAAAAGTTTGAAAAGTTATTGAAATAATTAAATAAAGAATGATGAAGTGTGACTGCAAGTGACGTCCGGTATCCTTTTCTGTCATTGCACTTTTCCTGACATGATAAGGCTCTACCACGTACACTTTGGTAACGAGGCTTGGAAACCTCGGCTAACACCTTGTTGTTTATTAAAAAAAAGAGACATACAGCAATAATTATATTTAATAATAATAATAATTTTGACCCAAGCTCTATAAATATATTATGGTATTAATTTATAAGTCTTTACAAAGTTACATACATAGGTCTTTATAACATTTCACCTGTATAATAGTTATATGATATATGATTTTAAAGACTAAAAAATAAATTTGTTCTGTTTTTTCTTTGTTTGTTTCAGGTATTCATAATGAAGAAAGGAGTGTTTTTATCATGAAATGGCTCTCAGGTGTAAAAATGCATAGGATATATCTTAGTTTATTGAAGTTAAGAATTGGTGCTTTGTGGACTACAAAATATGTGCAATATCCATTGTCACACCACTCTGTTCAAGAATATCGATCAGTCCTGAATGATAAAGAAAATGATTAACAAAGGAATATCTAGAACTTTGTAACGTTGCGCGCCTCCAACTTGCACGCAACAAAGAGGTGACTGTGAAAACTGGATAAAAGACAGAGTCTTGTGAAGGGTTTAAGTCCCTTTTTATTCAACGTAAAAATTTACAATTGCGTGCTCTTGACGCTCACAGACTGCGCCAACTCTGCGGTCAAATAAAAATAATAACCTGAAAAGAAACTAAAGACAAGACTCTAACTACGAGGCTCTCTAAAAATAACTAACTCACCGCGTTTTACAATACCGCTGCTAATTCAGCAACCTGAAGTTCACTTGAACGATTAACACTACTTCCCGGCAAGCACATAGGCCGACACGCGGGGTTCTTCAATTTCTCGCTAACTACCTCCGCGCTCGTGAAGTAAGAACATCACACCCCGAACTCGTTTCCTTTCTATTTAAATCATAATACTTCCGCTGATAATTTGAATCCTTGCGCGTTCTACTAAAATTTACATATTCTGGCATTGGCAGTTCCAGGGGAAAGTAAGGCTTGACAGGAAAGATAGTTTAAACTTAAAAAAAATGTTAGTTAAAATAAATATAAACCCTACATTTGCCGCTGCCAGAATTTGGAAAACTTGGAAGCAGGTCCTACAAACGACCTGTTGTAAGTTTCTATAATTCTGAACTAACTGGCGAGAACCTCGTTTACACAAAAAAAAAAAAAAAAAAACTTATGTAACAAATTGTATACTAAAATTTCTGTTGATAGTTATAACTTTCTCTTCTTACAGCAACTTTTCCTGGACTTCATCAATCAATCTTGGTCTTTCCTTCCAGCATCTGGAAGGAATAAGTATCAGTATCTTTCTAAATACATTATAATTTACACTTTCTTGACACAATAAATTTTTGTTTTTAAACGATTCGTTTTTCTTAGTTATTGCTTACTTCACATTCATTCAATTTTTCAAGCATTAATTTAACTTTACCCTGGCTCTCCACCGTGTGTGGTGTCAAACGGGAATATTCGTGTTTTAGTCTTACAACACTTCCCCTAACCACCATGATTTGTTAGAATTCAACGACCAAATAGACACACCTTACTCGACATTCTACAACTCAATGAGCTACTTTAATATTTTTAAAAATTCAAATGTAGGTGGGGAACCCTACAAAACACATTCATTCTAACTTCCCCCTCATTCATCTTTAAACATGCAGGCTTTCGCTCTAAAACATGATTTTATCTACAATTTAATACTTAAATTTTAACTTCATTGCTTTTAAGCATTCACTTTTGGCATCTACAATTTTATGCTTCTAGATTAAATTCTACTTTTACATAACATTCAAGTATTTACGTACATTTACAAAATTTTTATACATATGATTTTTACAATTTACCATAAAATGAATAAAAGAAAATAAATTTTTACTTTACTCATTCTTCGCCAAGCTGGCGGCACTGAAACTAAAATTCTTATTAATACAAGAATACGAAGTTATTTTTATCTTCGGCCAAAATTTTGGCTTTAACATAACAGAATTAGTCTTTCGTCCAACAGAAAATGCTTGTTTTTAGCTTTTACACTTAAAGAAAACAATACTTTTGCCTTAGCTAAACAAAGTAAAACAAAACTAAGTCTCAACCGAGACATATTGACTTTCGTCAAAACATAGAACTTCGTACTTATGCATAACATTTCGGAACAAAAGAGAAAAAAAATTATAGAAGGTTTTAACTTATCTTTGAGTTTTCGATGCTTGAAACTCCGTCATTCGTTTTTGGCAATATTGCTCCCAAGTTAGAGGTTTCATGGATGTCAATCTTCTCCGTACTGACCTCCGAGTGTCGTCCACATTACTTTTTCTTTTGCGTCCTCTACATGCTGGCCTCTTGGCGGAGTAATCGTCTGGTGGTTGGCATTTCCGTTTTTCCCTGGGACGGCTGGTCTTGACGTCCTCTGGTCTGGAGTCATTCTTGAATTTCTTCTGTTCGTCGTATTTTTGTGCCTCCTGTTGCCGTTTGAGTTTCCGGAACGGCGGCCTTGCTGGCACCTGACTCTGTGGCCGTGTGCGCGTTCTCCTTGATGTATAATTTCTCCTGCCATCCTTTGTAGGTGGTGTTTTTCTCTTTACCACGGTTTCTTTACCCGGTTCATCTGTATTTTAGTTTTTCTTAAACGCTGGAGTTTGAAAGTTATTTTTTCTTTTTGCTACCGACGTCCGGGTTGTAGAAGGGCTAGGTCTCTCTTCAGTTCTCTGTTTCTTGGGTGGTGGAATCGTTGTTGTTATCTCTAGACCTTCTACTTCGTTTAGACTTGAGTCCTGCAAGAAACTTTTAAGGATTTCAAAATCATTTGGATTACAGTATTTTTTCACCTGGTCGGGACTTGCTTTACAGATTTCCCTTCTCTCGTTCTTAAGATATAATACTACTCCTTTGATTTCCTGAATTACATAGGGGCCTTCAAACTTTGGAGCTAGCTTGCCGTAAAATTGTCTGGGGCACTTGATAAAGAAAATTTCCGCTTCAATACTTTATCCCCAACTTTAAAATCTGCTTCACGGCGTTTTCTATCATAATATATTTTCTGCCTATTTCTTGCCGTATCCGAGCTTTTAAGCGCCTGATCAATCAACTTTTGCACATCTTTTTGTTTAAACTCCTGCTCTCTTTGTTGCACAAAGAATAATTTATTTAAAGGCGTAATTAACTTTCTGCCTAAAAATAATTCTGCTGGAGTTTTTCCCGTAGTATCATGATTCGCCGTTCTTAAAGCATAAGTTAATTCATTTATGTAGCCATCCCAGCGCTTGTGATGTGTGCTCACGTAACTGCGAATTATTTTTACTATATTTTTATTAACTCTTTCTGCTATGTTAGCCTGTGGTCTATACGGAACCATTTTGATATGGCGTATGCCAAGTCCATTGCATATGTTTTCAAATATTTGACTAATGAATTGTTTTCCGTTATCGCTTGTAACGTTGCGCGTTCTCCAACTTACACGCAACCAAGAGGTGACTGTGAAAACTGGATAAAATACAGAGTCTTGTGAAGGGTTTAAGTCCCTTTTTATTCAACGTAATAAATTACAATTGCGTGCTCTCGACGCTCACAGACTGCGTGAAATCGGCGGTCAAATAAAAATAATAACCTGAAAAGGAACTAAAGACAAGACTCTAACTACGAGGCTCTCTAAAATAACTAACTCACCGCGTTTTACAATACCGCTGCTAATTCAGCAGACTTGAAGCTCACTTGAACGATTAACACTACTTCCCGCCAAGCACATAGGCCGACACGCGGGGTTCTTCAATTTCTCGCTAACTACCTCCGCGCTCGAAGTAAGAATATCACACACCGAACAAGTTTCCTCTCTATTTAAATCATAATACTTCCGCTGATAATTTGAATCCTTGCGCGTTCTACTCAAATTTACATATTCTGGCATTGGCAGTTCCAGGGGAAAGTAAGGCTTGACAGGAAAGATAGTTTAAACTTAAAATAAATGTTAGTTAAAATAAATATAAACCCTACATTTGCCGCTGCCAGAATTTGGAAAACTTGGAAGCAGGTCCTACAAACGACCTGTTGTAAGTTTCTATAATTCTGAACTAACTGGCGAGAACCTCGTTTACACAAAAAAATCTTATGCAACAATTTGTATACTAAAATTCTGTTGATCGTTATAAAGCTCTCTTCTTACAGCAACTTTTCCTGAACTTCATCAATCAATCTTGGTCTTTCCTTCCAGAATCTGGAAGGAATAAGTATCAGTATCTTTCTAAATACATTATAATTTACACTTTCTTGACAGAATAAATTTTTTGTTTTTAAACGATTCGTTTTTCTTAGTTATTGCTTACTTCACATTCATTCAATTTTTCAAGCATTAATTTAACTTTACCCTGGCTCTCCACCGTGTGTGGTGTCAAACGGGAATATTCGTGTTTTAGTCTTACAACACTTCCCCTAACCACCATGATTTGTTAAAATTCAACGACCAAATAGACACACCTTACTCGACATTCTACAACTCAATGAGCTACTTTAATATTCTTAAAAATTCAAATGTAGGTGGAGAACCCTACAAAACACATTCATCCTAACTTCCCCTCATTCATCTTTAAACATGCAGGCTTTCGCTCTAAAGCATGACTTTATCTACAATTTAATACCTAAATTTTGACTTCATTGCTTTTAAGCATTCACTTTTAGCATCTGGAATTTTATGCTTCTAGACTTAATTCTACTTTTACATAACATTCAAGTATTTACGTACATTTACAAAATTTTAATACATATGATTTTTACAATTTACCATAAAATGAAAAAGAGAAAATAAATTTTTGCTTTACTCATTCTTCGCCAAGCTGGCGGCACTGAAACTAAAATTCTTATTAATACAAGAATACGAAGTTATTTTTATCTTCGGCCAAAATTTTGGCTTTAACATAACAGAATTAGCCTTTCGTCCAAAAGAAAATGCTTGTTTTTAGCTTTTACACTTAAAGAAAATAATACTTTTGCCTTAGCTAAACAAAGTAAAACAAAACTAAGTCTCAACCGAGACATATTGACTTTCGTCAAAACATAGAACTTCGTACTTATGCATAACATTTCGGAACAAAAGAGGAAAAAAAAACATAGAAGGTTTTAACTTATCTTTGAGTTTTCGATGCTTGAAACTCCGTCATTCGTTTTTGGCAATATTGCTCCCAAGTTAGAGGTTTCATGGATGTCAATCTTCTCCTTATTGATCTCCGAGTGCCGTCCACATAGCTTTTTCTTTTGCGTCCTCTATATGCTGGCCTCTTGGCGGAGTAATCGTCTGGTGGTTGGCATTTCCGTTTTTCCCTGGGACGGCTGGTCTTGACGTCCTCCGGTATGGAGTCCTTCTTGAATTTCTTGTGTTCCTCGTATTTTTGTGCCTCCTGTTGCCGTTTCAGTTTCCGGAACGGCGGCCTTGCTCGCACCTGACTCTGTGGCCGTGTGCGCGTTCTCCTTGATGTATAATTTCTCCTGCAATCCTTTGTAGGTGGTGTTTTTCTCTTTACCACGGTTTCTTTACCCGGTTCATCTGTATTTTTGTTTTTCTTAAACGCTGGAGTTTGAAAGTTATTTTTTCTTTTTGCTACCGACGTCCGGGTTGTAGAAGGGCTAGGTCTCTCTTCAGTTCTCTGTTTCTTGGGTGGTGGAATCGTTGTTGTTATCTCTAGACCTTCTACTTCGTTTAGACTTGAGTCCTGCAAGAAACTTTTAAGAATTTCAAAATCATTTGGATTATAGTAATTTTTCACCTGGTCGGGACTTGCTTTACAGATTTCCCCTCTCTCGTTCTTAAGATATAATACTACTCCTTTGATTTCCTGAATTACATAGGGGCCTTCAAACTTTGGAGCTAGCTTTGCCGTAAAATTGTCTGGGGCACTTGATAAAGAAAATTTCCGCTTCAATACTTTATCCCCAACTTTAAAATCTGCTTCACGGCGTATTCTATCATAATATATTTTCTGCCTATTTCTTGCCGTATCCGAGCTTTTAAGCGCCTGATCAATCAGCTTTTGCACATCTTTTTGTTTAAACTCCTGCTCTCTTTGTTGCACAAAGAATAATTTATCTAAAGGCGTAATTAACTTTCTGCCTAAAAATAATTCTGCTGGAGTTATCATGATTCGCCGTTCTTAAAGCATAAGTTAATTCCTTTATGTAGCCATCCCAGCGCTTGTGATGTGTGCTCACGTAACTGCGAATTATTTTTACTCTATTTTTATTAACTCTTTCTGCTATGTTAGCTTGTGGTCTATACGGAACCATTTTGATATGGCGTATGCCAAGTCCATTGCATATGTTTTCAAATATTTGACTAATGAATTGTTTTCCGTTATCGCTAATGACTTTTATCGGTGCACCGTATTTTAAAATGTATCTGTGTAAGAATGCATCTGCGACTGTTTTGGCTGACGCGCGTTTAAGTGGAACAATTTCTATCCATTTTGAAAAATGATCTACTATTACTAAAAGAAAACGATTTTTATTTAACTTGCTCCGGGAGAAGGGACCAAGGAGATCTATGCCTAAAATTTCATTCGGAAATGTAGCGCGAATGCTACTTAAGTACCCGGCCGGGCTGTAATTAATATCATTTATTAACTGACATTGATTGCAGGACCTGACATACGCCGTTACTATTTTGTATAATTGCGGGAAATATACCGCCTCGCGTACCCTTTTTAAAGTCTTTCTGACCCCGAGGTGGCCCGCTGTTTTTTTTTCGTGCAACTCCTTCAAAATGCTTAATCGAAGCGAGGCTGGGATGACTGGCTTATACTCAAGATTTTCGTTTGTTGTTTTCGTATAGAATAATAAATTATCTATTATTTCATAGTTTTTTGCTCTATTTCTTATCGCATCGATATCTGTGTGCTCGAAGCTTTCGGGGTCTTTCAAATAAGCATAGATATTTCCAAATTCAGGATCAGCTTTCACTTCAGTGATAATCGTATCACTAGAATCTAAAATTTTTGAAGTCAACACAGCGCATTTAAGTTCATTTCCTTCATCGTCCAGTTTTATACGAGAAAGTGCGTCAGCTACATTGTTTTCCTTACACGATTTATATTTTATTCTGAGATTATATTCTTGGAGTTTTAAAGCTCATCTTATTAACCTGGGCGTTAGGTTTTTCCTCGAGTAAAGTCTACCAACAGCCGCATGATCCGAAAAGACTGTTACTGGCGATTTGCCGAAATAAACTCGAAATTTGTGTACAGCCATAAATACGGCTAATGTTTCTCTTTCTGTAGCTGTATAATTCCTTTGTGTCTGATTCAACGTTTTACTAAAAAATGTCAGAAAATGGTTATTTTGCATAAGAACCGCACCCACCGCATAGTCTGACGCATTTGCTGCAATTTCCAGGTTTTCGTCCCCCTCCGGGAATTTTAAGGGGCATTAATATCCGGGAATTTTAAGGGGCATTAATAATTAAATAATATAATTATATAATTATCAGGGGCATTAATAAGCGCTTCTTTTAATCTTTCAAAAGCTGTGTTAGCTTCCGCTGTCCACGTAAATTTACCCCTTTTTCTTTTGATTACTAAGAGTGGTTCAACAATATTAGCGAAATCTTTTATGAAAGATCGATAGTAAGAACATAACCCAAGGAAAGAAGAAAGTTTCTTGGCGGTGTTGGGCGGTGGGAAATTCTTAATAGCTTTTATTTTTGAATCTTGCGTTTCTATAGCCTTTTGCGAAATTTTATAACTGAGATATTTAAGTTCTTTAGTTGCGAACTTGCATTTTGAGGCGTTAATTGTAAGACCGGCCTCTTTTAATAATTTAAAAACTTGTTCTAGATCATTAATGTGTTGTTCCAACGTACTACTCGTTATAATTATATCATCTAGATAAATTAAAGTTGATTTTCCTAGGACAGGCTTTAGAACAATGTCCATAGCTCTCTGGAATGTTGATGGGGCCCCACACAACCCAAAAGGCATGCGTAAAAATGCATAAGTGCCCGATTTTGTTATAAACGCGGTTTTATGTATATCTTCGGGTCTCATAGCTATTTGATAGTAGCCAGACGTTAAGTCCAAAGTAGACATATATCTTGTCGATTTGATCTGTCTAATGATCTCGTCTATAACCGGCAAAGGGTAAACTGGAAATTTGGTAATACTATTTAGTTTTCTGTAATCAATAGCAAACCTCCAAGCTCTTTTATCCGAAGGAGGAAACTCGTTCTTTTTCCTACATAGTACGACTGGACTCGCGTACTCACTATTTATGGGCGTTATTATTTTATTCTTTAACATCTCCTGAATATGTTCTTCGATGATTACGTCTTTTTGTTTGTCATACCGATAAGGTTCAGTCCTACAAGGTTTTTTGGCATTTAATTGAATCTTGTGCGTGACTATTTGGCAGTTTCCTGGTTTTTCTGAAAATAAATGAGAAAAATTACTCACCACTTGCTGTATTGCTTTCCTTTCATGGTCATTCAGATGGCTAAGGTCCACTTGCGGTGTCTCCACAGGTTCCACCACCCTCTGGTCCATCTCCAACACCCCGGAACTATCTTGAAAATTTAATTTGGCCCTCGCGGCCCTTAAAAAATTCATACCTAAAATAAGAGAATTTTGCAGATTTTTCACTACAAAAATTAATACTTTGAGACTTTCCTCTTTTACCTGTAAGTTTAATGATAATTTCCCGATGCAGTGACATGTTTTTCCTTGCGCCGCTATAATTTCCGTATTTTTGGTTTTAAATAATCGTACCCTATAAAAATTCTTTTTGAAGAAATTTTCACTCATAAAATTTCCTTCTGCTCCTGTATCGATGAGGGCTTCTACTGGTACATCGCCAACCAGGACTTGTATAATTGGTAGCTGTGAGTTTTTTACGATGACCGTATTTAAATGTCTATTTGAGGGTTTTTTTTAAAACTTCCGGGGTCTGGACCCTCCCTTTCACAGGCCCCTCTACTCGTTTAAAGCTTTCCTTTCAATCTGTGCCTTCTGGGTACGCGGATGTTTATTTTCAAATTTTCTTTTTGGGCCTTGACCTTCGAGTTTCGATGAGTTAGCTTGATAGCTCTTTCCCCCATAAGAGTGATTTCCATTTCTGGTTTCCTCATTTGAAGATTTCCTTCGGGTACTTTGAGAATATGTTTCCCCTCTCGCTTTTTCCGCTATTCTGCGATTTTGAAACTTCACCGCCAATTCGAAGAGTTCCTGCAATGTGCTTGGGTTTCTAATTTCAAAGTAGTCTTGAACAGCGGGTAACAATCTTGGCAAGATTATTTCAATAATCTCCGCATCGGGTTTCTTCCCATACAGCATATCCGTTAGCTTAATTTTTCGTAGAATAAAGTCAGTCAATTCTGCTATATCCCGTTGATAGAAACTATATAGTTCGGCTTCCAGCCGTGCGCGATCTTTCACTATGGGGAAGGCCTCTACTAACGAATTTTTGAAATTTTCAAATGTATATGTCTGGCTTCCAAATTCCCCTAATAAAAATTTGCCTATATTTTTCCACCATAGTGCGGCCTGTCCTCTTAGTGCTGATGTGGCGATGGCAACTTTTTGTCTTTCAGGAACAGGGTAGAGCTGAAAGTGGTTTTCTAGACCTTCTAGAAATACCGCCACCGAATTTTTTCCGTCGAAATGGACGTTTGGCTTGATTGACGCTCTCAAAGTCTGGACCAGGTATCGAAATCCTTCCAACTGGTTTGTCATTTCTTGGTGTTGTCCAGCGGCTTCCATCCAATTTTCGGCCATTTCAGTTCGATAAGTGTTCGGGCGCCAATGTAACGTTGCGCGCCTCCAACTTGCACGCAACCAAGAGGTGACTGCGAAAACTGGATAAAAGACAGAGTGTTGTGAAGGGTTTAAGTCCCTTTTTATTCAACGTAAAAATTTACAATTGCGTGCTCTTGACGCTCACAGACTGCGTCAACTCTGCGGTCAAATAAAAATAATAACCTGAAAAGAAACTAAAGACAAGACTCTAACTACGAGGCTCTCTAAAAATAACTAACTCACCGCGTTTTACAATACCGCTGCTAATTCAGCAACCTGAAGCTCACTTGAAAGATTAACACTACTTCCCGGCAAGCACATAGGCCGACACGCGGGGTTCTTCAATTTCTCGCTAACTACCTCCGCGCTCGTGAAGTAAGAACATCACACCCCGAACTCGTTTCCTTTCTATTTAAATCATAATACTTCAGCTGATAATTTGAATCCTTGCGCGTTCTACTAAAATTTACATATTCTGGCATTGGCAGTTCCAGGGGAAAGTAAGGCTTGACAGGAAAGATAGTTTAAACTTAAAATAAATGTTAGTTAAAATAAATATAAACCCTACAACTTGATTGTGTGCATGATTTAATTCCAAATATAGTATTGGAATAATTCATCCTCCTTATTTTCAACAAAAACTCTTCATTTGGTAATATACATTTGTGCTTATCAGTGTGGTGTTTTGTGTAACAAGTATTATAAAATAGATGGAAAGATCTTTGATTATTGCAAGAGCTTTATGTGCTGAAGAAGTAAAAAAATGTCCCAGATAATTGTGGATATTGTGAAACTGAGTATCATAAGAATGGAAAAATATTTCTTAAACAAATTACCTTGTGATGCATGTAATGGGTACGTTTATTTTATTTCATATAACTGTAAATTTAATTATTGATAATAAGCAAACTTTTTTTTTTTTCCTAAAATGCCATTGGTGTATTGTCATTATTCTATATTGACACGTATTCTCTTACAATTATCATTGAAACCAGAGATTTTATAATAGAATATGGGAAACTTGTGTTGAAGGCCTGTTGATTGAAATACAAGTGACCATTACGTCTTTGGAATTTGCATTCTCATTGCCAATTTTGAAAAGACATTCTTTTACATTTTCTTAAAAAAGTTAACATTATAATGACTTTAGAAGTAAACATTAGCGACTCATATGAACCAGTCTCTTGGCGAGTTTAGCAAAAAATTTGCCGATGGCTTCCCCATAACAGAACTGTACTGGATTCTATGTCTGAATATTGCATTAAAAGGAGAGAAAACCATTTATTAGGAAGATAATAAATGATTCATATTACGAATGTTCATTTCTTATAATGATTGAGTTTTATATTCTTGCATTGTATTTCTTTTGTGTCAACACAGAATAAATTGTGTCGGATTTCAGTTATAAGGATATGTGTAAAGATGCTGTAATAAAATTTGTTATAAATGTACTGTTGTGTATTTTTCTTTAGCAGTTGAATTTATGAAAATTTGTATTATTTTCTAACAAATAAAATTTTATATTTTAATATAAATCCATCTATGGACATTACAACAGATATTATATTCTGGAAAATAATTTATTATGCCTTTCCAAAACTAAGTTTAAAATGATAACAAACTTGAATGCATAATAATTTTTAATGAATAAATAAAATGTGAAATATGAAAAGTGTTCTGACATGTCACATTAAGACTGCAATCAAATAAAGAATTCTTTATACGTGCATTGGTTTTTGTTTACAATTTGCATAGTCTTGAATATTTTACTGATCTAAATTGATTTAAAAAAATTTGGTGTCATAATGAGTAGTGATTTTAGGTAAAAGTTTACAATTGGGTGTCCCTTGTATTTTGGCGATTCTTTTTTTACTATCACAAAGCTCAAATGTGCTATCTGCTCATGGTGAAGGACTTTCTAACGAGAACTGGCTTGTATTCACATTATACGTAAAAAAAACTATTTAAAAAAAAAAAAAAAAAAAAAAAAAAAAAAACGACCATGCAGCCAGCATTTTCAGAAAAAGAACAGAAAATGTACTCTTAGCATTCAGTATAACCTTAACCATTCAGCTACTCGTGGGTATAACTATTGTTCTAAGAGATAAGCAACAATTTTTCAGCAATAACTAATGTACTTTTTCACAGACAGAAGTGAACAGTAAAAACTTCTTAAACTGTCGATTCAGATTCTAATTTAGTTTCTTCCTTTTAAAAGCAGGAGCTTCAAAACTTTCCTCATGCTGCTTTTTATTTTGAATAAGCTTCTTGGAAAAAAAAAAAAAAAATTCCACGTGCAGTCAAACATTTTATGATCTTTGTTTTGATATTGTAACAGGAGGGAATATTTACCTCATCTGCTTTTGCATATTTATAAATTCTTCATCCATAGTTATATTTCCACATATTATTTTGTCTCGAAAATTTTGAATTTTTTTTCACATAGAAAGCATAATTTAAAAATTTCAGGAGGACTTTTAAAACCCACCTAAATTTGCAAAATTAATTAATTAATACTGCTAATTAAAACATATTTCCTGTTCACACATTGAAAATAAATTTAAAGTAACTATAGTTAGAAATACAACATGAAGGTTTACTATAACATAAAAGCATGATAATAGGATCAAAATGATGCATAGGATATTTAAATTAATACTTCTTCAAAATGCCTAGACAAACACACAATTTATTTATCTTAATATAACAATTTATTTATCTTAATATAAGTCTTGGTCTAGAACGGAGAATGCAGTTAACCGTCATAAAAACACCCTTGCAGTTAAATTCGAAAAACGTCTTTTACAGTCTTCCAGTTCAAGTAGTTCAAAAAATCTTCCCATTGTAAACATCAAGCCAATAGTTAATATTTCTAATGTTAGTCTTTCAGAAGAACAAGAGAGAATTCTAAAATATAATTTTAACTTCTCACAAACCTGTAAACCCTCGATTCCAAAGATTTTGGCTCCTATCGAAAAAGCTTTCAAGTTCAGTAAAGTTTCAGATTCACAGAAAGAAATGATTAGGCATCTTATCGCTCATAATGTGAAATTCAATAATAAACCTTTGAAACCAAATCTAACTGCGAGAGAAAGAGCTACAATGCGCGAGATTCATTCTAACCCGAATATTGTCATTTCAAAGGCCGACAAAGGTGGCCAGATAGTCGTCATGGATAAGAACACTTACATCGATGGTGTCACTAAACTCTTAAACTCTTAAACGAAGGACCATATAATCCGATCCCTAAAGATCCTTCACCTTCGGACTTATCCAAAATAAAAACTGCGATCAAATCTTCGCAAATCATTTCAAGCAACTTAAAACATTCGCTTATCCCATCTGTTGCGAATTGTGCCAGATTATATACTCTTCCCAAAATTCATAAAAGTGGTATTCCTTTCCACCCTATTGTATCAAATTTAGGTACTGCCTCGTATCCATTAGCTAAATATTTAGTTTCTAGATTTTCCACTCTATTAGACAATAACATTTACACCATAAAAAATTCAATAGAGTTTGTAAAAAAGGTTAAAAACATTTCTCCTCGTAATTTACTCATGGTTTCTTTTGATGTAAAATCATTATTCACCAATGTCCCAGTGGAGGGTGCATTAAGATGTCTAGAAACCAGACTTCGCGAATTTCATTTCTCTTGCATCGAAATTGATGAGCTAATTTCTCTCACTCAACTCTGTTTGAAACAAACACATTTTGTTTTCCAAAATAAATATCACAAGCAAACTGAGGGATTAGCCATGGGAAGCCCCCTCAGTCCCATCCTGGCTGATATCTACATGCATTATTATGAATCAAAATTGTTTGAAACTTTAAACTTCCCGGCATGGTTCCGCTACGTAGACGATACTTTTACCCTGTTTGAAGGTAATAAAGATGATTTAAATAGAGTTCTTTCAACAATGAATTCTATTGATCCTGCTATTCAGTTCACTTTTGAACTTGAGACTTGCAATTCTCTTCCGTTTCTCGACATTCTGGTCACACGTAACACATCCAACTTCAGTACTACAGTTTACCGTAAACCTTCATCGGTTTGCCTTCCACCACACTTTAAATCATGTCATCCGACTAAACAAAAGTTAGCTTCATTTTATTCCTATGTTTTCCGTGCTCTTCAAGTTTGCTCCTCCAAACTAGCCCTTGATGAAGAACTAAATTATTTAAAAGCAATAGCTATTGAAAAAGGCTTTTCAGCCAACATTATTAATCAAGCAGTTAAAAAATTCTCATCTCAACACACTAAAAGCCACACTCTTATTTTAGGAGATTATAAAAATTCTGTTGTCATTCCCTTCTTTCCATCAATTAGCTATAAAGTTGCACATATTTTGCAGAAATTTAACTTTCGGGTTGTTTACTCTCCCATCAATAAAATTCCAACTTCTATACTCAAGGACCCCATTCCGGATATGAATTTCTGGGGTATTTATAGGATTCCTTGCCAGTGCGGTTTAATTTACATTGGCCAAACTAAGAGAGCCTTAAAATTTCGCGTCAAAGAACATGAGGCATATGTTAGAAAAAAGGAAACACAGAAGTCTTCTGTTGCTCAACATTGTTGGTCCGAAAATCACACTTTCAATTTTTCTGCTGCCAAAATTATTCAAAAAACATCTTCCATTGGAGAACTGGATTTTCTAGAGACATTTCACATTCATAAAAATCTTTCTGTTCTAGTTAACGATCCTAATTCCAATCCAAATTTACCTTCGGCTTTTAGAGAAATTATGTTTTAGTTCTGGTTTCGCCAACAGATGGCGCCACTTGCTTATTCTTGTCCAGGCTTTCTTATCTTATCTAAACATTATTTCCTATCTTGTTCATTTGCGGTTTTGCAGCTGACGATGATGGTTCGGTAAAACCATCGAAACTAGTCCTGTGAAAATTTTGTAAATTAACGCTGATTTTTGTTGTTTGACTTCTGATTTAGTATTTATTCGGCGTGTTATTGTGTCTTAATTATTCAAAACAGTATGCTTTACATCTTTACAAATATACGTGATAGATTTTAATATTTATTTCTGCATATACTTACGTTTCCCAAAGACACGAAAGCAAGTCAAGCAGATTTTTGTTGTATTAAGCAGACTTAAGTTCTCTGTTAGCTAGTGTAACATAATTTCGGTTTCTATGAGTCTTCCAGAATTATTAGCAAAATAGTGGAAATGTCTTTACAAAGTGTTTTATAAGCAAACAGCAGATGTACACTGAGCAGTGATCAACTGATATATTTCTTAAATGATTTGGTTTAGTTGATTATGACAAAACACAGTGGGGCTATGTGCCTAAGAGAAAAAATGCCTTCGTGGAGCACTTTCTTAGGAAAGCTGGCTCGTATGGTACGTGGTATGCTGGCTCGTATGGTACGTGGTAAGCTGGCTCGTATGGTACGTGGTAAGCTGGCTTGTAAGCTGGTACGGGAAAAAAACCACGAAACGCTTATGAAGCCAGCCCGTTTGCCTGAGTTCGAACTCAGGTCGGAACTACCAGTGTTCAGCGATTTTACCGCTCGACCGCTGGTTGGCCATTTCTTAAATGAATAAAGGTATACTCATAGCATTATGAAATAACATTGATTGAAATATTTAGTGCTTCACTATTATCTCTAGTAAAGTAATATAAAAATTTCCTTACCTTTTATAGATTTCTAAATTTCTTTTAAGTTCTTTCTTAATTCGTACTTAACGTATACATGTGCGAATGTTTTTATCGATTATATTATTAAGTGTAAAAAGCAAGTTGACATTTATAACATAGCATTCCTTGTCTCAACAAATAAGTCTCAACTAGGAGTTTTTGGAAAGGGGATGAATCGGGGAAATTTCACCCTTTCGTCATTAGCGGTTCTGATGAAGGGAATGGGTGAATCAGCAAACGAAATAACGAATAACGGACAAATAACGAAAGCTAATCTTTAATGCGGTCTCCTAGTTTTTTTATTTGTATTTGGGAAAGTTTTATGGTCATTATGAAAAAGTGAAAATTTGATATGGATTCCGCATGCCTTCTTTCTACGACTATTTAAATTATGCTTATTTTTGCTGCACTTCATTTAAACTTATTTTCTCGAATTATTCTAACTCAATTAAACGATACCCGAAGGCAAGTTACAAATGGCACCAAACATTGCAAATTTTGAAACTAAATTTCCCGGTCAATCTTTGTCCTACGGGACTCAAACTTCTTGCATTTTTATTTTTTCATAACAAGTATAAAACTTTGCCAGATATAAATATAGAAACCAGAAGACGACATTAAAAGTTAGATTTCATAATTTGTCCAAAATTAATTCTTTTTTAAATTTGATATTGACAAAATATGAATATTTTCGTCATTTAAAATACTTCTGTATTTTTGTTGCACCGTATTTAAATTTGCTTCCTCGAGTTATTGACATTAAATTACACTAATTTCATTATCGGTTGATCTTTACAATATGGTAACTGGTAGTTTGGCGACATTTTGGAGGCGATAAAGGTTACTACATGGGACTTTGGTAATAATGTGAGCAGTACTCAGTTCCGATTACGCATTATTTTGTGTGACGAAAATGAGAGATCATGGGATATGTCATGTGATATTAATGGACGAATTACGGTTCTTTAATCGGAAAAGGGGGGAAATCGTGAAAAAATCTGGAAATTTTGTATTTGGCTTTATTCTGTGTTGTGTGAAACAGTGTTGGTTAATTTTTGGATCCTATGGCCGTAACTAAAGTGAATTCGAAATGGGTATTTAGTGGTATTGAAAAGGGTAGTAATAAATGTTTGTTTAAGGTTGTGCGAGATAGAAATAAAGATGTTTTATTAAGTTATTTATTTTACCTGGTACCTTGCTGTGAAATATAAGTATTATTTTAAAAATCCTGAAACAGAAAGAAAAAAAGTTTATCGGACACGTAATCAAGATTCTGAAGAAGATTAGGTAAGTTAGCATTTTTAATTATTTGAGGATATTATTTTTATGCATTGTTCTAAATGTAAGGTGGAAAGGAATTTGGTATTATTGGGAAAATTGTTATTAGCAATGATTTAGTTTAAAGTAATTAGGATTGTAAGGTAATTTTTATTAATTTAATGTATGTGCTCATTTATATTTTAAGTAGTGTTTTTGAATTTAATTATATTTTAATGAAATGATAGTTATTTTGTGAATTTTATGTTTGTAGGAATTATTAATCAAAGTGTTAATTATTAATCAAAGTGTAATTCGGCTAGTAGATTGTTGGAAGAAGTGTTCAGGAGATAAAAAGAAAAGAAACATGTCTTTACTTCGAGAAGACAAAATGGCGGCGGGGAAAAATAAATAGAGCGTTGCTGTAGGAGAGTTGATTGCCAAATTTTCGCCAAAAAATCGCCAAGTTACCATAATGTAAAGATCAACCGTACTTCAATTAATTTATCTAAACGCCTGTTAAATTTTCGTCTAAAATATTTTGTTTTTAATTTATTATGAAACGATTCACAATACATATTGGTATCTGTGAACGCATGAGGGAAGTTTCGGTTGATCTTTACATTATGGTAACTTGGCGATTTTTTGGCGAAAATTTGGCGACCAACTCTCCTACAGCAACCCTCTAATTTTTCCCCCCGCCGCCATTTTGTCTTCACGAAGTAAAGACATGTTCTTTTCTTTTTATCTACTGAACACTTCTTCCAACAATCTAGTAGCCGAATTACACTTATGCTAGAAATTTTATCAAACAAAACTGCTTAATCATGACAAATATTCACTGCAAAATTGGAAAAAAGTGCACAATACCATACTACTTACGCGTTTTTCAAAATAACACATACACATAAACCATGTACACGCCGACTTTTTTTTACTTAAAAAATACATCCCAGAATTGCACAAAAATGGCATTGCGCACACTCTTCACTATATCCATGTACACTGCCTTTTTCTCATAAATTAGAAAAAATTCACGAAAATACATGACAATTTTCTCAATCTTTAAACCCGGTAAAAAGAACATATATGAAATTACCTGATCGTGAAAAAGTATTTACCCTTTCCAAATATGAACATTTCCAAATATAAAATAAATAAAATATCCAAAAACTTTTACCTCTAAATCATCTATTACATTACACACGTCACCAACGAATTCATACCGCAAGCATTACAAATACTTAGTATCAAATATTTAAATTATTTCCATGCACGTTTACTTCAACTTAAACGTGTACCAAATTCCTACAAACATAAAATTCACAAAATAACTAACATATATCATTTAATTAAAATATGCCCAAGGAAATTGCAATACAGTTTAACTAAATAAATGGATGTATAATAGAAATATAAAATTGCATGTTTCCACAGGACTTTCATTAAGAAATAAGAACTAAAAATTCAATAATAGTGGAGAGCATGCAGTTGTCATGAAAAATTTCATTCATACACAGTTTATGAGCACTGGGTGAGACAGTTTTGAGGAATAATAAGTAAGGAAGTTTTCTCATCATCATATTCAAAGACATTTTTTTCATATTTTGTACTTGGATCTGTTTGGGGAAGTGACTGATTTTGCCATCAGTAAAAGTTACCCTGCTTAAAACAGTTTATTATAAAAAATTACATGACAATTTTCTCAATCTTTAAACCCGGTAAAAAGAACATATATGAAATTACCTGATCGCGAAAAAGTATTTACCCTTTCCAAATATGAACATTTCCACATATAAAATAAATAAAATATCCAAAAACTTTTACCTCTAAATCATCTATTACATTATACACGTCACCAACGAATTCATACCGCAAGCATTACAAATGCTTAGTATCAAATATTTAAATTATTTCCATGCACGTTTATTTCAACTTAAACGTATACCAAATTCCTACAAACATAAAATTCACAAAATAACTATCATTTAATTAAAATATCACTAAACCATGTACACGTCGACTTATTTTTACTTAAAAAAACATCCCAGAATTGCACAAAAATGGCATTGCGCACACTCTTCACTATATCCATGTACACTGCTTTTTTCTCATAAATTAGAAAAATTTCACGAAAATACATGACAATTTTCTCAATCTTTAAACCCGGTAAAAAGAACATATATGAAATTACCTGATTGCGAAAAAGTATTTACCCTTTCCAAATATGAACATTTCCACATATAAAATAAATAAAGTATCCAAAAACTTTTACCTCTAAATCATCTATTATATTATAAACGTCACCAACGAATTCATACCGCAACCATTACAAATACTTAGTGTCAGGTATTTAAATTATTTCCATGCACGTTTACTTCAACTAAAACGTATACCAAATTCCTACAAACATAAAACTCACAAAATAACTATCATTTCATTAAAATATAATTAAATTCAAAATCACTACTTAAAATATAAATGAGCACATACATTAAATTAATAAAAATTACCTTACAATCCTAATTACTTTAAACTAAATCATTGCTAATAACAATTTTCCCAATAATACCAAATTCCTTTCCACCTTACATTTAGAACTATGCATAAAAATAATATCCTCAAATAATTAAAAATACTAACTTACCTAATCTTCTTCAGAATCTTGATTACGTGGCGGATACACTTTCTAATTCATTCAATAAAATTATTGAAAGATTTTTTCTGCGAATTTTTCCTCCATACTTCCTCCGCTAAATAAAAAGCAAACTTTTCTTTATCACAATGCCTAAATACCCATTTCGAATTCACTTTAGTTAGGGCCATGGGATCCAAAAATTAAACAACACTGTTTCACACAACACAGAATAAAGCGAAATACAAAATTTCCACATTTTTCCCCAATTTCCCCCCTTTTCCGATTAAAGAACCGTAATTCGTCCATTAATATCACATGATATATCCCATGATCTCTCATTTCCCTCACGCAAAATAATGCGTAATCGGAACTGAGTACTGCTCACATTATTACCAAAGTCCCAGGTAGTAACCTTTATCGCCTCCAAAATGTCGCCAAACTACCAGTTACCATATTGTAAAGATCAACCTGCATTTTTTCTGTTGATAATTTAGTTAATCGTAAAATGATTGTGCTTTCGCATAATTTAACATCATTTGTGAAGTGAATGACACTAAATTTCAGATGTGATAATTTTTTAAATTGTGTCTGCCTCTGAAATAAAAATTTATTCTAATGTTTCGCGAGTTTTTAAGTGTATCAAAATGTTAATGTTCCACCGGCACTTGTGCAGAAACATGGGAAATTGACTCATCGTTTGTTGTAATTATTATGTCATTTAATGTGAGCAAAATGTTGCAATGTATTTGATTTTTTCCTTGATGAATTTGAAATTATGAAAAAATAACGTATGGTGTAGATGATGACAGAAATTTTTAATGAATGAATTTAGAAACTGTAAGATGAAAAGAATTTTACCTTTGATCTGATTCACAACTGCATGTCACAAAACATACTTCATAAAGTATGCCAAAGTTTTATTCCTTGCAAAAAACATGATATCTATTATTCAAGTTTGTGATCAGAGAATTATTATAGAGCAATGAAAGAATATAATCTTCGTGAGGTGAGCTGTATTCTTCATAATGAGGAAAATTTGAAGTTTTATTCCTTGCAGAAAACATGATATCTGTTATTCCAGTTTGTGATTAAGGAATTTTTATAGAGCGATGAAAAAATATGATCTTCGTGAGGTGAGCTGTATTCTTCATAATGTGGAAAATTTGGATGAAAGTGCAAATGAATTAATAAGGACTAACCTCCTTGGTGCATTTTCTGCATCTTCTAAATACATATTTTGAAACCATGTTTCAGAAAACACAATAATAAACTGTTTTAAGCAGGATAACTTTTACTGATGGCAAAATCAGTCACTTCCCCAAACAGATCCAAGTACAAAATATGAAAAAAATGTCTTTGAATATGATGATGAGAAAACTTCCTTACTTATTATTCCTCAAAACTGTCTCACCCAGTGCTCATAAACTGTGTATGAATGAAATTTTTCATGACAACTGCATGCTCTCCACTATTATTGAATTTTTAGTTCTTATTTCTTAATGAAAGTCCTGTGGAAACATGCAATTTTATATTTCTATTATACATCCATTTATTTAGTTAAACTGTATTGCAATTTCCTTGGGCATATTTCTCATCATTTAATATTATGATTCAGGTTTTGCTATCAACACAGATATGGACGAATGTAATGATATGCAAAACAGTGTGTGCTTTTTTTTGTAGAAAATGCAATCGAACTTTCCAAAGAGAATAACCTCTTACTTAAATAGATTTGTCTTATGGGAGTGGTTATCTAAGAAAATATGCTATTAGTGATGTTCTATTATCAGCCATTATTTTATTTTATATCAAGTATGCTAATCATTTGCAAAGGACCTCTTCACATAAATTTTCTGTCCATTATACATGTATAAATCAACTAGTTGAATGCTTTGGCATAATCAATAAAGTATTACTACTTGCACAGTGATGTTTTGGTAAAAATATATTTACGAGTACCCATTGGTGATTTTTGGTGGCACATGGATACCGAGTTTGTGCACATTGACCTACATAAATGCGACATGAAAAATTACAAATTATGATCAGAACAAGAGAGTTATAATAAAACATTGGTATAACAAATACATTTGTTAATGGAAAAAAACATCACAGAATTGCACAAACTAGACATTGTGCACTGCCTTGACTTTATCCATGTACACGTTGACCTATTTTCACTTAAAAAATCACCAGAGAATTGCAGAAACTTGGCATTGTTCACTCCCTTGACTTTATTTACTGACTGAGTATATTTACGGATGTACAGAACATTCAACTACTCAACAATCAACATAAATGAAACAACATCTTCGCAATAATACAAGGGATACCCTTCAGTCTACTCTAACCGATGCTTTATATAATTGTCTGTACTTCTGATGAAATGATATTGTAGCTTTTGCTTACAATATTTTATCAATAATTATTTTCTTTTCTATTAAGAGCATGTATAGTCCTCACTGTACCTTTATTTACCTCATCTTTATGATATGCATTGCTATGCTTAATTTGACATCTGCTTTCTATTTTAAATATTTTTTCCTCCTTTTTTTTTTTTTTTTTTTTTTTTTTTTTTTTTTTTTTTTTTTTACTTCTTAAAGGATGGGTCTTTGGGAGGAAAACTTAATGTCTCCTAAAGTGTCATGTGCTGTTCTCAAAGTGGGCCAATCTTTTTTTTCCTGCTTTTTTATTTTCAGCTTTCTTAAAGATAATCTTTTTAGCTCAAAGGGGCAATTTGCCCAGAAGGGCTATTAATTTTGTTTTGGCATTTTGCGTTGATTCATTATAAATGGTGAATCACTTTTTCAATTGTTGCTACCAAATATTAGAGTATTATATTTAAAGAAGTTAAATAATGAAGAATCTGCATAAATGTATGTATGTTTCTCACATTGTGATAAAACAACTGTTTTTAGGGCCATCAAATTTTGAATAATGTATGTCTCCACCAGAATATGGGCATCTGGAAGCCCTAATTTGGAATTTGTTTTATTATCTATTTCATATCTTGTAACGCATTTATAAGTCTTTGATTAAGAAACTCAATGATTTCAAAGTGAGCAATAGCAACTCTGTATGGGGGCAGGGAACATTTTTATCTCCAATGTGCGAGACTGTGTACTGGGAATTCGAAAGACACGCTCTTTTAAATATTTGTGATATTGCTGTTGAATTGAATTTTATGATTTAAGTGTGAAGAACATGATATTTAATAAATAAAAATAACACAAAATGTTAAAAAAAAATACCCTCAGGGCATAATATAAAATCTGAAAGCTTTCAGTTTATTTATTTATTTATTTCCAAAAAGTAGTCAATGGTTGATCATGTTCAGATAAATGACTTGGTGGTTTCACAAAATGAAATTTACTGTCTGGTTCCGAAACGAAAAGTAAAACAGATCTGATGAATTGGAAATGGATGAGTAATTACACGAGATGTCACTCAAAAAGTTGCACTAAATGTATTTAATGTGATACATAATTTGCTATTTTTATTTTCTTTTATATGAACTGTTGATAAATTATGATTAGTCATGTATACTTCAGATTGAAACTACTTTGTGAAATCAGGTAAGGTATGAGGATTGAATATTAAAATTATCGTACACAAACTTAAGAGCGTATTTCATTTCTTAAATGAGTTGAATGAAAATTTTAAATGGGTGAATTATCTGTTTTCTTCGTACATTCACTCTGCTAAAACAGATTACAATATTTGGTTTTTATTTTTGCCTTGTGATTTGGTGCAGTTTTTTTAATCAAATCAATTAAATTACTACAAAAATTCAAGAGAGAGTCATACAGTGAGCTATAGTGCAATGAAATTAATAAATACACAGAAATTACATGATTTGTAAGTTTTAAGTGAGTGATTATGGCGCAAAAACCAGAGATGGTTATGACGCGCCAAACACAAGATGGGATGATTACAATTGATGACATTAAAATTCAATCAATAAAAACAAGTAGATAAATGTACCAAATCCAAAGGATGAAGTCATATAAACACAAGTTAAAAAGCACATATTAAAATTCAAGACACAGTCTTCAAAACAAATTACATTTGGTAATAAAAGCCAATCTCTTTTAAATAATAAAATAAATTACAATTCACCTCTCTTCCGATTAAACGGTCGAGAGGTAAGTCACAGCTATTAAAATATTTCTGGCGAAGACTATTAAAACATGGACACTCAATTAAAATATGACGAACAGATAAACAAACATTACAATTAAAACAAACAGGCTCATTTTCAGCTTTGAGAAGATAGTTATGTGTGACTCGAGTGTGACCAATTCTGAGGCGAGTCAAAAGAACTCCTTACGATTTCCAACAATATCCCAATGCTCAATTCTAGGCTTGACGTTTCTCAACTTGTTGTGATGCTGAACATCCCAAAATTGCTGCCATTTTTTTCGGACCTTTCCCTTGATGACATTGCAGATATCTCTAGAAGGGATAAGGCGACTGGACAGTTCAACAGCAGATTTGGCTGCGATATCTGCAAGCTCATTTCCCTTTATTCCAGCATGTCCAGGAACCCAGCAGTACAGGACTTCATATCCTCGAATCGTTAAGTTTATATGAATTTTGAGAACATCCACTACCACAGGATTCTGAGTGTTGGGAAAAGCTTCCAAGGATTTAAGAGCACTATACGAGTCTGTGTAAACTATGAACTTTTTGTGGCAGAGCTTTGAGATATACAAAAGACCATAATATATAGCAGTCAGTTCAGATGTTAGGACTGAGAAAGCATGGTGCAGGCATCTGCCCTCTATGTAATTTTCAAATACAAAAGCCATCCCAACATGATCATTTGTCTTTGATCCATCTGTGTATATCGGATAATAACTGCTATATTTGTGCCTGTGCTCAGCAAAGAGTTGTCTATAAACGATCTCGTTAGTGCTTGCCTTCACGTGATGTTTGAAAACATCAAGAAGCTGAATCCGTGAATTTTCCCAAGGTGGGATTTCAAAGTTCTGTACTGCTTGGGGGCGCATATCAGAGAGGGAAAGTTCCTCAATGAAAGGGCGAAGTCTTAAAGGAAAGGTAGGAACGCAGGATGGACGTGTTTCAAATAAAGTGTTACACTCATCATCAAGTAAGCACAGCTTATTGGGATGTTCAGGTTGGGATAAGATATTAAAATATTGTAAAAGGGACAATTGCTCACACCTCAGATAAAGTGATGGTTCGTTACAGTCAACATATAGGCTCTGCACAGGAGAAGTCCTGAATGCTCCTGAACAAATCCGCAGACCTTGATGGTCAACAGGATCCAGTTTTAACAAAACAGATGACCGAGCGGATCCATACACAACTGAGCCATAGTCCAGTTTAGAGCGGAAAAGCGCTCTCTAAATGCGAAGCATGGAGCAACGCTCTGCACCCCAGGAGGTGTTCGCCAACACTTTTAAAATATTTAGTGTTTTTAGACACTTCTTTCTCAGGTTTAAAACATGAGAAAGGAAAGTCAATTTTCGGTCGAACGTCACTCCTAAAAATTTTACTTCAGGCGCAACTGGAATAATTGTACCATTCAAATATAACTCAGGTTCAGGATGGAGACCTCCCTTCCTACAAAAGTGCACGCACACAGTTTTCTGTTTCGAAAATGTAAATCCCTGTTTGTCTGACCATTCTTGGATCTTATTCAGAGCCATCTGCAGTTGCCTCTCTACATAACTCATGTCTGCTCCTCGACAGCTAATCTGCAGATCATCAACATATAGAGATCCCAAGATGGTGGGAGGAAGTTCTTTTAGTACAGAATTTATTTTTAAACTAAACAGGGTTACACTGAGCACACAGCCTTGAGGCACACCCTCTTCCTGTTTAAAAACATCCGAAAAAACAGAGCCAATTCTTACTTGAAAAGTTCTAGTGTTCAAGAAATTTTGAATGAAAATTGGTAGGTTGCCGCGCAAGCCACTCTCGTGAAGATCCCGGAGTATACCGTATCTCCATGCCTTATCATAAGCTTTTTCAATGTCGAAGAATATCGAGACCAGGTGGCTTCTTCTTACAAATGCTTTTCGAATAAATGTCTCTAAGAGGAGCATGTTATCTACAGTTGTTCTTCCCTTTCGAAAACCACTCTGATAAGGCGATATAATATCATTCTTTTCCAAGAAGTAGACTAGGTGGCTGTTTACCATCTTTTCAAACAGTTTGCAGAGGCAACTCGTAAGGGCAATGGGCCGATAGTTGGAGGGATTCCTTGGATCTTTCCCTGGCTTAGGAATAGGAATGACAATAGCTCTCCTCCATGCACTGGGAAAGGCATGCTCCTTCCACACCCTATTGTAAAGAGTGAGAAGGGCATTCAGTGACTTACAGGACAGATGCTTTAGCATTTCATAATTCACTCCATCAAGACCCGGAGAAGACCTATGTGTCTGCAATAAAGCACTCCTTAATTCAAGCATAGTAAAGTCTCTATTGTAAGGCTCAGATTTGGAAGAGTTGAATGCGATGGGATTTATTTCAGAGTGCTGCTTCATAGAAAGAAATGCAGGTGTATAGTTTCTGCTGGAAGAAACGGAAGCAAATGTCTCACCGATAGTATTCGCAATTTCTTCTATGGAGCTAATCACTCGGCCATCTTTTTCCAAAAAGGAAAGTGAGTGGTCTTTATATATGCCGCATGCTTTTCGAACTCTTTCCCAAACCCGCTTGCTAGGCGTGGAGGATGTTATTGACGACACATATGAAATCCAGGAATTCCTCTGGCTCTGCCTTCTTACTTTTCGTGCGTTTGCTTTGGCTCTTTTAAAGGCTATGAGGTTTCGCAGAGTAGGATATCTACGAAAAATACCCCATGATTTTTTCTGTTTTTTCAGTGCTTCATGACAGTCGCGATTCCACCATGGTTTTGAATATTTTAGTAGTTTTCCTGATGTTCTAGGAATGGAGAGCATAGCTGCCTGAATAATAGTATTAGTAACAGCTTCAACAGCGTCATCGATATGCGCATCTTCTACCATTTCATCTGTGAGCTCTGCAATGGAAGAGAAGAGTTCCCAGTCTGCCCTGTCCAGTATGAATCGAGGGGATCTCGACATGGGGTTTGCTCCTCTTCGTGCAAGAGACACAAGAATGGGATAATGATCACTGTTGTGAAGATCTTTACCCACATTAAAAGTGCAAAAAGGCAACAGAGATGGTGAACAGATGGCAAGGTCGAGAGCATGGAATGTTTTTGAAGGCTCATGGAAGTACGTATCTTGCCCATTATTTAGGAGACAAAGGCTGTGATCTTCGATCATCTGCTCAATTTTTCTTCCTCGGCAATTAGTATCCTTACTACCCCAGAGCGGACTATGGCCGTTAAAATCTCCTATTATGATGAAAGGCTCAGGCAGCTGCTCTAAAAGACCATTTAAATCTTGCTGATCAATATGCTCATTTTGAGGCAAATACAGAGAAACGACTGTAGCAACAAAATCAAAATTTGTTTGAGTAGCGACAACTTGGAGGGATGTCGTCAAAGAAAGCACATTTGAGGGATAATCCAGTGAGGTGAGGAGACCTCACTGGATTATCCCTCAAATGGCACGCTCACCTGCAATGTTATCTTTCCTGACGAAAGAAACCTCCGAAGTTTTGCTTGTTGTTCCGGTTTTAGATTTGTTTCCTGTATTGCGAAGCATAAAGGTTGATGAACATTGATTATAGCTTTGATGTCGAGCAGATTTCGGTGGAAACCACGACAGTTCCATGATACGAGGGTGGCCATTATGAATAGTTTTTGTTCTTTCTGTGCTCTTGTTTGGTTTTTCGTGGAAGTAGATGCTTGGGAACTTCCAGACCCTCTTCTACTTCCATACCGTCTGAATCCGCAGATTCAGAAACCATTCCATCAAGAGAGCTATTGCTGGAACTTCTATTTTTATTTGTTTCTTTTCGTGTGGTAGTTTTGGGTTTGCTTTGAATTACTATTTCTTTATTTTGTACTGTATGGGTTGGGTTTTCTTTCTTCTTGTTGTTTGTAGTCTGTTGAGTTTTGTTTGGTGGCGTCTGCATACTAACTGATGTTTGGGTAGCAACTGAGCGAGATTTTTTAAGAGCATTGGCGTAAGATGTATTTGGTCGTAGCTGTGTGCTTTGGACTAATCTTCTGGCTTCCGCATATGAGATGTTCCTCGTAACCTTTGCATTCTGCACTTCTTTTTCCAATTTCCATTTTGGACAGAGGCGTGAAAATGCTGGGTGCTCACCCTTGCAATTTATACAAAGAGGCGCAGCGGTACAATTTTCAGAATCGTGGCCAATCTGTGAGCATCGGGCACATGTGAGGCTGCCACGACAAGACGTCTTAGAATGGCCGAAACGCTGGCATTGGAAGCATCGCATAGGGTTGGGAATATAAGGTCTTACGGGACAATTTAAATATCCGGCCTTAATATTCTTAGGCAGATCAGGCGTGTTGAAGGTAAGGATCACGTGTTTCGTATCGATCAACTTACCTTCCTTACGCATCTTGATCCGCCTAGCACCGCAGACATTTTGGTCGGATAGCTCGGAAGCGATCTCTTCTTCAGGAACATACAGAAGGTCGAATTCCGATATAACGCCACGACAATAATTCAGTGTCTTATGTGCTGTTACATTGACATTCGCTTGCCCAAGTTTAGTTATTTGAAGTAAAGAAGCAGACTGGGTGGCTGAGATTGTATCAATAAGGAAGTCTCCGGAGCGGAGGCGCTTTATATTTCTCGGCTCACCAATACAAGACTGGATGTATTTGTTAATCACGAAAGGAGACATCTTATGCATTTCGCCAGAAGGACTAGAGATGACTAGGAAACGGGGACTATTGTTATGATTTTTTTTATTTGCATCTGTCCGTAATTTTTTTGCAGAATTTTCAGAACTAGATTGAGTGACTGGTTTAGTAGTAGACTTTTCAGAACTAGGTTGAATGATTGGTTTATTAGTAGGTGGTTCAGAGCTAGGTTGAGTGACTGGTTTAGTAGTGGACGTTTCAGAACTAGGTTGAGAGACTGGAGTGACTTCGAAGTCTTTGATCAGAAAAATTTGAGAATTAGCCATATTGAAATAAGAAAAGATTCGGGTCCGACAGCCCCGCCCACCACGGAGCCCAACAAGGGAACACAGATTCCTGTGTTAGGGCTAGCCGGACCTATACGCAAACTGAAGCCCCACAGTCGGCTTTCCCGAAAGCAGGTACTCCCGAGAGCTTGACCCCAAGCCACTGACACAAGGACTAGTGACCAGCCGATTGACACCCGTGAGGACGACTAAGGTGCCTCCCGTTTAGCTGAAGCAGAGGCCAAAGCAGTGTGTTGGGGACAGTACCTCGCCCCTCAACTACCAGGACCCTCCTTTCAAGCGACACGGGTCTCCACGCACGGCAAACACGTGGGCAGTTTTCTCGCCACTCGAGAACTAGAGACAAGGTCTGTTCCAGCCTCTCGTGACAAGCCCCAAACTCCGTAGAGAGAAACCACAAGGGAGAAGGGAAGGGAAAAAGATCCAGCCAAGAGGAGAGGAGACGGAAAAGAGGATAGATCACTGGGGCTCCAGGATCGTGACACCCGTCTCACCAAGAAGATGATCCCCTGAAGGGCTAGGGTACCTCGGGATTGCCACACCCGTACTCACAAAAGTGAGCCCCTGAGGGCTTGTAAGTTTTAAAATGTTTTATTCTGTAACATATTACAGATAAAAAATGATTACTACATGAAATGAAATAAAAGTTCATCAAATTTGACATAATACCATAAAGGTCATTGTGTGTTCCTGTTGGTACAGGACACATATCCACCGGGTATCACAATTCTATCCATAAACATAGTAAAATTTCCCTCCTGATGGTCACCAAAGGAGCTATAATGCAGTCTTGGAGTTTTAATATTATTAGCAATAGGAGCATATAAATATAGTCTAAAGCACATTCCAAAAGCAAAAGATTACGGAGTGTATGGTCAATGATCTCATGGTCATCTGAACATTGAGTCATCTTCTGATAGTGATCAATCCAAAAAAAGATAGAAATTTATTATTAGGTAATGATGTACAACAGTCTTTCAGAGAGGAAATGTGTATTTTTCTGAATCATATTTCATTTAGAGAAATAACAACAACTATAACGTATTAAAATCTGACATACCTTTTACAGTGTTTCTGTAGAAAAAAAAGGACCCATGTACCTTTATCAGTGAAATGGCATATAAAATGTTCAAGTAAATATAATTTCTATTCAGTAACAGCATGACAATTTTCCATGTCCAGTACACAAACGTACCTATCCAACAAATGCTTCACCACTAGATAGTGGTAGAATTGTCTTCCATGCATACGATTGCAAAATTTATATTGCACCATCTGTAAATAATATGGTTTTAGTTGTAATCGACATTGCAAAATCTTTCCTATGTTTGGTTATAGAACACATATTTGCCATTAATGTAATTTGTAGACCTATCCTGTTTGTGGATTACATGCAGTGGTGAGCTATGAAAAACTTGACAAAGAGTTTGCATTTTATTCTATATAAACAACTTATGCAATTCTAATGAACTGTTATATTTTTTACAAAAATAGAAAATACTAATAATTGTATATGAATGAGAAAAACGTTTTTACTAATAAATCACAAAATATTAATTTTTAAATATTTCAATACGTTTACCATTACCAGTCTCAGGTTAATCTCATTGATTTTGGAGGGTTAATCTCATTGATTGGTGATAAAATGCATATAATGTATCAAGAAATATTTCAAAATGATTTCTTTAATGGTTTTACTTACTCTTGTGATACTACTGTAAATAAGAAGCTAAGCAGTATACAGTGATAAATTACAATATTAAGAAAAATGTCTAAAAGTTTGATTACAGCTACTTTTTTTCCCTTCTTAATATCACACCAGCTGTATGTGAACAAACTGCAATTAAATCTTTCTTCAAATAGTTAAAAAAAATAGGTATGAATGTTAACCATTCATTATGCATGCATGTGTAGATTCAGCAGCAGCATTTTCTGAGTCTAAACAAAAAGAATAAGTTGTATCTATTATAGCTTAGATATAAATTTAATAAGGGGCTAATGCAAGTTTCCTATAGCTCAGTTACTAATTAATATGTGAAACTAAATTTTTGCACTGTTTCATTGGAAATGACTGGCCATCTGGGGTTCTTGAACTGTCAATACCATCATAGGATACTCTGCAGGCTTAGAATCATAGGATGCTTTGTGTACACTGCTGTGCAAAAATTAAGGACGAAGTCGAAAAATTAACATATCAGCTGAACGAAGAGGCAGAGCGAACAGAAAGACCAATCAGGAGATTAAGCAAGGTGATGTATGGTAGCACATGCGCAGATATGCAGGTAGACGTAATGGGGGAGTGTCTGAGTAGTATAAAGCATGTTGTCGGTGTAAGATCAGTATTTCTGGCAAAGAGATTGCATGCCGTATAGCAGTTAAAATCACACCGAGTTGCTGCCTCAGCGAGAAATGGCGAATAATCAATCTGTTAGACGACATCTGGATGCTTTTACCCGAGGTCGAATCATTGGGAAGTTGGAGGAAGGCCGCAGTGTGACAAGTGTGGCTGCAGAGTTCGGAATTGCTCACAGCATCGTTTCACGACTTTGGAGACAATTTCAAACTACAGGAACAGCTATCCGGGGGTTTAGTAGTGGTCGTCCACGAGGAACCACACTCGCAGATGACCGGTATATTGCCTTACAGGCCAGAAGAGGGAGACAGCGGGAGAAATCGCTAGAAACACGACACAGGCGACTGGACGACCGATATCGCGTTTTACCATGGCCAGAAGACTGCACGGTGGTGGTCTGTTTGCACGACGCCCTGTACGGTGTGTACCTCTAACACCTGCCCATCGGAGATGGCGTTCTCTGTGGTGCCGGGAACACCGGAATTGGAGAGACAATGAATGGGGACGAGTACTCTTTACAGATGAGAGCAGGTTCAGTCTGAGTAGCGATTCTCATTGCATACTCATCTGGAGAGAGCGGGGAAGCCGCAATCATCCCTCGAACATCATTGAAAGGGACAGGTATGGAGGTGGCGGTGTTCTCGTTTGGGGAGGCATCATGCTTGGTAGTCGTACAGACCTTCACATCTTCAATGCAGGTTCAGTCAACGGGACCCGTTATTGTAACGAGATTCTTCTTCCATATGTGCGTCTGTTTAGAGGCGCTATGGGTCCGCAGTTCCTTTTCATGGACGACAATGCACCATGTCATCGCACAGTAGCTGCCGAACAGCTCTTAGAGAGTAAGGATATTGAACGTATGGATTGGTCGGCACGATCTCCGGATCTCAATCCCATCGAGCATGTATGGGATTTTCTAGGCAGACGCTTGGCAGCTCGTATCTTATCACCAGTAACAATTCCGGAGCTTTGATTGGCACTGCAAGACGAATGGGCAGCAATGCCTCAACAACTCATTGACACCCTCATTCTCAGCATGGGCAAACGCTGTGAAACCTGCCTAGCAGTCAGGGGAGATCATATCCCCTATTAAAGACCAGATGTTTCTTGCTGGACACCCATCACAGGGATGTTTCGGCCTTCAGTTGCATTGCGCTCCATGCTACTTTTTCAATAAAGCTTCTTTTTATCCCTCTGATTTCTCTTTTAGTAAGTGTTGCTTACATTACTCATGTCCTTACGTATTGGGGATCTTACGGTATTAAATGTGTTGATTTGGAAAGCTTTTGTACAAAGTTATATTGAAAAAACCGTCTTGTCCTTAATTTTTGCACACCAGTGTATATCAATCATGCTTGTCTTTGACATATGTGTTGCATAGTAAAAATTTATAATTATTTTGCTTTTACTAAAACAAAAGCTTTTCTCTTCTGTAACTTCACATTTTCAAAATAAAGCATATATTTTTGCTACATATCACAAGCAAGTTTCCATGCACAAATTTTGAAGTTTAAGACTTTTTTTTCATTACTTGAATATCAAGAATGTATGAGTCATCGATCACATATTCTTGATTACTTACAGAATCTTACAATCTAATGAACCATTTGTATTTTCTCCCTCCTTCCAGCATGCCTTTGTGGTGTAACAGTTAGCACAGTCGGTGCATTGAAAAGTCCAGATTCGAGTCCCCGGTGAGAGCAGTGCTTATTTCTCACGTCTCCTGCTTGAAAATATCCTAATGACTCTACATTAAGACTGTACGATGATAGATAGAACTGAAAATTTCTAGATCAATAGTTCCCCCCCCCCAAAAAAAGAGCATATGATTGATAACACTTTTCGCAGGCGTTGTAGAGACATTAGGATTTTGTTTGGAAGCAGGCAAGAGGAAAAATGAGCAAACGCCTTAGCCGGGAATCGAACCGCGGACCTCTGGAATACCGGCCCAGCGTGAAGAAACACTACACCACGAAGGCACGCTAGGAAGGCGAGAAAAATACCTTATAGTGTAACTTAATTTTGAGATTCTACATATATGACGTGCTAGGAAGCAAGGAAGGCGGGAGAAATACCTTATAGTGTAACTTAATTTTGAGATTCTACATATATGACGTGTAGAACTCTCTAAAGGCATTTCTTTAAGAAAAGCAGAGATATGCCTATTTTAGGCAAGAAAATCATCAATGAGTAAACGTTTTTACCTTTTATATCTTGGAGATAGAAGCTTGAACAATATAAATCATCCTGTGTTGTGCTGGGAATCATTTGATACAATAAGAAATTCACAGTGAACGAGTTATGAACAGCAGTTGACACCCACCAATGGCTGGATGGATAGGACCACCGAATACCAGTAGTTTGACCTGGTTTGGATGTTTATGATTTTCGTGTTTTCCCATGTCTCACCAGAGTCCCTTTTAAAGTCCTCTACAAAGTTAAATCTTTTGGAGAAATAGCCTCTTGTGCTTTGTCTTAATCAATTTGTAGAGACATTAGGTATTTTCTGGAGGCCAGAGAGTTGAAAAATTAGCAACCGTCTCCGCCTAGAATCGAACCACGGACCTCTGGAATAACAGCCCAGCGTGCAGAACCACTACACCATGAAGGCACGCTAGGAAAGCGGGAGAAATACCTTATAAATTTAACATTGATAACAGCTGAACAGCACCCTCAGAGCTTGTTGTGAGTGTGGCAATCCCAAAGTATCCTAATCCTTCAGAAGATCACCCTCTTGGTGAAATGGGATTCGCGATCCTGGAGCACTAGTGATCTTTCTTCCTTTCTTTTTCGTCTTTGCTTTTCTGTTCTATTTTCGTTTCTTGCACCTTAGCGAGTTTCCTTTTCGGGTGTTGGGACTGAATGTGTGATTCTGTTACATCACTTTCTTTCCAGTTTCTCATGAACAGGAAACCGCTTACGCGTTTACCGTGCCTTGTCACCCATAAAGCTGGAAAGGAGGATCCTGGTAGTTGAGGGGTGGCAATAGGGAACTGACTGTATAAAAAAATGAAAAATTTCCTTGTGTTTATCTAGCGCGAGGAGCCGCTAAACAACTGTTATATCTCTATTTAGTCTGTTAACTTTTATCGGTAATTAAATAAAAGCTCTGTGACGTGGAAAACATTCCAATTTTCACTCACAATTTTTTTAAGGCTAGAAGTTTTCAAGTTAGAATTGGCTCTGTTTTTTTTTCTTTTTTTTTTTCTATAACTTTGAACAAGACCAGGTTTGCTCATGGGTATGTTTTGAGTGTTATCTTAATCAAGCTAAAAATAAACCGTATCTTAAAGGAACTTCCTCTTACTGTTTCCAGGATAATTAATTGTACATTGACAATCTTCAAGTTACCAAGGGGCAGATATGAGATATGTGGAGAGGCAATTACGGATCACTATTAATAAGACCCAGATATAGTCATAGAAAAATGGATTTGCGTCTTCAAAACGGAAGGCTGTCACAAGCACTTTTGCAGAAAGGGAAATCTTCATCCTGAGCTTTAACTTGAAGGGTCATTAATTCCAACTACGCCCGAAGGGAAATTCCTAGGAGTGATTGTTCAATCGGAAACTTACTTTCCTTCCACGAATGATGTACCTGAGGAAGAAATGTTTCAGAACTCTTACCTTCTCAAAGGTTCTGGCGAACACTTTTTGGGGTGCAGAGGATGGGTTTATTGTCCCGCATATATAGGGCATTCATCCGCTCTAGACTGGACTCCCAATAAAACGTGATTAGGTCTTTGTTTGTACCTTACTTCAACCCATATTATTACTCTCAACACATTTTATTATTCTAGTATTAGCGCATTTATATACTTTGCATATAATTTTCAATCCTCATCGCTAGAATACAGTGTCTTAATCTACTTCATGTATGTTTATTATGTTTCAACTTTATTTTGCATTTTCCATATAGCAAATAACATTTTCATGTTTGTTTAACTTAGATACTAATCTAAGTCGCGTAAAAGCGTTTATCCTTCTATTTCCCAGCCAAAGGCCTCAGAGCACAATGCCAACTAGAGGTCAAAACTCCTAGTGGTTGATGCCTCAAGAGCCACCAGCGATGTCTAGAATGGACTATCGGCTCAGAAGTTAATGATTCGGTACAGACTTCTGTATTATTGAAACTTGATCCGATTCATCATTGAGCTCTGCGGATTTGCCCTAGAGCCTTTAGAATATCTCCTGTATAAAAACAGTACATTTATTGCTTAGAATCATCGTTTAAATTAAAACATGAACAATTGACCCTTCATCACTAGTTTCGTATAATGTCGCAACCTAAACATCCTTGTCTGAGTACTCTTGATAACTGCTATAGCTTATTATTTGCAGCACGGCCTCTCTGCATTCCTACGTTCCCTGCAAGAGCTGAGTCTTTGATAGAAAAATATTCAGTGCTTGATGTGAATAACCGTGCCCCGAGCATAATGACGTGATATCCTACCGTGAGATGGTCCAGAAATTCGGCTCATAGAAACTTTTACGATTATAATAACAGGAAAACGAATGAGTTAGCTTACAAATAGCTTTTCTATGAACAAGGAACGAACACTGCAATTACATTCCAATATACATTAATGGCTCAAAAACAGCAGGTCACGTGGAAGCATCATTTGCGTTTCGACGTCACGTAGAGGAAAGAAGGCTGCAATGTGCTTGCTGACTATTTAAAGCTGAAGTAACTTGAATGTATCGGTATTACAATACATTCAAGTTACTTCGTATACTTACTTTGATACTTACGTATCGGTATTACGAACTTAAATAATTCGGTGTATGACGCTGTTAAATATTCATCTAAGCCAAGAAAAGTTTATAAAGTTATTTCTCCGGCCTTTCTATCATTCCTAGGTTCGAGTCTCAGCTAGAGCATTGCTCATTTTTCTTGTCTCTTGCTTCGAAATAACCTAATGTCTGTACAACTTACACCGATTTGTTTAGTGCACAAAAAGCTTTTCAAAGTTTCTCTAGACCCAGAAACCGATGGTGACAGAAGTGTTATTGACTACCTTAAAACTTAATAAGCCGTGAGTACGAGATCCTTTACTGGTGGGTTCTTGGACACATACAGATAACGGGTAACGAACTGGCAGATATCACAGCAAAATCTGCCGTGAGACTGTCTAAATCAGCTTGTTACTTTGAGAAGTATTAAAGTGATTATCAAGGGTAAAATCCTGAGTCTATGGCAAGGACCTGCAAGTGAATAATAAAATTATAAGCATAATGCCTAGAATTAAATATTGGGAATCAGAGTAGGAGGAAGTCATTTGAACCTGTCTGACAAACGGTCACTTCCAAATTACGCACAATTATCTCTTAAAAGCGGATAGTGAACCAGTATATTCCAGTTGTAATATTAATCTGTCCTATATGAGAGGCGGGTGGCGACTGGCCTCCCGAGGACAAATGTCCAGAACCGGCTGGAAACCACTGTAGGCAGCGTGAACCGTGCGCTTGAGATCGTCGTAGGCAGTGGCGGAAGGCAGGAGACCCGGCGTTTGATCGATGGGCAGGGACTGTGGGAATGGCTTCAGGCTTGCCTGCTTGCGTTTCCCACAGCTCAGCGTCAGCCTCCTCGTGGTCCCGCTGGAAACTATACGGTGCCTTGGTCCAAGCCTTGGCTCGTATAGGCTAATGACGCTAAGCAACCAATCCCAGGGGATCGACTGGTGGGAATTTTCGGAACCGACCATTTATGGGAGGAGACACGGGGTTCTCCCAGACCACTGGCTGGACTTGTGTCCTGCCGGCTTCGATTTGTTGGGTAAATAATAAGACTTCACAGGACTAGAACCACAGGTCCATCCTATGGTAGGCGCGGGCTTTGCAGGGACCATACTGGTACTGTCGTATCCGTTGCCTTTGCTGTGGGGGCGCTCTCATGTAGATTTTAAGCGCTGTGCCGGGGGGGATGGCTTCCCGCGCATCCCTCTGTGTGATGGATTATGGCGATGAACATGAGAAGTCCCTGCGGGCTGTTTGGTGGGTTGGCGCCCCGCCGGCGCTGTCAACTGAGGAAGGCCTCTGTATCATGTTAAGGCGCTCTAGAAGCAGCCAGGTAATGTTGCCCGAATCGGAGTTAATGTTCTATATGACAGATTTTGTTAGAAATGCTCACGTTTTGATAGACTTCAGGAAATACTATTTCACTTTTTCAGGTACTTCTCTCGACTTTTAATTGGAAAACCAATCGGGTCTCACGAAAATTTCCTGCCACCGCAAATATCGTTTGAGCAAATAGTTCGCGTTGACGTGTTGAATCATATTTTGTCAAACGATTTTTGGCACTTGAAAGGAAGAGACTTGCTTTAGAACACTGTATTGTGAAATTTGTAAAAAAATATCATTATTATTATGTACAAGATGTCTGAAATGGAACTATCACGCTACGAGATTTAAACTATCATTTACTTCCAGTTTTATTGCAAAACGTCAGCTACAGAATGTCACCAAATTGTGTGTATAGCTTTAGGTGTGTGTGTGTGATTATGGCAAAGCCTCGAGGGCTATCTGCCTAAGGGGAGGAATGCCTTCGTGGAGGACTTTCTAAGGGAAACTGTCTCGTAAACATGTTACACATGGGGAAAACCACGAAAACACCCATGCAGCCAGCCCGTTCGCGGGATTCGAACCTCGTATAGCTTTAGGTACTACTAATGTTTGACATTGTTAAGGTCAGTGCCGAATTTAAGTATAAGGTGAACATAGCTTAGGGCCCTCCGAAATATTGTAGCATATCCCATATAAAAAAATTGACTGATATCCCTCATAAAGGGCCCCATATCTCAAATAGCTTAGGCTCTCGTCAAATCTAAATCTGGTGCTGGTGAAGGTTTGGTATCGAAATTTCAAAAACAAGCATTACGACATTCAAGAGGCAGAGCATTCGAGTCGGTCTACTGATGTTGATGAGGTCCGCCTGCGAGAGTATGTGGAAGAAGTGCAGTATGCAACCAACTGAGAGCTTGTTAAGGAGTTAGTGCCATGTCCATTGGTCGCAGTATGCATCTCATACACTTGACGTAAAAGTTGAATCGCTGGGTGCCGCATGAGATGATTCAAGCAGATAAGGACGGACGTGTTTGGGCCTGCACTAATCTGCTCGAATATCAACGCAAGGATAAAATTCTGTACCGGATCGTCACTTGTCATGAAAAGTGGACTTCAACAACACAGGCCAAAAAGAGGGGTTGGTCTGCACCCCACAAGCCCATCGGCAGCGTGGCAAAGGGCAATTTGGCTAACAAAAAGATAATGCTTTGTATCTGATGGGATTGCCGGGGTATTATCTACAATATGTATCTGGAAAAAGATAAAGAGCGAGATGCTAGTCTGTGTTGACGCTGCTATTAAGGGCAAACGTCGAATTGAGTTCCGGAGCAAAGAGGTAATGTTCCATCAAGATAATACAAGACCACATGTGTTTGCTTTCACTGACTGGACTCTGTAAGGACTCAAATGGAATCTTTTGTCACACACCCCCATATAGCCCTGACATTGCTGCTTCGGATTTCTACCTTTTTTCACATCTACAGTTACATCTTGCTGGTGCTATCTTCCATTCTGCACAGGACGTCTGAAATGAGGGTGATGTTTTTTGTATTCTCGGCCAACAAGTTTCTATGCCGAAAAACTACCAAAACTTTGGCAGAAAATCATAGATTTGGGAGGTGATTACTGCCCGCACTGAAGGTACTGGTTTCATGTTTTCTCCTTAACTTTAATGAAAACATTAACCAGATATTAATCCATTTAAGTTTTTAAGGGAGACTGTGTTTTATTCCTTAATCTGAAGTGGTTGTAAAGCGTTTTAATGTACTTTAATAATTAGAGATTTTACTTGGCTTTATATTTTATTTGATCTTGTGAATTTTATGCATCCCTTCACATCATGGTTTTACTACGAGGCGTTTGATTATTTTGTTGCTTTTATGTTGTTTCGCATTTTTTTTCATTACATAATGCATTTTCAACATGTGTTAGCTGATTTTTATAATTTCATACCATTTCTAAAGGACAGAATAAATTATCATGATTTTGGCCCATTATAGTCATGTGCCAAAATATCCACCAACTAACCAACAGTATATGGTCATAAACAGACCTAAAATTGTATAAACTTGGTTTTTTGAGATGGATCATAATTCTAGACGGAGCGCACCGGAGTCCTAAATAAGAACGCTCCGGCACTTCTATGTAACTGAACAATAATTTTAGTAGAAATATGGTCTCGAAAATTTTATTTTTAGCAATAAAATTATATTAAAAGTTGCTTATTAAATTTTAATTCATCTCTGTACATTTCAGTGCTGGTTTAAGCTCATTTCCGGCACTGGGCACAGAGGATCTAGGGGGGCCCTTGGCACTGGAAGATCCAAGGATGAGCGATAACAAATGAAACAAAATTTTAATTTTTATTGTAAAAATATATATAAAAATAAACAGTATTCTTAAAAAAATAATTATACCAGCATTTGCTATGACTACACATAAAGCACAAGGACAATCATTTAGAATTAGGACAATCATTATCAAAGCTAAGAAATAGATACAATTTAAAAATCACATTGCCCGTAGATTCAAAATAACATATTACAAATGTAGTTTACAAGGAGTTATTGTAACCAGATTAAAGGAAGCAATACTTTTATGAAATATGTATACTTAAAAAAAACTTTTGAAGATGAATACTATAAAATCCATTCTCAGAACGGGTAGCTCTGCTACTAGTACTACTAATAATTTACCTTATTCACTACCATCTGCTATCCTGCAAACCAGTGCAGTAATCTATCGTTTTGTTTTTCTGGCAGTCCACACTCCATTATTTATTTATAATGTTTGTGTCGTGTTACATATTTGGTAAGGTACTGTCTGTAGTCTAATTCATCTGCCTGCTTCCTGATGTAAGACTCATTATAGTTGTCATCCCACTCTTAATACCCGGATTTTGTATTTAATTAACCGCAAATTTGGTATAGACAAACAATATGGACATGGATGTGCAGGTGAGAGGCGCGGATTATTTCCACAAAACTATTTATAGTTTTTCTATCGAAATTTATAACCAAAAATTCTGGTTGGGTCCAGCTTATCCGGGCTATTTTATATTATTATTGTAACTATTAGTTTTTAAATTATTAATGATTCTCATAGCCATTTTATTTATTTATTTACTTTTTTCCTCTTTCCTGACGGTCTTGCATAGGGCTCCGGCATTTTAGAAACTAAACCCTGGTCATAAAAGACAAAAAACAAAAACATAGCACCAAAATGTATCAGATTTTGCAGATGAATTAAGGCTGTTTTTCCCAATATTTCAATAAATTATCAGCAGCTGTCTACCTATACTACATTACAAATATGAAAATAATTTGGGAAACTTTTCCTCCGGTGCGTATCAGTGCATCCCAATATATAAAGCCCCAGAAGAATGCAGTTTTGTGAAGCCAATAAAAAAATATTCACGATTTTCAACAAATGATGGAAAACTAACAGTTCTTTAAAAAAATAATAGTATAGGAAAATGAGTAGTTAGTTAAGGTATTTTCTGCTCTATAAACAAGAAAATTAATTAATTTAGGGGGGAAATTATTCAAAGAGAAAGGAAAGAAATAAAAGGGAAAATTATGTAGTATTTGTGAATGAAAATTACTCTTAGACAGATTTTAATGCAAATTGATCAAAAGCATGTATTGTGATTTGCTAGATTATACAGAAAGTATGCCAGACATTTTGAGATTTATTAATTGCTATAAATATTTTCCATTAGATGCTATTTCACTACCTTGTTGTAGAACAGCAATTTGCAACTGTAAAGCAGGGAAATGTGATTAGTTTCAGCTTTTCAGCCACATACCAGCGAGCCATCATTGTACCTTTTACACGAATTAGATGACTGGCTATTAATATCATATTGATCACCAATACGACATTCGACAGTTGAATCAGGATTCACTTTTTCTTCATAACTAGACTCGGACATTGCGACTATTGTTTAGTACAACAAAAATTATTCTTTAGTTAATAATGTCCTGAGCCATTCATTTCATTACACCAAGAATCTTAGCACCTTCACATCAATCCAATCTCTCTTGTCAGAACAGCTTTTATCAAAGGTTTTTCAAAGATCCACAGGAAATCACATCCAAGCAATCTTAAAAAAAACTGTCTTCACTTAAAATGGAATATCTGCAATTCCTTGTCAGAATGTTAAATGTCTTGAAATGTAGTGTTTTCCTTGTGCTACTTTATTTGAAAGTAGTGATTACACATTTACATTTTTTCTTTTCACCCCATGCAAAAACTAACATATTTTTTTGTCTATCATCCTATCTGTTAAACTCAATTCCTTCAAAACTTTCGGTACTGTTCTGTTATCAGGATCAGATTCAGAAATGTATGTATGGATGTATGTGTTCATGTATGCATATATATATATGTACACATGAATGTACGTGTGTATACATGTACATTTCTGAATCCAGGCCCGATAACAGAACTGTACCAAAATTTCATTATAAAACACAGTTGTTACTAATAAATGCACATGTGTAACTGATGTTTGACAAATATCATTATATTAAAAAAATATTTTTATTTCATATAATAATCAACAGATGATAAAATAACAATCAAGAAAAACTATGATAAAGCAAAACTGAGCATAGGTGAACTTACTCTCCTAAGGAGGGTCCAGACACCAGACATAGAACTAAGATGTCCTAATTTTCACAAAAGGGAATCAGAAAATATCCTAAAAGCACTTATTTTTTGAAAGCTATCCAAATGTACTGCATAGACAATCATAAAAACAAGTGCCATTGGGATTTCATGAAATATGGTCAAAACTATATTGAAATCTACGTAAGTTAATTTACATTTACAGTCGATCACAAAAGTATTCGAACACCGCTACCCTATCAGAAAATGACAAGATGGCGTTTTTTTTCTCTTTCTCTCTGTGTGTCGTGTTATTCCATCCTAGGTTTTCTTCTCCTCCCCCATCTTGGAAAAAACTGGAAAAAATTGGTTACGATCTCTTTTTGAATGGGGAGATGCCATTTTGAGAAAAAGCTGACGACCCTATCTTGGAGAATGAACATGACCGCTCTACACACCCTTTCACTCTCTCTCTCTCTCTCTCTTTGAATTGGGAAGCCATTTTGGGAAAAAGCAGACGACCCTATCTTGGAGAATGGAAATGAACGCCTCTCCCTCTCTCTTTGAAATGGAAAGCCATTTTGGGACCCTCTATTCTTGGGGAGGGAGAAAACTGAAGTCTGCACTTCGCTGTCTCTGAATGCGGAAAGCCCTTTTGGGAAAAGCGGACCCTCTTCTGATCTTGGAGAACTGGAAATGAACACTCTACACGATCTCTCTTTGAATTCAGAAGGTATTTTGGAACCTTCTAATGTTGGAAAACTGAAATGAACGCTCTACGCATTTTCTCTCTCTCTCTCTCATTGACATGAGTAGCCATTTTGGAGGATTCTCCACCACCATCCTAACCTTGGAAAACTGAAATGAACGCTCTACCCCTTCTCTCTCTCTCTCTCTCTGAAATGGGTAGTCATTTGAAAACTCCCTAACTTTGGAAAAAACAGAAATGAACGCTCTACACCATCTCTCTTTGAAAATGGGGGGTGCCATTTTGAGACCTCCCTCCCCTAAACTTGAAAAAAAAACTGAAATGAACGCTCTACACTTTCTCTCTTTGAACATGGGTAGCCCTTTGGGGACCCTCTCCTCTTGGTAGAAAAAAAAGAACTGAAGTGAAGGGTCTACACAATCTCTCTTGGAATGGGATCTATATTTCGGGAAACGTGGATCACCTCATGCTGGAAAACTGAAGTGAACCACCAAGATTGGACTCTATATAATATTTTATTTTAATTGACATCATGACCCTCCTCCAATTTGTTATTAAAAAAAATTGTTTTTTTTGTTTTGGTTTTTATCCCATTTCCGATGTGATTTCAGAAATGCAATTCCATAACAGTTCAATTTCATTCGAGGTTAAATGATCTAAACAGTCTTTGACCCACCCATCCGTATGATTATTTTCTTCTCCTTCCTGTAGCATCAAATTTTGTAAGTCCATATAATCATTCCATACGGGAAGGGCTGGATCCTCACAAGGCTGTCTTGAATCACTTGGAGTCTCTTTGGGATGAGTGGAGGGATCTAGGCTGGGGAGGGATGTCTGTGGAGGGATCTAGGCTGGGGAGGGATGTCTGTGGAGGGATCTAGGCTAGGAGTGGAGGGATGTCTGGACCCGGCTGTGATTCTACCTCCATGATTTCTGGACCCGTTGGAACTTGTGAACCCGGCTGACATTCTACCTCTACGATGTCGGGACTTTCTGAAGCTTGTGGACCCGTCTGATATTCTACCTCTACGATGTCGGGACAGGTTGGAGGAGAAGAAGAAGAAGAAGAAGAAGATACTGGAAGAGGTTCTGTCTGTGAGGAGTCCGAAAGAGGCTGCCTGTTTGAACAAGTCGGGGAAGAAAAGAAGAAGCTTCTGGATTCTGAAGCGGATCTTGCACGCCAGGTAGGTTCCGGTAAGTCGACCGTTTTTAAGAGGTAATTTTTTTTCTTCCTCCTCATCTTCAATCGTGATGACTTCAATTTGCCGGGTCGATTTTGTTTCGGGCCATGACGGTTTGGTACAGCTCCTCTTATCATCTAAGGAAGGGATGGGTAAAGGTGGCGGGGGGTTCTCTTCTTCTTGAAACACCATCGGCGATTGGAAAGAAATTTCCTTTTTCAATTGTTTCCAAAGCGAGACGAGCACCGATCGACGAGAAAGAGACTCTTCTGGGTCGTGACGATGAGATATTGCGTTTTCGGGGGAACGACATAGTTTTGAAAAGGTCTTAGAATATATTTCTTATATTTCATCCTGTCGCTGACTTTAAAACTTCTTTCCTTCAGATTGAGGGACGATGATTCGTAATAGGCGAGAGGAGCGGCTGTGGTCTGAACAATATGAACTTCGTCCTCAGCTGTCGTTCTCACTCCAAACGTAAAATATCGTTTCGTGAGAAAAATATTCTTCCACCGAAAACTCGTGCGCGGATCCGTATATCGCCGGTCTGTTTGAATGGGCCGTCTCAAAGCTCGATCCATCCGATTCCAAGAGAAGGGAGATTCCTCTTTCGTTTGTTGCGATTCGAATAAATTTCTGTATATATTCTGAACGAGCAGGTTGGAGGATTCGACATCTTGGTTGAAAGAAATGATCGCTTGATGAGGTGGTAAATGCGGAATAAATGTCGCACAATGACACGCCAAAAAGATTTTCAAGTTGGAGATTTGCTTTAGCGTCTTCAAATCCTCCCCGTTCGAAATCCGTTGAGTTGGAAAAACGTCTAATAGCGACATGGCTCCCAATGGAAAAGAAATGATCTCGCCCAGTACTCTCGTCTTTTTATATATATATAGACACACACAGACACACATAGAGGCTCTATGACGGCCGTTTTATTTGTTTTTTTTTGTTTCTCTCTCTCTCTCTTCTTTCCAAGAAATCTTATCTCCATGACCTCTTTTTCTTTACTTAAAAGATGAATGTGTGTGGGAATGAGGAAGTGAAAGTAATAATTTAATAAACAAAAAATTATCCAACCATGACCTTCTTTTTTTTTTCAAAGTCAACCTTTCCAATCCAAGGACGTGCAGAGATAGAGGAAGCAGGGAGAGGAGGAGAGAAGGGAAGGTCACACTCTCTTTCTCTCTATAAATAAAAGGGGAGAGCCCCAAGGTCGTATTTTTGTGCAAGTGGATCATGAGGAGGCATCCCCAGCTCACTACGTGTATTCCTTTCAAATATAACTATGTTGATCTTTCCTTTTATATCATCCAAGGAGTCGTTTACCTGAAATCCTCCGATTTTTCAAAATGTGCAGGTTATCATACCGTGGGGAGTTGTCAAAAGATGCGGGACGAATTTTTGTCCGACGAAAACGTGTTGATGGCTCGTGATATTCCACCTTTGGATGCACAAATTTTGTTAATGAAACGAGCCAAATATTTTTACACGTCCCACTTTCTAACCGTCTCGCAAATGAATAGGATTATGGATCATCTTGAGAAGACAAAAGGGATTCTCGTTCATTTTAGTGAATGGTTGCACAAATGTCTGCACGTACCTCTCTCGATCGAGAAGACTGGGAAGAATACCTATTATATTCTTCTCGAGGACTCTCCTCCTTCGTCTCATCTTAAGGAGGCCACGACTTTTGAAAAACTCCTCGAGCAAGAAAAAATAGAATGGTGGAACAACTACCCCATCCCTCTCCCCGAGCATCAAGAGGAGCCTGTTCAGAAGAAAAAGAAAAAACCTTTCCAAAAGCCTATCCTCATCCTCCTCGATAATGATGGGGATGAGGAGAAGCCTGTTCAGATTCCTCTCCGTTTGTCAAAAACCGTCGAGGATGGAAAACCTCTCCCTTTCTCAAGACCCCTTGAGGAAGAGAGACCCCTCGAGAAGGAGAGATCTCTTCCATTGTCAAACCTCCTCGAAGATGAAAAACCTCTCCATTTCTCAAGACCCCTCGAGAAGGAGGGACCTCTTCCTTTATCAAACCTCCTCGAAGATGAAAATCCTCTCCATTTATCAAGACCCCTCGAAAATGTGGGACCTCTCGATTTGTCAAAACCCCTCGAGGATAAGAGAACCAAAACTTCTCTCTCTTTCTCAAGACTCCTCGAAGAGCAGAGATCTCTCCCTTTCGAAGAGGAGGGACCTCTCAATTTGTCAAGACCTCGCGAGAATAAGGGAACCGAAACTCCTTTCCCTTTCTCAAGACTTCTCGAGGAGGAGGAGGAGGAGAGACCGCTCCATGTCTCAAGACAGGACCCCCCTCTATCTCTTGAGGATCCGAGGGAAATGATTCCTATTGAAAAACCATCTATCGACGATCCTCAGAAAAGGTCTTCGGAGGAGACTAGACTTCCATGTAGAAAACCAATCTGCCACAATCATCATCATAATAATAATAATATACCCCCCTCTCAACAACAGAATCCTACAACATTTGCAGATAAATGCATTCAAACCAATCCCTTTATAGTAATCCTTTTGATTGGAGAACCCGTGCATTAGCCTCGAAAAAAAATGAGATTCTAGACTGTTTTTATGACCAGAATGTTAAGCCAATAGATAGGTCTAGCTCAGAATTTTTCTTTTTAAAAGAAAATAAATAAATAAATAACCCAAAGACTACTCGTAAATATAAATGGTAAAGTCTTGAGTCGGCTGGAAAAAAATTTTCAGAGCTGAGAAAAATTCTCCAACTCAGAAAAAAAAAAACTTTTTGTTAATTTTTATCATGTCTTAGACATGATAAAAATTAACGACCCCCTTCTCTTTTCGTCTGGGAATGTTGTCTCACTCTTTTGAAAAACAAATCGTGATTCATTCATGGAATGATTGCCATTAGCGAAAGCATGAGTCATGGTCTATTTTTAGAAAGGGTGAGACATCCTTCCCAGACAAAAAGGGGGGTCATTAATTTTTATCATGTCTAAGACATGATAAAAATTAACCAAAAGTTTTTTTTTTTTTTTTCATTAGAGAATTTTATCTCAGCTCTGAGAAATTTTTTCTCCCAGCCAATTCGAGACTTTACCATTTTTTTTAAGAATGATTTCTCCCTGATCTATTATTTCAAAATTCCAAGTTTCGCTTCAGAACCATCTGTGCTGTTGAAGATGTAACGTGATATATGTATTTTTTTTAATGAGTTCTGTCAAGATTGAATTGTGCAGGATCGACCTTGCGAATTTCTTCTCTGTGTCTTTAAATAATAATGATACCGAATCGCTTTTTGTAGAGCGCAATGGAAAAAACCTTTTGTATGGTTAGGACAATTCATGTGTTCGATCCCATTTTATTTGAGAATCTCTTGCGTCGATCCCGAAATGCAATAAATGGATCTTTGCAACCATTTCTCTAAAAACCGCCGTTTCATTTCTCCTCGCACCCAAATCATGGAAAAGGGTTCCGTCAACATCGTTAACACCCATGGAAAATAACTGTACGGAATTTCTCCTTCGTACCACGACTAGCCGTGATAATAATCACTCGCCCACACAGCGGTTCGTTTTTCTTTCTCGGTGAGCATTTGCCATGGAAACGGGGGTTAGAAACAAATACCCCTCGAGAAGTACCGTCCAATGTGACGTAAGCCAATTCTGTCACAATAAAGGCTCCTTGACAATCGTAGATACCTTCAAAGTCGAGCACGAGTTCCATGTTTTTTATTTCTTTTTCTTTCCAAGGTGTCCTTTATTATTATTATTATTATTATGGATGTGTATTGAGATACGCACGATATTATTCGAAAAAAATATACATATATATACGAATATATATACGAATGTGACCTTTCCCAGAATTCATACGACCTGTCACGTGCAACCTTCTCTCTCTATATAAAAGAGGAGACGGCGAGAGAACGCTATCCATTTTTTCTTTCAGGACACACAGCGAGAGAGAGAGAGAGAGAGAATTTTGTTTTCTTTTTTCCTCAATTGAAGAAGATGGACATTTTGAGTGCCAAACCTCTCAAAGATTCCTACATTGTTCTGGACATGGAATACTTTCACTGTTATGATCCAAAGACGGAAGATATATGTTTCATCTTGAAAGGACTGGGCTACATCACTTGCGATTTAACCTTATGCGGATCCATGATTTTTCTCCCTCCTGTCCATTACGATGACTTATCGTCCCGCAATCAAGCTGTGGTCAACCAGATTACAAATAATCGACACGGCCTGCAATGGACCGAGGGTCGTCTTTCCTACGAGCATCTTCCTACGATCCTGAAAATACTGACCAAAAATGTGGAGGCGATCTACGTCAATGGATACGATAAAGCCGAATTTTTCAGCAAGCTCTGCCAGCGATCCGTTTACGAGTTTTACATCCCAGGGAAAACCGAGTGGCGGAACAAGTCGAAATGCACGCGACACCAATATTTCCAAAAGATGATTCATTGCGCCGATAACAAGGTGAGAAATTTTCGATACCATTTGATGGAGGGTAGTTACGTTTTCCGGAAATTACATTGTTACCCCTCCGAGAGCAAAGCTGTCGAAGACGAAGAGGAGGCGGAAGAATCTCCCCAGGAGAACTCGTGCGACGATGAGGAGGAGGAGGAGGATGAACTTTCTAATAATAATAATAAATGTCTAAGTTGGGATGCTTTAGAGACCCAAGAATATTGGTCTCAACTATTATCTCATCTAGACCTGAAAGAGGATCCTCAAGTGTACTCTTTGTGGTCCTCTTCTAAAATTTGGTCTTGGAGAGATCCCTTGAATGTTCATGAATGAAATGGTATGTAAATCCCTAGAGAAAAAAATAAAAAATGTTCTTTTTTTTGTAATGTGTTGAATTCTTTCCAATCCCATTTCTTTTCCATAACTCCACCCCAATCGACGAGAAGAAGAAGAATCTTCCAAGTTACACAAGACGAATCTTCCAAGTTACACAAGACGAATCTTCCAAGTTACACAAGACGAATCTTCCAGGTTACACAAAGATTTATAAATCACACTCTCCCACATGATATATGTATAGAGAAAAAAAGACCCTCTGTTCTCTAGCCAATACGTCAAGACTTCCCTAAACTAAGAGAGACCATGAGTACCGAGGAAACCTTAGCAGAGCAAGTGGAAAGACTTTCAAAGAGATTAGAAGAGTTAAGACGGGATAGATTTACAGTTCCGCCGACTAAAGAGGAAAGTATCATCGATTTCAACGTACTTTCATCCCCTACCCCAAAGAATGAGACGAGTGGACTCGCCGTTGAACAGTTCCAATGAGAAACAAAATGTCACTTATTTGAATAGCCAATTTCAACACATGAATATTTCATAAGTATTTTTTTGTTTTTTTTCCCTAAAGCGTAGGGAGATCGGATCAGTAGTTTTTCCCTTTTCATCGTCGAAAAAGATTGGGAGGAAAAATCTTTCTCAACTCTCTCAGAAAAATTTTCCAACCTTAAAAAAAAAAAAAAAACCTTTTTGTTAATTTTTATCATGTCTTGGACATGATAAAAATTAACTCTACCCCCCTTTTGTCTGGGAATGTTGTCTCACACTTTCTAAAAATAGACCATTACTCCTCCTTTCCTAAAGAATAGAATTCCAAGAATGGGATCTGGTCTATTTTTAGAAACGGTGAGACCCTATTCCCAGACAAAAGGCGGGTAGAGTTAATTTTTATCATGTCTAAAGTTCAGGGTCCATCCATCTTCTTATGTGAAACGGTGACCCTGACGAGATCGAGATAAACAAGTCCTGTGAGTTGTTTTGTAATCTTGACGCGATCCAAGAAAGACTTTTTATTTTTTTTTGAAATAGGCGGGGGGTGGGGAGAGAAAATGTTCTCACGACCCTCAGATATCTTTTCATAAATATATTTTTTATCAAAGTGTTTCTTTCATCCCGATCCTTTTAAGAGGTTGGAATGACCCTGACATTTAGATGGGGTCGCGATCCCGACAGATGTCGCGCGAGTATAAAAGTGTGTGTCCTCCGCGAGATTTCTTCAGAGAACAGAAGAAGACGTGAACTGAGCTGGTAAGTCCCTTTGGTCCTATGAATATGGTTATCTATAAAATCGATTTGATTCTTAGTTTTTTTTAATAATCATAATAATCATAACTTCATTTAAAAAGACCTTTGAAACTTTGAAACTTCTTAACCCTTTGAAAAGAAAGTGTCTCTTTCAAGACGACGACTCTAAAACGTTTTATTGTTTTTTTTCCTTTCTAGATCTTCCCTGTTATACATATATACCTTTTCGATTCTTTTTTCCCTGTTTGTGGGAGACATCACCGTATTCATCGCCATGGCGTGTTCAGAAAACTTTATCGTGCTCGATCTAGAGGGTTTCCAGTCCTACAACCACAAGAAGGGTGAATTTACCTACGTTTTAAAAGAATTGGGCTATGCGACAAAAGATTTTTTGACCGTGGGATCGTTGACGTTTGCTCCTCCTCAACCCTTCCACCAACTGAGTGACAAAAACCAAAAAAAGAATGCCTGGCTGACGAGAAACCGGCACGGACTTCGTTGGAACGAGGGTCATATTCCCTACAACCATTTCGGACGCATTCTCCAATCGCTCACTCACAGCTTCTCCACGATTTATGTGGTGGGATGCCAGAAAGCTAAATTCTTTGCTAAAGCCTTGGATTATCAAACACCCGTGACGGAAATTTATGTGCCAGATGGAATTATTTGGAAGTATCGGGAAAAATGTGCCCGACATCATCAAAGGAGGAAATATTTCCATTGTGCCGAAAACAAAGTGCGCAACTATCGATGGCATATTACGGAAGGAGATTTTCATATCAATCACGTCTATCCAGACGGAACGGAGAAAGAGGAGAGGATTCAGGAGGAAGCAGACAATCCTCTGCAAGCTTTTGATAAGGCCTACGATCAGTTAGAGAAGGATCCGTCCCCAAAAGCGTACGATGACCTCATCCAGAAATGGGATAATCTGTCCTGTTTCCAAGTGATGGAACATCCGGATGAGCATACGCCTTTCCACTTGATGGGCTCTTCTACTTCTTCTTTGTCGTCAACTTCCTCCAATAACTCGAGGAAGACGGAGGGTTGGGGAGACATACCTGAAAATATTCCCCATTACGATCCAGCAGCCTGTTGGGACGAACCTTCCAAAAAATCTCATGAGACCCCCAAAATATCTTCAGAGGATCCACTGAGTGTTGGGACGATGAACGGACGACTCATGCTCCAAAATCCACTAAGACTATGTCCACTGAGTGTTGGGACAATGAACGGACGACTCATGCTGCAAAATCTACTGAGACTATGTCCACTGAATGTTGGGACAATGAACGGACGACCCATGCTCCAAAATCTACTGAGACTATGTCCACTGAGTGTTGGGACGATGAAACCGAAAAGACGACAGAGAATTGGGATGACCGTTCTCAAAAGTATTTGAATTGATATATACATAAACTCAGGAGAAAAAAAAAAGAAAAGATTTTTAGAAATAAGTAGGGAAAGGTTCTCCGCTTTCCCTATATTTATGGAAATGGACTGAGAAGAGAGAGAGACGAATCAGGAGACCAAAAAAATGGGTCTTGGAAGGAATGAGTGCCAATGCATTCGATTCCTTCCGAGACCCATTTTTTTGGGTCCCTCTCTCATCCAATCTTGGAAAAGAACTTTGTCCTATTTTTCTAGGTCCATTCAAAAAGAAATGAATCTATCCATAAATTATCTTAAAAGAAAAAAAACAAAAAGATCCTTTACCTCTTGACGGTCCAAAGTCGAGAATCTTGGAAAAAGTCATCCACTCTCCATCCAGTCAAGCTTCTCTGTAGAAAATCTAGTAGGTGCATCTGCATTCTTGAACACCCGGCAGTTATTATTGGACGCGAAACGTCGAATGCTGAAATAGTTAACAGTGAGCCCATTCTTAAAAAAACGGGGATGTTTTATTCATCCAGTCGAGTGCGGAAAAATTTCTGAGAGCCGGAGGAAAAATTTCTGTGGTTGCAAAAAAAAAAAAAAAAAAAAAAAAAAAAAAAAAAAAACACCTTTTAGTCTAAAAATTGATTTTTCAAAAATTGAAGACATCAATTTTCAAATTTTCAGACTAAAAAGGGGGGTAATTTATTTTTCTAATTGCAACCAATGTAAGATCCAAGTCACGGTTTCTGTTTTCAAAAAATTGAAGACATCAATTTTTAGACTAAAAGGGGGGTATTTTTTTTTTAAATCTAACTTTGAGCCACAGAAATTTTTTCCGGCTCTCAGAAACTTTTCCCAGCCGACTCGATGTGAATAAAACTACTTTTTTTTAAGAATGTTATTTAATGGATCGATTTCAACCTATCGAGTTTCGCTTGAGTTCCGGCCGTGCTGTGGGCCCACCTGGATATACGTTTTCCCCTTTTGGAATAGAATTTCCGTCAAGGTAGGCTACTTTTCCTCTTTTTGCATTTTTCATGTCATTTCATTTGTATTACAATATACTGAAAACGGGCGTTCGAACTGATTTCTAGGCTATTTCTATACAAATGGAGCTCGATCCAAGAAAGAAATGATGTCTTTTTTTTTTATTTTGTGGACTGCCAATTTGTATTGGAATATACTGAAAACGGTTGTTTGAGTCGGTTTTCAGTATATTTCAATACAAATAGAGCTCGATCCAAGAAAGAAATGATGTCTTTTTTTTTATTTTGTGGACTGCCAATTTGTATTGGAATATACTGAAAACGGGTGTTTGAGTCGGTTTTCAGTATATTTCAATACAAATAGAGCTCGATCCAAGAAAGAAATGATGTCTTTTTTTTATTTTGTGGACGGCCAATTTGTATTGGAATATACTGAAAACGGGTGTTTGAGTCGGTTTTCAGTATATTTCAATACAAATGGAGCTAGATCCAAGAAAGAAATGATGTCTTTTTTTTATTTTGTGGACTGCCAATTTGTATTGGAATATACTGAAAACGGGCGTTCACGTCGGTTTTCAGTATATTCCAATACAAATGGAGCTCGATCCAAGAAAAAAATGATGTCTTTTTTTGTTTTGTGAACTGCCCTATTTTGTATTGGAATATACTGAAAATGGGCGTTCACGTCGGGTTTCAGTATATTCCAATACAAGTGGAGCTCGATCCAAGAAAAAAATGATGTCTTTTTTTTATTTTGTGGACTGCCAATTTTGTATTGGAATATACTGAAAACGGGCGTTCACGTCGGTTTTCAGTATATTTCAATACAAATGGAGCTCGATCCAAGAATGAAATGATGTCTTTTTTTTTGTGGACAACCAATTTTGTATTGGAATATACTGAAAACGGACGTTCACGTCGGTTTTCAGTATATTTCAATACAAATGGAGCTCGATCCAAGAAAAAAATGATGTCTTTTTTTTATGTTGTGGACAGCCAATTTTGTATTGGAATATACTGAAAACGGGCGTTCACGTCGGTTTTCAGTATATTCCAATACAAGTGGAGCTCGATCCAAGAAAAAAATGATGTCTTTTTTTTATTTTGTGGACTGCCAATTTTGTATTGGAATATACTGAAAACGGGCGTTCACGTCGGTTTTCAGTACATTTCAATACAAATGGAGCTCGATCCAAGAATGAAATGATGTCTTTTTTTTTGTGGACAACCAATTTTGTATTGGAATATACTGAAAACGGACGTTCACGTCGGTTTTCAGTATATTTCAATACAAATGGAGCTCGATCCAAGAATGAAATGATGTCTTTTTTTATTTTGTGGACAACCAATTTTGTATTGGAATATACTGAAAACGGGCATTCACGTCGGTTTTCAGTATATTTCAATACAAATGGAGCTCGATCCAAGAAAAAAATGATGTCTTCTTTTTATGTTGTGGACAGCCAATTTTGTATTGGAATATACTGAAAACGGGCGTTCACGTCGGTTTTCAGTATATTCCAATACAAATGGATCTCCATCCAAGAAAAAAAATAATGTCTTTTTTTATGTTGTGGACTGCCCTATTTTGTATTGGAATATACTGAAAACGGGCGTTCGAGTCGGTTTTCAGTATATTCTAATACAAATGGAGCTCTATCCAAGAAAAAAATTATGTCTTTTTTTATGTTGTGGACAATCAATTTTGTATTGGAATATGCTGAAAACGGGCGTTCGAGTCCTTTTTCCGACTATTTCTATACACATTCCACTATATTAAAATGACGTCATGGTTGAGTCCAAACAGAGTTGTCCCCGGTCAGAGTCGTCTCCGGACAAAGTCGTCCCCGGACAATTTTATACCGAATTTGTATAGAAATATACTTAAAATTGGCTTGGAGGGGGGGGCGCTTTCTAGTATATTCCTATATACATTCGGTTGCATTCAAAAACAAAAAGAATGTCTTTTTGAATGGACAGGATGACTATGGAAACCGGATCTCTCTCTCTCCCAAGATTAAATGAGAGAGTGCCTCCTATTTGTATTGTAATATACTGAAAACGGGCTTTCGAGTCAATTTCTAGACTATTTCTATACAAATGGAGCTCTATTTACGAAAAAAAATATTTCTTTTTTATTGTGTGGACAGCCCTATTTGTATTGCAATATACTGAAAACAGGCGTTCGAGTCGGTTTCTAAACTCTTCCTATACAAATTCCACCATCTATATAGAAATGATGTCATCGTTGAGTCCAAACAAAGTCGTCCCCGGACCATCTTAATGACCGAATATGTATAGAAATAGTCTGAAAATGGGCTTGAGGGCCGGTTTCTGGACGATTCCTCTACAAATTCGGCCGCATCCAGAAAAACAAAAATACATAATTTCTTTTTGGGTGGACAGGAGATGGTAAATTTCTTTTCTCTCTCTCTCTCTCCCAAGATCGGAGGAGAGAGTGGCCCAAAAAAATGGGTCTTGGAAGGAATCGAATGCATCTTGAAATGCACTCATTCCTTCCAAGACCTATTTTTTTGGTCTCCTGATTCAACTCTCCAGTCTATGGAATAGGGAAAGCGGAGAACGTTTCCCCTTCCTTAAGCGACTGGAGACCATAGCGCATCATCATCATCATCATCACCATCATCCTCTTTCTCATACTTTTCAACGAAGGCTTGATGTCTCTGGATGATTTTGGGGAGATGATGGATCCCGAATTGAGTGATGAAAAAGAGAGGACTCTTTTTCCTTTCTTGTTCGTCTTGCACAGTCTCTCGGAGGGTGATATACGTTTCCCCGTCCTCCTCAATTTTCGTCAGAGGTCTCATGAATATTTTACACATCCAAGGGAAGAGCGACTTGTTATGCAGGGATTTCGAAGCGACGAAGGCCGCTTCATTCGAAGTGAGGACAATCTGGTTCCGATGACCCCATTCTTTGGAGTAGTTGTCCAAATCGCCTAGTCGAAGAAAATGGTGTCGATTAGGGAAAAAGACTTGGAGAACACTCGTCGTATGCGAGACGTTCGTAGGCAAGAGAGTCAAGATATCTTTGGCATTCCAGTACAGGAATCCTAGATCCACATACGCGTGCACGTAATAGTCATCGTTATATTCCAGTTTGAGCAGCATGGCTTTTGTATTTTTTTCCGTTCTCAAGGCGAAACACTCGTCTGATATGAACATGAGCTCGCTGGCGATCCGTTTATATAGACTCCTCAGAGAGAGAGGGAGAGGGGAGGAGGAACAAGGTTGATGAATTCTAAAATAAAAAAAAATGATAAAACATGAGTGTTTGTGAAGGTCATAGAGAGATGATTATAAAGTTGTTTTATTTTTTATTTCCTCAAAAGAAAAAACCAAAAGGGTCCCATTCCATACGACATAACCTTTGAGAAGGTGACGGGGTCATGTGTCTACAAAGTTGATAAACTCTAGAATAAAAAAAAGCTTCCATCACGTAGCTCTCGAGAAGAAAATGACAGGGGTCTCTAGGAGAAGGTCATAGGTAGTATACAAAGGATGGTTGTTTTTTTTCTTTCGTTCCTCTCAATCCCATGACCTTTGAAAAGGTGACGGGGTGTCCTTTAGGAAAAAAAATAGAAGGTCATAGAGAGAGAGAGGTAGACAAAGTTGATTTTTTTTCCTATAAGTCAACCGTCACGTAGCCCATCACGTGGTCTTCTCGTATATATAGAGAGGCGAGTGGAAGACAGACTCTATTTCCCAGAGAGAGAGACTGCTGTGCGTAGCCGTATTTCTACTCAAGATGATGATCCGCGTCTTATATAATGAGTTTATGAGCATTCGCTGTTATGTGGATGACGGAAGATTGTTTTGGAACGCTATGGACATTTTGCCTGTGATTGATACTTCCAGTAAAAGAACCTAGGACATTCTCTCCGTGTTTTTCGACGAACACCACGTCTTCAGGAAAATAAAAGATCTCGAAAGTCTCGGGAGTTCTCAAGAGAGATATGTCCTCTCCAGCGAAGAAATGTTACATCTGGCCGAAAAGAATCCTAAAAATAATCAGCTTCTGGCCTAAAAATAATCAGCTTCTGGAAAAGAATCCTAAAAATAATCAGCTTCTGGCCGAGACTCAAACGGATCCTCTGGTGGTCTCTTTAAATTTCACTAAAGTCATCACCTTCTAAAAAAAACAACCACCACCACCCCAAAAAAATTTGCTCCTCCTCCAAATTTCTTTTTATCTTCTCGACAGAAAAAAAAAAGAAACTTTTCCATCTAGCCTCTTTCTTTCAATCCCTCTTAAGAGAGAGAGAGAGAGAGGGAGGAGAAAAGAAAGAGAGTTCTGAGGAGGCAAAAGAAATGGGTCTGGAAGGAAACGGGTGCATTGCGAGAAAAAGAGGGTCCTCTTTTTTTTTCTCGAAATGCACCCGTTTCCTTCCAGACCCATTTTTTTATCACTTCTTCAAACCAATCTTGGAAAGGGGGGACACAAATTGTGCGTAAAGTCCATTTCGATCAAGACTGGATTTCTTTTTGAAAAGAAAACATAATGTTATATATAGATAGCTAAATCTTTATCATGATATTCTTTAAGAATTTCTTAGCCATTTGTCAAAGAAGGGGACTATAATTGAAGAATTTATGAATTTGGGAACATGTCACCCATGGCAAATCTAAAATCTTGGAAGTGGATACTGGAAAGCCCCGCTCTGATTATAATTCTGAGTTCTAGCATAGGACATTTTTTAGATCAATAAGCTAAACTATTTTTCTAGTCTCATATTCTCTCGTGCTAGGGTTTCAGATTTGGGTAGAGAGAGACACTGTTCTGAACAGAAACGTGGAATGCTTTTAGCTTTTATAGAAAAGTGAAGAGTGGAAAGTGAAAGTCGAAAAACGAAATGGGATCGGCTAGGAAAAATTTCTCAGAGCTCAGAAAAAAATTCTGAGATGTAAAAAAAAAAAAAAAAAAAAAAAAAAAAAACTTTTTGTTAATTTTTATCATGTCTTCTAGACATGATAAAAATTAACTCACCCCCCTTTTGTCTGGGAATGTTGTCTCCCACTTTCTAAAAATAGACCATGACTCATCCTTTTAAAGAATAGAATTCCAAGAAAAGACTGCGTTCTGGTCTATTTTTAAAAACGGTGAGACAACATACCCAGACAAAAGGGGGGGGTGAGTTAATTTTTATCATGTCTAGAAGACATGATAAAAATTAACAAAAAGTTTTTTTTTTTTTTTTTTTTACATCTTAAAATTTTTTTCTGAGCTCTGAAAATATTTTGCCAGCCGATCTCATTTCGTTTTTCGACTTTCACTTTCAACTCTTCTCTTTTCTATAAAAGCATAAAGCATTCCACGTTTCTGTTCAGAACACTGTGGGCTGTTGAAAAGGCAACACGCCTCCCTCTCTACCCTAATCGGGAATCCTGATCCAGGTGTCCCGCGCTTCCCGCTATCCATCTTCACCCATTTCTAAAGAATCTCAGAGAAAACTAAAAGCGAGATTGCAAAAAAAGAAATAGCCTCCAGTAAACACAATTCCAACGACAGTGGATAGCTTTTTGGGGTCCTTCCAGATATATTACCGGTGACCGATAGGTTCTTCAGGGTCTACAGCACAGACTCAATGTACCCTCTTTTGTCTGGGAATGTTGTCTCACCGTTTCTAAAAATAGACCAGAACCCATTCTTTTCTTGGAATTCTATTCTTTAGAAAGGATGAGTCATGGTCTATTTTTAGAAACGGTGAGACAACATTCCTAGACAAAAGGGATTAGTTAATTTTTATCATGTCTAGAAGACATGATAAAAATTAACAAAAAGTATTTATAATATATATTATATAATATATATTATATAATATATATATTATATAATATATATATTATATATTTTTTCTTTTTTTTTCTGACTCAGAATTTTTTTCTCGGCTCTCAGAAATTTTTCCCAGCCGATCCCATTTTGCTTTTTGACCTTCACTTTCAATTCTTCTCTTTTCTATAAAAGTATTCCACGTTTTTGTTCAGAATAATGTGGGCTGTTGAAAAGGCAATATGTCTCCCTCTCTCTCTAGCCAAATCTGGAACCCATGATGATCTTAAGAAGATTTCTTTAAGAATCTCTTATGATTTCTGAACCTTAGACAAGCTGGATGTTTCTTTTTAGTATTTCGAAGCTATTGATGGATCAAAGAAGAAGATTTCAATGGAATGACTTCATCGTTCTAGGATAGAATATTTTTCGAGACCTCTTCCTACTTTCGTCTACACAGAAATGCCTTTCACGAAAGTTAGGTCCTCTTTTACATTTCCTTTTAAAATAGTTGTTCCAAAGGATTTTCGTTCTGCTAATCCAGGTTTCCCGCGCTTCACGCTACCCATCCTCACCCATTTCTAAAGGATCTCAGAGAAAATTAAAAGGGAGATCGCGAAAAAGAAATAGCCTCCAGTGAACACAACTCCAACAACGACAGTGGATAGATTTTTTCTGTCCTTCCAGAGATATCACCGGTGACAGATAGGTTGTTCAGCCACACGGGTGTCGTGAAAAGGCACACCATGCCTGTTTCCCTCCCAAAAATGTTTCTTCGGAAAAGGGAAAGTTTTTTTCCCACCCCTTTGGAGATTCCTTTTCCGCATCGGCCAAAAAACCCAAACCCATCGGCCAGAAAAATAAATTTTTTTAAGAACATGAGGTTTCTGAAATATATTACAAACATACGTATTCATTCTAATATTTTACCTTCATTGGATGAACTAGTCTGTAAACTCTAAATTTCTTAAATGATTCCAACAACATGAGATTTTAGTGTTATTTCATGTGGAATGCTTTTATAGAAAAGAGAAGAGTTGAAAGTGAAAGTCGAAAAACGAAATGAGATCGGCTGGCAAAATATTTTCAGAGCTCAGAAAAAAATTCTGAAATGTAAAAAAAAAAAAAAAAAAAAAAAAAAATTTTATCATGTCTTCTAGACATGATAAAAATTAACTCACCCCCCTTTTGTCTGGGTATGTTGTCTCACCGTTTTTAAAAATAGACCAGAAACCAGTCTTTTCTTGGAATTCTATTCTTTAAAAGGATGAGTCATGGTCTATTTTTTAGAAAGTGGGAGACAACATTCCCAGACAAAAGGGGGGGGGGTGAGTTAATTTTTATCATGTCTAGAAGACATGATAAAAATTAACAAAAAGTGTTTTTTTTTTTTTTTTTTTTTTTTTTTTTTTTTTTTTTTTACATCTCAGAATTTTTTTCTGAGCTCTGAGAAATTTTTCCTAGCCGATCCCATTTCGTTTTTCGACTTTCACTTTCCACTCTTCACTTTTCTATAAAAGCTAAAAGCATTCCACGTTTCTGTTCAGAACAGTGTCTCTCTCTACCCAAATCTGAAACCCTAGTCACGAGAGAATATGAGACTAGAAAAATAGTTTAGCTTATTGATCTAAAAAATGTCCCATGCTAGAACTCAGAATTATAATCAGAGCGGGGCTTTCCAGTATCCACTTCCAAGATTTTAGATTTGCCATGGGTGACATGTTCCCAAATTCATAAATTCTTCAATTATAGTCCCCTTCTTTGACAAATGGCTAAGAAATTCTTAAAGAATATCATGATAAAGATTTAGCTATCTATATATAACATTATGTTTTCTTTTCAAAAAAAAATCCAGTCTTGATCGAAATGGACTTTACGCACAATTTGTGTCCCCCCTTTCCAAGATTGGTTTGAAGAAGTGATAAAAAAATGGGTCTGGAAGGAAACGGGTGCATTTCGAGAAAAAAAAAGAGGACCCTCTTTTTCTCGCAATGCACCCGTTTCCTTCCAGACCCATTTCTTTTGCCTCCTCAGAACTCTCTTTCTTTTCTCCTCCCTCTCTCTCTCTTAAGAGGGATTGAAAGAAAGAGGCTAGATGGAAAAGTTTCTTTTTTTTTTCTTTCCAGAAGATAAAAAAAAATTTGGAGGAGGAGCAAATTTTTTTGGGGTGGTGGTGGTTGTTTTTTTTAGAAGGTGATGACTTTAGTGAAATTTAAAGAGACCACAAGAGGATCCGTTTGAGTCTCGGCGACCTTTTCTTGATGGGGGTCTGTCTGGCAATAAGCGCTGGTATATTGTTTAGGGTAAGTAGAAGAGTCCCTCATGCTTGGATGAGGCGGTATGTAGCGCACTCTCAGATTAAAGAGGGTGATGAAGGGAAATCTCTCCCCCGGATAGAGCAGTCGGTAAACGGGTTGATTGGGTACAACTCGAACCAGCGGCTGAGTTAAAATGCTATACACCCAGGCCAGAAGCTGATTATTTTTAGGATTCTTTTCGGCCAGATGTAACATTTCTTCGCTGGAGAGGACATATCTCTCTTGAGAACTCCCGAGACTTTCGAGATCTTTTATTTTCCTGAAGACGTGGTGTTCGTCGAAAAACACGGAGAGAATGTCCTAGGTTCTTTTACTGGAAGTATCAATCACAGGCAAAATGTCCATAGCGTTCCAAAACAATCTTCCGTCATCCACATAACAGCGAATGCTCATAAACTCATTATATAAGACGCGGATCATCATCTTGAGTAGAAATACGGCTACGCACAGCAGTCTCTCTCTCTGGGAAATAGAGTCTGTCTTCCACTCGCCTCTCTATATATACGAGAAGACCACGTGATGGGCTACGTGACGGTTGACTTATAGGAAAAAAAATCAACTTTGTCTACCTCTCTCTCTCTATGACCTTCTATTTTTTTTCCTAAAGGACCCCCCTCACCTTTTCAAAGGTAATGGGATTGAGAGGAACGAAAGAAAGAAAACAACCATCCTTTCTATACTACCTATGACGTTCTCCTAGAGACCCCTGTCATTTTCTTCTCGAGAGCTACGTGATGAAAGCTTTTTTTTATTCTAGAGTTTATCAACTTTGTAGACACATGACCCCGTCACCTTCTCAAAGGTTATGTCGTATGGAATGGGACCCTTTTGGTTTTTTCTTTTGAGGAAATAAAAAATAAAACAACTTTATAATCATCTCTCTATGACCTTCACAAACACTCATGTTTTATCATTTTTTTTTATTTTAGAATTCATCAACCTTGTTCCTCCTCCCCTCTCCCTCTCTCTCTGAGGAGTCTATATAAACGGATCGCCAGCGAGCTCTTGTTCATATCAGACCAGTGTTTCGCCTTGAGAACGGAAAAAAATACAAAAGCCATGCTGCTCAAATTGGAATATAACGATGACTATTACGTGCACGCGTATGTGGATCTAGGATTCCTGTACTGGAATGCCAAAGATATCTTGACTCTCTTGCCTACGAACGTCTCGCATACGACGAGTGTTCTCCAAGTCTTTTTCCCTAATCGACACCATTTTCTTCGACTAGGCGATTTGGACAACTACTCCAAAGAATGGGGTCATCGGAACCAGATTGTCCTCACTTCGAATGAAGCGGCCTTCGTCGCTTCGAAATCCCTGCATAACAAGTCGCTCTTCCCTTGGATGTGTAAAATATTCATGAGACCTCTGACGAAATTTGAGGAGGACGGGGAAACGTATATCACCCTCCGAGAGACTGTGCAAGACGAACAAGAAAGGAAAAAGAGTCCTCTCTTTTTCATCACTCAATTCGGGATCCATCATCTCCCCAAAATCATCCAGAGACATCAAGCCTTCGTTGAAAAGTATGAGAAAGAGGATGATGGTGATGATGATGATGATGATGCGCTATGGTCTCCAGTCGCTTAAGGAAGGGAAAACGTTCTCCGCTTTCCTTATTCCATAGACTGGAGAGTTGAATCAGGAGACCAAAAAAATGGGTCTTGGAAGGAATGAGTGCATTTCAAGATGCATTCGATTCCTTCCAAGACCCATTTTTTTGGGCCACTCTCTCCTCCAATCTTGGGAGAGAGAGAGAGAAATGAAATTTATCATCTCCTGTCCACCCAAAAAGAAATTATGTATTTTTGTTTTTCTGGATGCGGCCGAATTTGTAGAGGAATCGTCCAGAAACCGGCCCTCAAGCCCATTTTCAGACTATTTCTATACATATTCGGTCATCAAGATGGTCCGGGGACGACTTTGTTTGGACTCAACGATGACATCATTTCTATATAGATGGTGGAATTTGTATAGGAAGAGTTTAGAAACCGACTCGAACGCCTGTTTTCAGTATATTGCAATACAAATAGGGCTGTCCACACAATAAAAAAGAAATAATTTTTTTCGTAAATAGAGCTCCATTTGTATAGAAATAGTCTAGAAATTGACTCGAAAGCCCGTTTTCAGTATATTACAATACAAATAGGAGGCACTCTATCATCCAATCTTGGGAGAGAGAGAGAGAGAGAGATCCGGTTTTCATAGTCATCCTGTCCATTCAAAAAGACATTCTTTTTGTTTCTGAATGCAACCGAATATATGTAGGAATATACTAGAAAGCGCCCCCCCTCCAAGCCAATTTTAAGTATATTTCTATACAAATTCGGTATAAAATTGTCCGGGGACGACTTTGTCCGGAGACGACTCTGTCCGGGGACGACTCTGTTTGGACTCAACCATGACGTCATTTTAATATAGTGGAATGTGTATAGAAATAGTCGGAAAAAGGACTCGAACGCCCGTTTTCAGCATATTCCAATACAAAATTAATTGTCCACAACATAAAAAAAGACATAATTTTTTTCTTGGATAGAGCTCCATTTGTATTAGAATATACTGAAAACCGACTCGAACGCCCGTTTTCAGTATATTCCAATACAAAATAGGGCAGTCCACAACATAAAAAAAGACATCATTTTTTTTCTTGGATGGAGCTCCATTTGTATTAGAATATACTGAAAACCGACTCGAACGCCCGTTTTCAGTATACTCCAATACAAAATTGGCTGTCCACAACATAAAAAAAAGATATAATTTTTTTCCTGGATGGAGCTCCATTTGTATTGGAATATACTGAAAACCGACGTGAACGCCCGTTTTCAGTATATTCCAATACAAAATTGGCTCTCCACAACATAAAAAAAAGACATCATTTTTTTCTTGGATCGAGCTCCACTTGTATTGGAATATACTGAAAACCGACGTGAACGCCCGTTTTCAGTATATTCCAATACAAAATTGGCTGTCCACAACATAAAAAAAAGACATAATTTTTTTCTTGGATCGAGCTCCATTTGTATTGAAATATACTGAAAACCGACGTGAATGCCCGTTTTCAGTATATTCCAATACAAAACTGGTTGTCCACAAAATAAAAAAAAGACATCATTTCATTCTTGGATCGAGCTCCATTTGTATTGAAATATACTGAAAACCGACGTGAACGTCCGTTTTCAGTATATTCCAATACAAAATTGGTTGTCCTAAATAAAAAAAGACATCATTTCATTCTTGGATCGAGCTCCATTTGTATTGAAATATACTGAAAACCGACGTGAACGCCCGTTTTCAGTATATTCCAATACAAAATTGGCAGTCCACAAAATAAAAAAAAGACATCATTTTTTTCTTGGATCCAGCTCCACTTGTATTGGAATATACTGAAAACCGACGTGAACGCCCGTTTTCAGTATATTCCAATACAAAATAGGGCAGTTCACAAAATAAAAAAAAGACATCATTTTTTTCTTGGATCGAGCTCCATTTGTATTGGAATATACTGAAAACCGACGTGAACGCCCGTTTTCAGTATATTCCAATACAAATTGGCAGTCCACAAAATAAAAAAAAGACATCATTCCTTTCTTGGATCGAGCTCTATTTGTATTGAAATATACTGAAAACCGACTCAAACAACCGTTTTCAGTATATTCCAATACAAATTGGCAGTCCACAAAATAAAAAAAAGACATCATTTCTTTCTTGGATCGAGCTCCATTTGTATAGAAATAGCCTAGAAATCAGTTCGAACGCCCGTTTTCAGTATATTGTAATACAAATGAAATGACATGAAAAATGCAAAAAGAGGAAAAGTAGCCTACCTTGACGGAAATTCTATTCCAAAAGGGGAAAACGTATATCCAGGTGGGCCCACAGCACGGCCGGAACTCAAGCGAAACTCGATAGGTTGAAATCGATCCATTAAATAACATTCTTAAAAAACAGTAAAGTTTTATTCACATCTAAAACTCAAGCGAACTCGATAGGTTGAAATCGATCCATTAAATAACATTCTTAAAAAACAGTAAAGTTTTATTCTATTCCAAAAGGGGAAAACTTGTATCCAGGTGGGCCCACAGCACGGCTGGAACTCAAGCGAAACTCGATAGGTTGAAATCGATCCATTAAATAACATTCTTAAAAAAAGTAAAGTTTTATTCACATCGAGTCGGCTGAGAAAAGTTTCTGAGAGCCGGAAAAAATTTCTGTGGCTCAAAGTTAGATAAAAAAAAAAAAAAAAAAAAAAAAAAAAAAAAAAAAAAACCCTTTTAGTCTAAAAATTGATGTCTTCAATTTTTTGAAAACACAAACTGTGACTTGGATCTTACATTGGATGCAGTTAGAAAAATAAATTACCCCCCTTTTTAATCTGAAAATTTTCAGACTAAAAGGTGTTTTTTTTTTTTTTTTTTTTTTTTTTTTTTTTTTTGCAACCAGAGAAATTTTTCTCCGGCTATCAGAAATTTTTCCGCACTCGACTGGATGAATAAAACATCCCCGTTTCTTTAAGAATGGGCTCACTGTTAACTATTTCAGCATTCGACGTTTCGCGTCCAATAATAACTGCCGGGTGTTCAAGAATGCAGATGCACCTACTAGATTTTCTACAGAGAAGCTTGACTGGATGGAGAGTGGATGACTTTTTCCAAGATTCTCGACTTTGGACCGTCAAGAGGTAAAGGATCTTTTTGTTTTTTTTCTTTTAAGAAAATTTATGGATAGATTCATTTCTTTTTGAATGGACCTAGAAAAATAGGACAAAGTTCTTTTCCAAGATTGGATGAGAGAGGGACCCAAAAAAATGGGTCTCGGAAGGAATCGAATGCATTGGCACTCATTCCTTCCAAGACCCATTTTTTTGGTCTCCTGATTCGTCTCTCTCTCTTCTCAGTCCATTTCCATAAATATAGGGAAAGCGGAGAACCTTTCCCTACTTATTTCTAAAAATCTTTTCTTTTTTTTTTCTCCTGAGTTTATGTATATATCAATTCAAATACTTTTGAGAACGGTCATCCCAATTCTCTGTCGTCTTTTCGGTTTCATCGTCCCAACACTCAGTGGACATAGTCTCAGTAGATTTTGGAGCATGGGTCGTCCGTTCATTGTCCCAACATTCAGTGGACATAGTCTCAGTAGATTTTGCAGCATGAGTCGTCCGTTCATTGTCCCAACACTCAGTGGACATAGTCTTAGTGGATTTTGGAGCATGAGTCGTCCGTTCATCGTCCCAACACTCAGTGGATCCTCTGAAGATATTTTGGGGGTCTCATGAGATTTTTTGGAAGGTTCGTCCCAACAGGCTGCTGGATCGTAATGGGGAATATTTTCAGGTATGTATCCCCAACCCTCCGTCTTCCTCGAGTTATTGGAGGAAGTTGACGACAAAGAAGAAGTAGAAGAGCCCATCAAGTGGAAAGGCGTATGCTCATCCGGATGTTCCATCACTTGGAAACAGGACAGATTATCCCATTTCTGGATGAGGTCATCGTACGCTTTTGGGGACGGATCCTTCTCTAACTGATCGTAGGCCTTATCAAAAGCTTGCAGAGGATTGTCTGCTTCCTCCTGAATCCTCTCCTCTTTCTCCGTTCCGTCTGGATAGACGTGATTGATATGAAAATCTCCTTCCGTAATATGCCATCGATAGTTGCGCACTTTGTTTTCGGCACAATGGAAATATTTCCTCCTTTGATGATGTCGGGCACATTTTTCCCGATACTTCCAAATAATTCCATCTGGCACATAAATTTCCGTCACGGGTGTTTGATAATCCAAGGCTTTAGCAAAGAATTTAGCTTTCTGGCATCCCACCACATAAATCGTGGAGAAGCTGTGAGTGAGCGATTGGAGAATGCGTCCGAAATGGTTGTAGGGAATATGACCCTCGTTCCAACGAAGTCCGTGCCGGTTTCTCGTCAGCCAGGCATTCTTTTTTTGGTTTTTGTCACTCAGTTGGTGGAAGGGTTGAGGAGGAGCAAACGTCAACGATCCCACGGTCAAAAAATCTTTTGTCGCATAGCCCAATTCTTTTAAAACGTAGGTAAATTCACCCTTCTTGTGGTTGTAGGACTGGAAACCCTCTAGATCGAGCACGATAAAGTTTTCTGAACACGCCATGGCGATGAATACGGTGATGTCTCCCACAAACAGGAAAAAAAGAATCGAAAAGGTATATATGTATAACAGGGAAGATCTAGAAAGGAAAAAAAACAATAAAACGTTTTAGAGTCGTCGTCTTGAAAGAGACACTTTCTTTTCAAAGGGTTAAGAAGTTTCAAAGTTTCAAAGGTCTTTTTAAATGAAGTTATGATTATTATGATTATTAAAAAAAACTAAGAATCAAATCGATTTTATAGATAACCATATTCATAGGACCAAAGGGACTTACCAGCTCAGTTCACGTCTTCTTCTGTTCTCTGAAGAAATCTCGCGGAGGACACACACGTTTATACTCGCGCGACATCTGTCGGGATCGCGACCCCATCTAAATGTCAGGGTCATTCCAACCTCTTAAAAGGATCGGGATGAAAGAAACACTTTGATAAAAAATATATTTATGAAAAGATATCTGAGGGTCGTGAGAACATTTTCTCTCCCCACCCCCCGCCTATTTCAAAAAAAAAAAAAAAAGTCTTTCTTGGATCGCGTCAAGATTACAAAACAACTCACAGGACTTGTTTATCTCGATCTCGTCAGGGTCACCGTTTCACATAAGAAGATGGATGGACCCTGAACTTTAGACATGATAAAAATTAACTCTACCCGCCTTTTGTCTGGGAATAGGGTCTCACCGTTTCTAAAAATAGACCAGATCCCATTCTTGGAATTCTATTCTTTAGGAAAGGAGGAGTGATGGTCTATTTTTAGAAAGTGTGAGACAACATTCCCAGACAAAAGGGGGGTAGAGTTAATTTTTATCATGTCTAAGACATGATAAAAATTAACAAAAAGTTTTTTTTTTTTTTTAAAGGTTGAAAAATTTTTCTGAGAGAGTTGAGAAAGATTTTTCCTCCCAATCTTTTTCGACGATGAAAAGGGAAAAACTACTGATCCGATCTCCCTACGCTTTAGGGAAAAAAACAAAAAAATACTTATGAAATATTCATGTGTTGAAATTGGCTATTCAAATAAGTGACATTTTGTTTCTCATTGGAACTGTTCAAATGCGAGTCCACTCGTCTCATTCTTTGGAGTAGGGGATGAAAGTACGTTGAAATCGATGATACTTTCCTCTTTAGTCGGCGGAACTGTAAATCTATCCCGTCTTAACTCTTCTAATCTCTTTGAAAGTCTTTCCACTTGCTCTGCTAAGGTTTCCTCGGTACTCATGGTCTCTCTTAGTTTAGGGAAGTCTTGACGTATTGGCTAGAGAACAGAGGGTCTTTTTTTCTCTATACATATATCATGTGGGAGAGTGTGATTTATAAATCTTTGTGTAACTTGGAAGATTCGTCTTGTGTAACTTGGAAGATTCGTCTTGAGTAACTTGGAAGATTCGTCTTGTGTAACTTGGAAGATTCTTCTTCTTCTCGTCGATTGGGGTGGAGTTATGGAAAAGAAATGGGATTGGAAAGAAATCAACACATTACAAAAAAAGGAACTTTTTTTTATTTTTTTCTCTAGGGATTTACATACCATTTCATTCATAAATATTCAAGGGTTCTCTCCAAGACCAAATTTTAGAAGAGAACCACAAAGAGTACACTTGAGGATCCTCTTTCAGGTCTAGGTGAGATAAGGGTTGAGACCAATATTCTTGGGTCTCTAAAGCATCCCAACTTAGACATTTATAATTATTATTAGAAAGTTCATCCTCCTCCTCCTCCTCATCGTCGCACGAGTTCTCCTGGGGAGATTCTTCCGCCTCCTCTTCGTCTTCGACAGCTTTGCTCTCGGAGGGGTAACAATGTAATTTCCGGAAAACGTAACTACCCTCCATCAAATGGTATCGAAAATTTCTCACCTTGTTCTCGGCACAATGAATCATCTTTTGGAAATATTGGTGTCGCGTGCATTTCGACTTGTTCCGCCACTCGGTTTTCCCTGGGATGTAAAACTCGTAAACGGATCGCTGGCAGAGCTTGCTGAAAAATTCGGCTTTATCGTATCCATTGACGTAGATCGCCTCCACATTTTCGGTCAGTATTTTCAGGATCGTAGGAAGATCCTCGTAGGAAAGACGACCCTCGGTCCATTGCAGGCCGTGTCGGTTATTTGTAGTCTGGTTGACCACAGGTTGATTGCGGGACGATAAGTCATCGTAATGGACAGGAGGGAGAAAATCATGGATCCGCATAAGGTTAAATCGCAAGTGATGTAGCCCAGTTCTTTCAAGATGAAACATATATCTCCCGTCTTTGGATCATAACAGTGAAAGTATTCCATGTCCAGAACAATGTAGGAATCTTTGAGAGGTTTGGCACTCAAAATGTCCATCTTGTTCAATTGAGGAAAAAAGAAAACAAAATTCTCTCTCTCTCTCTCTCTTTCGCTGTGTGTCCTGAAGGAAAAAATGGATAGCGTTCTCTCGCCGTCTCCTCCTTCATATAGAGAGAGAAGGTTGCACGTGACAGGTCGTATGAATTCTCGGAAAGGTCACATTCGTATATATATTTGTTTTTGAATAATATCGTGCGTATCTCAATACACATCCATCATAATAATAATAATAAAGGTCACCTTGGAAAGAAAAAGAAATAAAAAACATGGAACTCGTGCTCGACTTTGAAGGTATCTACGATTGTCAAGGAGCCTTTATTGTGAAAGAATTGGCTTACGTCACATTGGACGGTACTTCTCGAGGGGTATTTGTTTTTAAACCCCCGCTTCCATGGCAAATGCTCATCGAGAAAGAAAAACGAACCGCTGTGTGGGCGAGTGATTATTATCACGGCTTGTCGTGGTACGAAGGAGAAATTCCGTACAGTTATTTTCCATGGGAGTTAACGACGTTGACGGAAACCTTTTCCATGATTTGGGTGCGAGGAGAAATGAAACGGCGGTTTTTACAGAAATGGTTGCAAAGATCCATTTATTGCATTTCGGGATCGACGCAAGAGATTCTCAAATACAATGGGATCGAACACATGAATTGTCCTAACCATACAAAAGGTTTTTTCCATTGCGCTCTACAAAAAGCGGGTCGGTATCATTATTATTTAAAGACACAGAGAAGAAATTCGCAAGATCGATCCTGCACAATTCAATCTTGACAGAACTCATTAAAAATACATATATCACGTTACTTCTTCAACAGCACAGATGGTTCTGAAGCGAAACTTGGAATTTTGAAATAATAGATCAGGGAGAAATCATTCTTAAAAAAAATGGTAAAGTCTCGAATTGGCTGGGAGAAAAGAATTTCTCAGAGCTGAGATAAAATTCTCTAATGAATATAAAGTTACTATAAAGGGATTGGATTGAATGCATTTATCTGCAAATGTTGTAGGATTCTGTTGTTGAGAGGGGGGTATATTATTATTATTATGATGATGATTGTGGCAGATTCGTTTTCTACATGGAAGTCTAGTTTCCTCCGAAGACCTTTTCTGAGGATCGTCGATAGATGGTTTTTCAATAGGAATCATTTCCCTCGGATCCTCAAGAGATAGAGGGGGGTCCTGTCTTGAGACATAGAACGGTCTCTCCTCTTCCTCCTCCTCGAGAAGTCTTGAGAAAGGGAAAGGAGTTTCGGTTCCCTTATTCTCGCGAGGTCTTGACAAATTGAGAGGTCCCTCCTCTTCGAAAGGGAGAGATCTCTGCTCTTCGAGGAGTCTTGAGAAAGAGAGAGAAGTTTTGGTTCCCTTATCCTCGAGGGGTTTTGACAAATCGAGAGGTCCCTCATTTTCGAGGGGTCTTGATAAATGGAGAGGTTTTTCATCTTCGAGGAGGTTTGATAAAGGAAGAGGTCCCTCCTTCTCGAGGGTTCTTGAGAAAGGGAGAGGTTTTTCATCTTCGAGGAGGTTTGACAATGGAAGAGATCTCTCCTTCTCGAGGGGTCTCTCTTCCTCAAGGGGTCTTGAGAAAGGGAGAGGTTTTTCATCCTCGACGGGTTTTGACAAACGGAGAGGAATCTGAACAGGCTTCTCCTCATCCCCATCATTATCGAGGAGGATGAGGATAGGCTTTTGGAAAGGTTTTTTCTTTTTCTTCTGCACAGGCTCCTCTTGATGCTCGGGGAGAGGGATGGGGTAGTTGTTCCACCATTCTATTTTTTCTTGCTCGAGGATTTTTTCAAAAGTCGTGGCCTCCTTAAGATGAGACGAAGGAGGAGAGTCCTCGAGAAGAATATAATAGGTATTCTTCCTAGTCTTCTCGATCGAGAGAGGTTCGTGCAGACATTTGTGCAACCATTCACTAAAATGAACGAGAATCCCTTTTGTCTTCTCAAGACGATCCATAATCCTATTCATTTGCGAGACGGTTAGAAAGTGGGACGTGTAAAAATATTTGGCTCGTTTCATTAACAAAATTTGTGCATCCAAAGGTGGAATGTCACGAGCCATCCACACGTTTTCGTCGGACAAAAATTCGTCCCGCATCTTTTGACAACTCCCCACGGTATGATAACCCGCACATTTTGAAAAATCGGATGCTTTCAGGTAAACGACTCCTTGGATGATATAAAAGGAATAATCAACATATTTATATTTGAAAGGAATACACGTAGTGAGCTGGGGATGCCTCCTCATGATCCACTTGGACAAAAATACGACTTTGGGACTCTCCCCTTTTATTTATAGAGAGAAAGAGAGTGTGACCTTCCCTTCTCTCCTCCTCTCCCTGCTTCCTCTATCTCTGGACGTCCTTGGATTGGAAAGGTTGACTTTGAAAAAAAAAAGGTCATGGTTGGATAATTTTTTGTTTATTAAATTATTACTTTCACTTCCTCATTCCCACACACATTCATCTTTTAAGAAAAGAAAAAGAGGTCATGGAGATAAGATTTCTTGGAAAGAAGAGAGAGAGAGAGAGAGAGAAACAAAAAAAAACAAATAAAACGGCCGTCATAGAGCCTCTATGTGTGTCTATGTGTGTCTATATATATATAAAAAGACGAGAGTACTGGGCGAGATCATTTCTTTTCCATTGGGAGCCATGTCGCTATTAGACGTTTTTCCAACTCAACGGATTTCGAACGGGGAGGATTTGAAGACGCTAAAGCAAATCTCCAACTTGAAAATCTTTTTGGCGTGTCATTGTGCGACATTTATTCCGCATTTACCACCTCATCAAGCGATCGTTTCTTTCAACCAAGATGTCGAATCCTCCAACCTTCTCGTTCAGAATATATGCAGAAATTTATTCGAATCGCAACAAACGAAAGAGGAATCTCCCTTCTCTTGGAATCGGATGGATCGAGCTTTGAGACGGCCCATTCAAACAGACCGGCGATATACGGATCCGCGCACGAGTTTTCGGTGGAAGAATATTTTTCTCACGAAACGATATTTTACGTTTGGAGTGAGAACGACGGCTGAGGACGAAGTTCATATTGTTCAGACCACAGCCGCTCCTCTCGCCTATTACGAATCATCGTCCCCCAATCTGAAGGAAAGAAGTTTTAAAGTCAGCGACAGGATGAAATATAAGAAATATATTCTAAGACCTTCTCAAAACTATGTCGTTCCCCCGAAAACGCAATATCTCATAGTCACGACCCAGAAGAGTCTCTTTCTCGTCGATCGGTGCTCGTACTCGCTTTGGAAACAATTGAAAAAGGAGATTTCTTTCCAATCGCCGATGGTGTTTCAAGAAGAAGAGAACCCCCCGCCACCTTTACCCATCTATTCCTTAGATGATAAGAGGAGCTGGACAAAACCGTCATGGCCCGAAACAAAATCGACCCGGCAACGGAATGAAATTGAAGTCATCACGATTGAAGATGAGGAGGAAGAAAAAAAATTACCTCTTAAAAAACGGTCGACTTACCGGAACCTACCTGGCGTGCAAGATCCGCTTCAGAATCCAGAAGCTTCTTCTTCTTCTTCCCCGACTTGTTCAAACAGGCAGCCTCTTTAGGACTCCTCACAGACAGAACCTCTTTCAGTATCTTCTTCTTCTTCTTCTTCTTCTCCTCCAACCTGTCCCGACATCGTAGAGGTAGAATGTCAGACGGGTCCACAAGCTTCAAAAAGTCCCGACATCGTAGAGGTAGAATGTCAGCCGGGTCCACAAGTTCCAACGGGTCCAGAAATCATGGAGGCAGAATCACAGCCGGGTTCACAAGTTCCAACGGGTCCAGAAATCATGGAGGTAGAATCACAGCCGGGTCCAGTCATCCTAGATCCCTCCACTCATCCCAAAGAGACCCCAAGTGTTTCAAGACAGCCTTGTGAGGATCCAGCCCTTCCCGTATGGAATGATTATATGGACTTACAAAATTTGATGCAACAGGAAGGAGAAGAAAATAATCATACGGATGGGTGGGTCAAAGACTCTTTAGATCATTTAACCTCGAATGAAATTGAACTGTTATGGAATTGCATTTCTGAAATCACATCGGAAATGGGATAAAAACCAAAACAAAAAAAAAACAATTTTTTTAATAACAAATTGGAGGAGGGTCATGATGTTAATAAAAAAAATATTATATAGAGTCCAATCTTGGTGGTTCACTTCAGTTTTCCAGCATGAGGTGATCCACGTTTCCCGAAATATGGATCTCATTCCAAGACAGATTGTGTAGAGCCTTCACTTCAGTTCTTTTTTTTCTACCAAGAGGAGAGGGTCCCCAAAGGGCTACCCATGTTCAAAGAGAGAAAGTGTAGAGCGTTCATTTCAATTTTTTTTTCAAGTTTAGGGGAGGGAGGTCTCAAAGTGACACCCCCCATTTTCAAAGAGAGATGGTGTAGAGCGTTCATTTCTGTTTTTTCCAAAGTTAGGGAGTTTTCAAATGACTACCCATTTCAGAGAAAGAGAGAGAGAGAAGGTGTAGAGCGTTCATTTCAGTTTTCCAAGGTTAGGATGGTGGTGGAGAATCCTCCAAAATGGCTACTCATGTCAAAGAGAGAGAGAGAGAGAGAGAAAATGCGTAGAGCGTTCATTTCAGTTTTCCAACATTAGAAGGTTCCAAAATACCTTCTGAATTCAAAGAGAGATCGTGTAGAGCGTTCATTTCCAGTTCTCCAAGATCAGAAGAAGAGGGTCCGCTTTTCCCAAAAGGGCTTTCCGCATTCAGAGACAGCGAAGTGCAGACTTCAGTTTTCTCCCTCCCCAAGAATAGATGGTCCCAAAATGGCTTTCCATTTCAAAGAGAGAGGGAGATGCGTTCATTTCCATTCTCCAAGATAGGGTCGTCTGCTTTTTCACAAAATGGCTTCCCAATTCAAAGAGAGAGAGAGAGAGAGAGTGAAAGGGTGTGTAGAGCGGTCATGTTCATTCTCCAAGATAGGGTCGTCAGCTTTTTCTCAAAATGGCATCTCCCCATTCAAAAAGAGATCGTAACCAATGTTTTCCACTTTTTTCCAAGATGGGGGGGGGAGAAGAAAACCTAGGATGGAATAACACGACACACAGAGAGAAAGAGAAAAAAACGCAATCTTGTCATTTTCTGATAGGGTACCGGTGTTCGAATACTTTTGTGACCGACTGTCTGATTATACTGGGAGAACCATAAAATCGGAAAAGCGATGGGTTTCACATTTAACGAGGCAATCGAAGACAGACTGGGAAAGAGAGATCCTTTTTTTTAGCTGAGAAGCAGATTACCCTGGAAATCCGTGACTCTGACCATATAATTTCTCCATAGACTCTTTGAACGGTATTCAGGAGACATCCTCCATGAGGGGAAAAAAATCTCCCCTTCCCCTTCTAAATCGACTGGAAAGAGAATGAGGTGGAAGAGATCCATCCACGAGAGATCATACTCTTGAACGTCAGACAAATATGAAGTCGAATAGCTTAAACAAAAAATGCTTGAAAAGTCATCGAGTCTCGAAAATCTAGGCCTCTCTCTCTGAAGGAAATGAGAAAATGGGAATCTGCGTTTTTCTTCCTAAACGGCTAACATTCATCTGAAGTGACACTCGAAATGTTTAAATAGATAAACGAGAGTCCATTCTTAAAAAAATGACGCTGTGTCGTCAATTGGAGAATCGAGTCGGCTGGGAAAATATTTTGAGAGCCAGGAAAAAAATTTTCTAACTTAAAAAAAAAACTGTTTGTTAATTTTTATCATGTCTTTAGACATGATAAAAATTAACTACCTTCCCCTTTTGTCTGGGAATGTTGTGTCACCGTTTCTAAAAATAGACCATCACTCATCCTTTCTAAAAAGAATAAAATTCCAAGAATGGGTTCTGCTCTATTTTTAGAAACGGAGAGACAACATTCCCAGACAAAAGGAGGGTAGAGTTAATTTTTATCATGTCTAGAAGACATTAACCAAAAGTTTTTTTTTTTTTTTTTTTTTAGAGTTAGAGAATTTTTTTTCCCGGCTCTCAAAATTTTTTCCCAGCCGACTCGATTCTCCATTGACAAGACAGCGCCATTTTTTTTCAGAATAAACTCTCGCTTATCTATTTAAGCATTCCCAGTTTGGCTTTAGATGAGTGTCAGCCGTTGAAGAAGAAGCATCCTGTCACTTGGGAGAGACATATTTTGAGGAGTCAACATGTTGTGTGGACCGTTGAGATAGATTTCTCTCTTCCCATTGTGTGGAGATTGTTGAGCGTTTTGTGAAGCTTTGAAAGAATGGAGGGGTTTTGATGGAGAATATTTCTTTTTATTGAATTTTTAAAAAAAAAATTTAAGAGTGACATTTTATAACAGGTTTTACATGGAAAGAAGGTTTTTCTTCTAGTTTGACGACTTCTTTTTCTTGGGAGATGTTTCTATTGGAAAGATGGAAGGAAAGACGATTCCCACATTGAAGAAGGTTCATGAGAAACTCGTACGGATCTTGGTTCTCTTTTCGAGACGATATATCATACGGAATCCGGGACATGTTTTGCAATCGCTCCAGTTCCTCCTCGTACTTTTGCTTGCTCGCCAATTTCATGCGGGGACGAAACTGGTCCAGAATATACAATCCCTGGGGTTGAGTCACTCGAGAAAAAGCGACATATTGCTGAAATCGATTAAAAGGTCCGTGCATGTAAATTGCGATCGACGGAAAGGTGGCTCCTTGGGCTTTATGAGCCGTAATCGCTTCGGCTAACATCAAAGGAAACTGTTCGCGATAAAATGCGAGTCTTTTCGTCGAACAGGTGTCAATACGAATGGAGACGCGATCGATAGGAGCTAGACTATTGGAAAATTGCAGCCAGACACGCGTCACAACTCCGTCTTCGTCCTGGTCTATTTCGTGTAGTGTTCCAATCGCTCCATTCATCCATCCTTTGGATCTGTCGAGCGTTTTAGTCAATTGATATCGCGCTCCTCTTTGTAAATGGAGGACGGATTCGAGATTCGCCATCTGAGATCGATGTAAATGTCGACTCCGTTTCATCATCCTCTTCCGCAATCTTTCGCTCTCGGAATAAATCACGTCTCGAGCCAGACACGAACAGTACGTCCCTCGGGATTGGAGACGTTTCATATTATATTTCTCTGCATCCTTGCTCGAAAAACAGAGATTAATAGCTTCGCGAGGAATTTCGTCGAAACTGCGAACGCGGGACTGGAAAAATGCCACATCGTCCGGTTCTAAAAAGTGATTTCTCGTTAAACGATCGACTCTCTCCTCGTAATCCAGAGAGAATCGCATACATTCGACTAGTTCATAGTAGAGCGTGGATTGAGGCGTCCACCACCCTTCAGAATAAAAAATGGGCGTGTCGCGAATCGCTTGGAGCTGCTGCAAATCTCCGAATTTAATCATATGCACATTCCCAAACGGCTTATCCGGCATATGACACAATTGTCGAAGTTGCTGGTCGAGGCGCGAAAATAAATTGGATCCGATCGTGGAAACGTCATCCAGAATCACCATCCGTAAAGGAGCATACAGGGGTCTGTAATAGTCTAAAGTCTATCAAAATCGTAAAAAACAACCTTATATTTAGCGTAGGTATAATGAAACACTCAATCGATTTCGAGGGCAGCTAAAGGTCCCTCCTCATCAGGAGAAAGAAATACATAGAAAGAAGAAAATAGGAGAAGGAGTCACAGAAACACGTAGTGCTTATCAGCACTGCACGTGGTTATAACTAGATTTTTAATCAGAGTTGCACTGGCCGCCTACTTTTACTGAGCCAGGCTGTCTGATCAAGCATAAAGAAATATTAGCGAAGTTAAAATAGGGAGCGAGGGGCAAATGCACATTACGCTCAAAATCTGAACTTCAAATAATGGAGAGCAACCACTGAACGGATTTTTATACCCTCTGGTAGTACCAAGCGCGAGGAGGTAACGCCATCTCTCGGCAAAAATAATTGAATTAAGATAGTAGAATTTTAAAGGCATTAGGAAGGACTGGATTGGACTTCAAATCATTAACTAAACTTTCTAAATCTTTGTGAATGTGAAAAGCCTCAAGAAAATCCAATTCGCCTATGGAAGAAGCCTTTTGGATGATTTTTGCAGACCCAAAATCAAAATTATGGTTAAAAGTCCAGCTATGAAGTTTCGTATCAAGGAACATGAATCTTATGTCAAAAAAGGCGAAATTAACAAGTCTTCAATAGCGTATCATAGCTGGACTTTTAACCATAATTTTGATTTTGGGTCTGCAAAAATCATCCAAAAGGCTTCTTCCATAGGCGAATTGGATTTTCTTGAGGCTTTTCACATTCACAAAGATTTAGAAAGTTTAGTTAATGATTTGAAGTCCAATCCAGTCCTTCCTAATGCCTTTAAAATTCTACTATCTTAATTCAATTATTTTTGCCGAGAGATGGCGTTACCTCCTCGCGCTTGGTACTACCAGAGGGTATAAAAATCCGTTCAGTGGTTGCTCTCCATTATTTGAAGTTCAGATTTTGAGCGTAATGTGCATTTGCCCCTCGCTCCCTATTTTAACTTCGCTAATATTTCTTTATGCTTGATCAGACAGCCTGGCTCAGTAAAAGTAGGCGGCCAGTGCAACTCTGATTAAAAATCTAGTTATAACCACGTGCAGTGCTGATAAGCACTACGTGTTTCTGTGACTCCTTCTCCTATTTTCTTCTTTCTATGTATTTCTTTCTCCTGATGAGGAGGGACCTTTAGCTGCCCTCGAAATCGATTGAGTGTTTCATTATACCTACGCTAAATATAAGGTTGTTTTTTACGATTTTGATTGTCACATTAGCGTGTTTCTCTTCTAGTCTAGTCTAAAGTCTCTTGGGTCAGAGGTCGAACAAAAGTCCCGTTCATTTGAAGACGCAGGGCATGATGCAAAGTATCTCCCGTAATGTAGACCGCTCCTTGAGCACTGAGTGCGAGTTTGAGAACCGAGCACGCCTCGCTAAATAGAGGCGTTCGAATCAGAGTTTGGTATAAAGCTTGGATCAGTAAAGATTTACCCGTTCCGGCAGATCCTTGCACAATAATATCCAGAGGAGGGGGACGTTTCGATTCAGGTAACGCGTAATAGGTGTACAAACGAACGAGAACGTAGATCAGGAAATTGTATTGCTCTTTATTACATTGTCGAATACATTTTTGATAGGCTTCTTCGGACCACATATCCTTATACTGCAAATTCGTATAGCTTTCCCACTGCTTGGGAGGAAGATGTTTCTTTCGCGGTGGTTCTTTTTAAGAACAGCATAACGTTCCCTTTGAACTATTCGTTCTCGCTCTCGATTAGCTGAATTGCTTCGCCAGCGTCGTTTCTGTTCACGCATTCTTTCCCTAAGACGTTCTCTACTGGATAGGCTCATCGTGACACCACTCAAAAAGGTGAAGTGTGTGTATGAAAATCACTTTCTTTAATTTATATATATACTTTTTGAGGAGGGGGGTGTGTGTGAAATGACCTCGTCTCGAAACGAACCAATAGCACTTCGAGAAGACTTGGAACGAGATAGGTTTCTTATAGAGAGAGGGACACAAAATTATATAAAAAATCAGAATGATTTATCCGTCGACCTCTGGGCTAAAAGTAAACAAACAAAATTTGAAAAGGTCAAGGTGAACTCACTGAATTCATCTTAGAAATCAGATAGGAAAAAAAATGAGGGTACCCATGTTTCCTCTTCAACAACATAGACTCATCTAAAACGAAACTCGGAATGCTTACACAAATAAACAAGAATCCATTCTTAAATAAAAATGGGGACGTCTTGTCGATCGAGTCGGCTGAAAAAAATTTCTGTTACTCAAAAAAAAAAACAACTTTTGGTTAATTTTTATCATGTCTTCTAGACATGATAAAAATTAATGAACCCCCCTTTTTGTCTGGGAAGGATGTCTCACTCTTTCTAAAAATAGACCATCACTCACCGTTTCTAATGGGAACCATTCCAAGAATGAGTCATGGTTTGTTTTTTTTGAATTTTCGAATGGGTGAGACATCCTTCCCAGACAAAAAGAGGGGACAGTTAATTTTTATCATGTCTATAAGACATGATAAAAATTAACCAAAAGTTTTTTTTTTCAGAGCTCTGAGAATTTTTTTTCTAGCCGACTTGGATGGACAACACATCTCCGGATTCTTTCTGGAATGGACTCTATGATCTATTTAAACATTTCGAGTTCCGAGTTTCGCTTCAGTTGAGTGTGAGTCGTTCAAGAAGAAGAAACCATCCTGTGAGTGGAGAGAGAGAACTATTCCTTTTTCCATTCACCCGTTGTGTTGAACCGTTCAGATATTTGCTTTTATTATTATTTTTTTTCCTAACCCACCCGTCTTTAAACAATGGAATAGTTTGAAAGGGTCAACCCATTTTATACATATCAACCTCATACCCTCATCTGAACGGGTCTCGAGTGGGAGGAGGAAGGAGCAGGCGACGAGAATAAGCATGTCTGTTTATCGAGTAGACGCATCGGGGAAAGAACGATACCCGACCGAACCCCAACATCCTCATTACGAATTATACGTTACGGATCCTGAAGGAAATCCTATCTTGGCTCGAGACGAAAACGGTCATGAGCATTACGCAGTAGATTTAAACGGAAACCAATACATTTTAGCTCCTCGACGGTATGCCCGAACGTCTTTTGGACGAGAATACTACCCGAAATTTCAAAATGGGGACGAGTATTCGCTTTATACGTCTGTTTTATTCCCTTATGCCAAAGACGAATCGGGGCATGAAATGTATCCTAAAAAGGCGGATGGAGTCGAATATTGTTTAACGGCCGGCGATCGAATTCGTTATGCTCGCGATGCTTGGGGAAACGAGTTTTATCCTCGAAGAGCGGATCAGCAAACGGAATACCTCTGTGAAGAAGTGGGGTATGCGAAAAGAGCCGACGGATCCGAAACGTATCCTAAATTTTATATCTACACTTCTGGTTAAGATCTCTCTCTCTATCGAAAGAGAAGAAAATAATAAAGAGTGTGTTACTGCAATGGAGCATTCTGACGCGGAACCTATTTCTTATTCCATTTGGTGTGTGAAATGCCGAGCCAAGACCGATACGGTCGACGTCCACTATCGCATGTCGAAAAATCTCTGGCCGATGGTCACGGGAAAATGTCAGGCGTGTGGAACCAAGAAACAACAGTTTATTACAAATGCTTCCGTTCCACCTGGAATTCAGTTCCTGGATGAGGAGGAAGAAAAAGGAAAATGTTCCGAGTAAGAAGAAACAAGTATATTCAAATCAAAAATTGAAAAAGATGGATCTTACTATTATCTGCTCTCTTAAAGCGGGTGGTTCACCTTTACAGTTTGGCATACAGACGGATTCGCATAATCCGGTTCCAAGACTCGTGAATTTTCCTCAACCGGCAACTCCACCCTTAGATACTTCTTCTTTGAATGAGTTTTCTAGCATTCTGAAAGAATATCTAAACGTCGTGAAAGAATTGATTCTTCCCCTGCATCGAAATGTTGAAGAAAAGAGCTCTGAATGTGGAAGCAAGGACACGGATCCAAAGCCAAATTCGGAGGGTTGAAAGGGATAGGTGAAAGTCCATTATTAAAAAAAAACAATGGTCATGTCATGTCTTCTCGATCGAATCGGCTAGAAAAAATTCTCTAAATTAGACTGAAAAAAAAACTTTTGGTTAATTTTTATCATGTCTTACAGACATGATAAAAATTAACTCTCTCTTCTTTTTGTCTGGGAAGGATGTCTCACCCTTTCTAAAAATAGACCATCACTCACCCTTTCTCAAGGCAATTATTCCAAGAATGAGTCATGATCTATTTTTAGAAATGGTGAGACAACCTTCCTAGACAAAAAGGAGGGACAGTTAATTTTTATCATGTATAGAAGACATGATAAAAATTAACCAAAAGTTTTTTTTTTTATCACTCAGAAAATTTTTTCCAGAGCTCTGAGAATTTTTTTCCCCAGTCGACTCGATGATCCAAACAACAAGACATCCAAAATTGTTTCTAGAAGAAACTCTCGCTTCTCTATTTAAACCCCTCGCGTTTCCAACTTCAGATCCGCGTGTGCTGTGCACTCAACCTAGATACGCGCTTCTCCTCCCTCCTGGAAAGAGCCTTTTTTTTCTGAGCTCTTAGCATTTTTTTCAGCTTCATTTTCATTCTCCAGGTTTCTGTCTCCTCCTTTCCGTTAACACTGCAAAATTTCTAAATTTCTCATCACTCGGAGCTTGGAAATCTGTCATCAAAAAAACATGACATAGCTCTGCTTTCAAGGAGTCGGTTTAGATTCGTCAGGATCATGGCTGATTTTCCATGACGGCTCTCCAACCGCAATATTAGAGTTTGAAAGGAATAAGTTAAAAAAGTTCGTCCTAGATATCCAACGAAACGTAAAAAGAGCGACGAGGATCTAAAAAAGCTACGACCCTTTCCAGAAGGGGAGGGAGCAATGGATATTCAGGTGAGTCCACAGCATGGACTGCACGAAAATGAAACGGCTTCCGCAGATAACAGAATGTTCGATGTCTCTCGTCGATTAAGTCAGCTGGTAAAATTTTCTAAGAGCTGAGAAAAATGTTCGCATACCTTCACAGAAATTCTTTCCAGGAGGGAGAAGTGTGTATCCAGGTCGAATTCACAGCACAGACTGAACTGAAGTTGGAAACACGAGTGGTTTAAATAGGGAAGGGAGAGTTCCTTCTAGAAACAATTTGTATCTGTCTTGTTTGGATCATCGAGTCGGCTGGGAAAAAATTCTCAGAGCTTTTGAAAAAATTTCTGAGTGATGAAAAAAAAAGAGAGAAAAAAAACATGATTCTAGACATGATAAAAATTAACTCTCTCTTCTTTTTGTCTGGGAAGGATGTCTCACCGTTTCGAAAAACAAACCGTGACTCATTCTTGGAATAATTGCCATGAGAAGGATGAGTTTTGGTTTCGTTTCGAAACGGTGAGACATCCTTCCTTGACAAAAAGAGGGGACAGTTAGTTTTTATTATGTCTACAAGACATGATAAAAATTAACAAAAAGTTTTTTTTTTTTTTATTGCTCAGAAATGTTTTCCAGAGCTCTGAGAATTTTTTTCTTCCCCAACCAACTCAATGGACTAGACGATGAGTTTTTAAGAATGGACGTTTTGTTATTTATGCAGATATTCCGAGTTTCGCGTCAGGTAAATGCGCGCTCACCTTAGAGTGGATTCCCTTCAGACAGGTCTAGAGATTGGATAACCCATCAAGAATTCTTCGACAGGTTTTTGGAAAAAGAAATCGTCAAGAAGTGAGTATTGATTTTGATATTTTTTTTCAACCTTGGGTCAGTTTCTAGTACATTCCTATACTAACTCCATTGTATTTAAAAAAAATAATGTCAGCACGGACTGATCTGACCCGAAACGCTTGCCCATCCAGTTGGCTGGAGGGAGGAAAAAAAAAAGAAATTTGTTTTGAAGGATATGTCAGTTTTTTCTAAATATAGATTTCTAAGAAAAGAATGAACCTTTGTTGGAAATCTATTTTTAGAAACATGTCTAGAGAACATGTTGACAAGAAAAAAATTCTTTTTTTTTCCTGAGAGCGAAATGATTTTTTTCTTTCCACCCACTTTTCTTTCTTTGGGAGGAAGGAAGAACTTCCCTTCCCCCCGCCTTTTTTCCACTAGTATTTATATAGATCAGAGTTTTTCTACCTACAGGGTTTTCTCGTTCTTCCTTCTCAACCGAGCAAAACTAAAATGTCGACCGATGCCGTTGCAGTTCTACCTACCCTGGTGGAAATCACGCCCGTCTGTCATCTCGAACGAGCTCATCAATGGGAACCTCTCTCCCGTTTCGAAGAATGATTTCGGGACCCGGAGCGTATGGAACAAATCGTCCAAGAAACCATGTGCTATTTATCCTGTTACGATGGAAAAATCCTGCATTATTTTTCGTCCATCGAAGCTTTCAAGCATTTTGCTTTCCAATCGATGATGGAGGCAGGAACCTTTCGCTTACACGCTTATCTGCGATGGGAAAATGTGATCGCCGTCGATGCTGGAACCTTTTTAAAACTGTTTTACGTTTCACCCGAGTGGGTTCATATTCTTCAAACCGGAGAAGCTTCCATCCGTCTTTATGGATGGGAAATGGAATCAGAAGCCGACGGGTATCGTATGATTCCCTATCGACTGCGAGCTCGCTCCGTGTACATTATTCACGGACCTCTTTACTACCAACTCCAATTTCATGACAAGACGGTGTTTGCCGTAGACGCCCTCTCCAGGAAGAAAATGGAGCCTTTACGAGCGTTGCACCCTGAACAGCATTTCCAATTCCCTGCTCGCGAGGAAGAGAGGAGAAGGAAAAGATCCAGAAGGAGGAGACACCTAAAGAGGTACTAAAAAGAAGTCGGAAGGTGGAAGCATTTTTTTTTTCATTAACGGAAAAAAACTGTGGATCATTCTTTGTATATTTCTTGGAAAAAAAAGAAAAGACTAATAGTCATAATAGAGGGAGTTAGGAGGGACCCTATCTATATATAGCTCTCTATATGAATCGGAAGCGTCAACAGGACGGTCCACCCAAAACAATCTACCTTATCTTTCTCAGAGCAGAGTGGAAGAAAGGCCAAGATGCGTGGGCTCATTGGAAGCAAAAATTCGAGTGGTTTAAATAGATAAGTGAGAAAAGATTTTGAGAGGTGTTGTTTTATGGATGGAGCTGGCTGGGAAAAAATTGGTAAAGCTCAGAGAAAAATTTCCTGAATTGAAAAAAAAAAACTTTTGGTTAATTTTTATCATGTCTTAAGACATGATAAAAATTAACTCTCTCTTCTTTTTGTCTGGGAATGATGTCTCACCGTTTCGAAAAATAGACCATCACTCATCATCCTTTCTAAAATAATAAAATTTCAAGAATGGGATATGTTCTATTTTTCGAAACGGTGAGACATGATTCCCAGACAAAAAGAAGAGAGAGTTAATTTTTATCATGTCTATAAGACATGATAAAAATTAACCAAAAGTTTTTTTTTTTTTTTTTAACTCAAAATTTTTTTCCAAAGCGCTGAGAAATTTTTCCCAGTCGACTCACTCATCCAAACAAGACATCTAAAATTGTTTATAGAAGGAGCTCTTATTTTTTTCTATTTAAGGAACTCGAGTTTCGGCTTCCCATAAGTCTGTACTGTGCATTCAACCTGGATACCCATTTTTTGGAGATAGGGGGGAAACTTTCGCAGTTTTTTTTCTGAAACTCTCTATGGATCAGAGAATCTCACACATATCCTCCTCCGTGGATCGAAATGGACTGACCGCCACATCTGTTTTAGATAATAGTTTTGAATTTTCCACCTCCTCCCCAAGATTGGACTATCTCAATATTTTTTTAAAGAAAACGAAATTATTTTTTATGATTATTCTACAATTTTTAGTTTACCCCCGACTCTTTAAGAAGAATAAAAACATAAAGCACATTGAAACAGTTCCGATAAATTTTGAAACTGAAAGTCCATCACCTTGTTCTCCACGGGACTAAAATAAGTTTCCCCGGTCTGAGGATCTTCTTGGATTTGAAGAGGTTCTCTCATCACACTCTGAAGCCAGGTCGAAAAGAGGAGAGCGTCTGGACCCAAATCGTTGAGCAGTCTTTCCAGGGAATCGAAGGTGATAAAAGGGGTATGGCGGAGAATCCGGCTGGGGCGGTCCGACCTATCGATCCAGAGATCCGTCGTTAAGGATCGGTAAGGGCGAAAAGGGGCTCGAGAGATCCATTGCTGAAGGGTCCGTTGACCTTTCGGACTCATCCAAGTCCCTTGCTGGGAAAGGCAAGTCACGAGTTCCGATCCTCGAAAATAGAGCGTGCCCGACCCCAAGTAAAACGTGAGGGCGATCGTCTTGGCGAAACGGAAACGAATCGCGAGGGAAAAAGACTCTCGCCGTAACCACTCCATGGCGTTTGGTTTTCTCTCTCTCTCTCTCTTGAGGACGAGATGGAAAAAAAAGAAAAGACAACTTTTCTCTCGGCTTCTTTTATATATAGGAAGAGAGAGGGGGGAGGGTTCTCGAAAAGACTCATGGGAAATTTCCTCTTCTTCTTCTTCTTTTTGGGGTAGGTGGGAGGAACTCGTTTTTTTTTTGGCGGAGAGAATGCGTCGGATGACATCCCGAGACATTTAAAAAAAGAATAGATAGGATGGGTTCTTCAAGTGGGAAATGCGGGGTGGCTAAGGGATCTTATTTTAAAGAATATTATTACCATTCTTCGAGGGTGAGACGTCTTACCATTAAGTCAGGTAATCCGAGATGATGAGCATTCCTTTTGACATGCCTCATATGTTTTCTAATAGTTATGTAACATAAATTTTCCAGGCTAAGAATACGTGGTTCAACAGCATAATTGAGTAACCGCATATTTTCCTCTTCCAATTTTCCATTTTTTCGCCAGTGTTCTAAAACTGTTTTGGGATCGCAACACCGGACATTTGCACCAGCAAGCAACAACATATCCACGATGAGTTTGCATTGTAATTGACAGGCATAGTGTAAAGGGGTAAAACCAAAAATATCATGTTTGTTCATGTCGCATCCAAGAAGAATCACTTGCCGAACGATATCATCCATTGAGAACAAAATAGCGAAATGTAAAGCATTTCTTTTCGTGAATCTGTGTTCATAAAAAACGGGTGGTTCCGCGTTTATTATTAATTTTGTGAATATCCATTGATGCAAAATGTTAGAAAAACTCATATTGAATTCAACTGTATTAAATTTACGCGTAGCTTCTTTGATAGATAGGTAGGAGATATCCTTAAATTCTTTACTGGACGGGGTTCTTGAGAAGAGAGGGTAGAACCATGTTGGAGAGCACACACTCATTCTAAAAGGAAACACGGATAGAACTAAAGCGAAACTCGGAATGCTTAAATAGATGAGCGATAGTCCGTTCTTAAAAAATTGGATGGTTTTGTCCATCGATTTGGCTGGGAAAAATTTCTGAGAGCCAAGAAAAAATGTATAAACCTTAAAAAAAAAAAAAAAAAAAAAAAAAAAAAAAAAAACTTTTGATTAATTTTTATCATGTCTTAAGACATGATAAAAATTAACTCTCTCTTGTTTTTGTCTGAGAATGATGTCTCATCCTTTCGAATATGTTTCTAAAAATAAATTTCCAAGAAAGAAATGAGTCATGTTCTATTTTTAGAAGCATATCGAGACAACAGGTTATCAACATCATTTGAAAAAGAGGGAAGACAAAAAAAACCTTTTTGTTAATTTTTATCATGTCTAAAGACATGATAAAAATTAACAAAAAGTTTTTTTTTTTTAAAGGTTGAAAATTTTTCTGAGAGCAATATTTTTCCCAACGACTTATCTTTTTTACTCCTACCTACTTTCATTTCCCCCTCTCACTCTTTCTCTATATAAACGATTGCAGAAGGAATCGCGGCTCATTTTCTTGAGCAGATAGGTCGAGAACAGATGGCTACGGGAGACTTAATCATGACGTGTGAAGATGATGATGAACCCTGTTTGGACTTGCAACCTTCTTCGCCTTTATATGAATGTGTTTCTTCGGAGAACGAGTATATGACGTCGTGGTCTGATATATCGCCAACTCCTTCTCCTCCACCTGTCCGCCGTAGGATCAAAAAGAAGAAACCTAATCCAATTCGTGATACTCCTTCTCTGAATTTCAATCCGCCGTTATCGCCCATTTCGTCTTCTTCCTCTCATTATTCAGAAATAATGGACCAATCCTCTCCACCACGCATGCGTTCTACAATCGAAGAAGATCTTCCCTTCCCATTTCATTCTACTTCTTCTACTAAAAAAAAGAAATATCGAACTGAAATTCATCCGAGTGTCATAGGTGTGCTGGCCATCACGTCTGATGGATACACTCTGACAAACAGCGTCCGGTTTGCCTCTAGAGACATGAAAACGTATCGACCGCATACCAAATGGATTCAGCAATTGAATGAGGATCTGCGAAAACTTCATATTCAAAGACTGTATGTCGCGAATGAACATTGTCGAAAAAAAATTTATCAATTGCTCCGTGTTGAATCTGTATGGACAGTAAGCTATAAACCTTCTCGTCGTCCACAGCAATGTGAGTATTGTGGAACGAAATATTGTCATCGGTATATGGCTATGATCGCCCTGCAACAAATAGTGAAATATGGTGTCAATAGATATATTCATTGAAGAACCAAATGAAGTGTCTTTTTTTATGGATGATGATTAGTATTTTGTCCAAACTCCTCTGTGTTCTATGACAGATGCAATTCGTCGAGGCATGGACGCGATTAATGTTTCAAAATAAGTTTCTTCCAAACTATAAAAAGCATCGCGGACCAAGTCCCATAATTCCAATCGGTTTCGAGCTACCCGATTCGCTAATCGACGTTCTAATTCCGCCCAAACATTTTCGACGGGATTCAAATCGGCTCCTTTAGGAGGCCAGTCTTCGACCATAGGAATTTCATGTTCTCGAATCCATTGTGTGACGCGTAAACTCGTATGGATCGGAGAGAGATCGTGCATGAACAAGAGACGGTGTTCGGTGATCAAAGGGTTTAAAGAAACATCGGGAGGTTGACTATGATCGAGAAGCACCGGCTCTAAAATATTAGAGAGGTAATAGTCGGCATTTAAATGCTGGATCCCGATTCGACGGATTTGGTTGGGAAATTTTCCGCTCATGCACATCCAGACACTGAGATTAAAACGACCGGAACGTTGACGGCCTTCTAACGCAGAAGAAAAATAACGTTTGTCTTGATAACGCAGGACCTGTCGAGGCCGCCATACGCGAATAGGACCGTACCCGATCGAACTGAATACTTTCTCGTCGGAAAATATAATCCGGGACCAATCGTCGACCGTCCATACCGCACGCTGAGAAGCAAAGTCGTAGCGTCGTTGACGATGAATCTCCCGCAAATAATCTTTTCGGACGGGGATGCGCGACACTAATCCTTTTTCTTTTAATCGTCGACGAACCGTTTGAGCGGTGCAAGGCACTTGTAATCGACGACCAATATCCGTCGCGGGTAAAAAGGGATCACCCGTCGACATTTCAAAAATACGTTGATCCATTTCTTGGGTCGTGGTTCGAGGTCGGCCGGATTTCTGTTTGGTTTGATAGTTCTCCTCATTTTCCGAGGAGCGGGAGATCCAATATTGAACTGTGGAAGGAGCGACATTCAAGTGTCGAGCAATTTGACGAACCGTTTGCCCTCGTTCATAATACGAACGACGAATTTCCCGTCTTATTTCAATAGGTGTATACGGCATGATAAGAATAAGAATAATACAAGTAGGATCTTAGTTACCATGTTCCTTGATTTCATTTCAACGTGTCACGGTCCCGATAAAATCGTAGCAGGTGTCAATGGTCAATTGCAGTGCACGGAATTTGATCAAATTCAAGATGCGTATGCTTTTATTTTACGAGCATCCTTTCCTGATGACAGTGATCCGTTCTTATCAGCTCGTCTAGCTCGAGAATATGCGAATTGGACGGGAGATTTGAACGTACCCTGCACATTTCCTCTCATAGGGATTCCTGGTATTTTACCGATCCGTAATGTTTCCGTCACGTTACGTATTTTATTAAACGGGATTCGATTATTACAATGCGTGAATGCCCCTTTTCGATCCCAGGCCGAACCTTTTGAATCGTATGAATCGCTCGAACGGTTCATGATCGAATACATGGACGAATACGCCCAGCATATTGAAAAAATCGCCAACGAAGAGAATCACTCCCAAGTCGATAAAGCGGCTCTGCACACTCTTTTCACCAACATGAAATCGCTCATGGAAAATGTCCATCAAGATGAGGACCAACCTTTCAATTTCTTAAGTTATTATCACAAAGTCCTAGCTCCCTACGTAAAAATATGTGACGGCGACGATGCTTCGTTCCTTCTACCTCCTACTTCCAAGGATGTTGAAAAGGATCCCGCTTATCAATTATGTTTGGAAATGAAAGCCTCGAATCAAATTCGGGCTCGTTATTCTCCTTACACGACCCTATTTGATCTTGTGCACGTCATGATTTATTGCAATTTATGCCGGAACGAACTCAACGTGGTGGCGAATTTCGTGTTTGAGTTTGGAGTTCGCATTTGTCGTCGCCCCTTCTTCAAAGAATCGTTCTTGACCCAGCAATTGCGAAAACTGGTCACTTCTCAAATTACGTACCATCGGAACACAGAATTCTACTACCTCCTTCGAGAGATTCAACAAGGCGGCACGTGCGATGCCTTATCACTAGAATTTATTGAAAAAATGAGTCGAATCGAAACCTTTTTAGGGAAAGTGTTCCTAGGAAAAGCGGATGATCGAATAAAGCAGTTTGCGTTCAAATGAAAGCCTCGAATCAAATTCGGGCTCGTTATTCTCCTTACACGACCCTATTTGATCTTGTGCACGTCATGATTTATTGCAATTTATGCCGGAACGAACTCAACGTGGTGGCGAATTTCGTGTTTGAGTTTGGAGTTCGCATTTGTCGTCGCCCCTTCTTCAAAGAATCGTTCTTGACCCAGCAATTGCGAAAACTGGTCACTTCTCAAATTACGTACCATCGGAACACAGAATTCTACTACCTCCTTCGAGAGATTCAACAAGGCGGCACGTGCGATGCCTTATCACTAGAATTTATTGAAAAAATGAGTCGAATCGAAACCTTTTTAGCGAAAGTGTTCCTAGGAAAAGCGGATGATCGAATAAAGCAGTTTGCGTTCAAACAAAATTTCCCCTACGTCCTGTTTGTTCCGAAAGAAGACGAAGAGACGACGAAAAAAGCCACCCAAATTGATCAGTACCTCGGATATCTTTTCGGGACCGGGTTTATTATTTCCAAGCTCAAAGGTAAAGGATTAGTGAAAGTTTCGATCGCGACGGGTAAGAAATTTTACCGTCTTGTACAGAAAGTGGCCTTGAAAATACGCGAATTTGAAAAATCCGACGAAGAAATTTTCTGGACGATGGAAATGGTGAAACTGTTCTTATGTTCCGACGGGTATATGGAAAAAGAATTGAGAATGTTACTCAATGTAGCGACGAAGGAATCTCAAGTTCCCTCTCGTCAAGAAATATGTCAAGGAGGAGGAGGAGGAAGAAGAAACGAAGACGGCGAAGAGATGGATATGTCATAATCAAGTAAATCATAGGGAAAATGGCAGACGCAGAGGAAGAAATCTGTGGAATTTGCCTGAAGGCCTTCAAAGAAACGAAACGCTATAAAGTCTACAATCTCGATTGTGAGCATTCCTTTCATATTAAATGTATAAAGAAATGGATTCGAGAGTATGGTAAAAAGAAATGCCCGACCTGTCGGACTCGTATCAGCCAGGATGATATGCTCTATTTTACCAGCGGAACATTGCAAATGGAACATTTAAGAATAGATTCGGATGAAGAGGAGGAGGAGGAAGAACCAGAGGTGGAAGAACCGCCAAGGCAACGACGAAGACGAAGACCCGAAGAAGAATTAGTCGATCTGGGAGGCCATGGTCTCATTTTTTCAGGGCCTAGTACCAGTCAGACAAGACCCAGAAAACAGAGAAGAGAAGATTTAGTGGGAGATTATGCTTATATGGATACACCTAGACAAAGTTCACCTACCTCAGATGATGAAGAACGGGAAGTCAATCCTTATTTTGGTCGACCGAATGCATTTTGGAGAGAAATGAGACGACAAAGACGAAGTAGAAGGAATTAGATGATTCTTAAAATAAAAGTAAATACAGTACGCAAAAATGGAAAAGTAAGACTCACGACTGGTGTATAATATTTTGTTATCAACAGATCCATCTCCTATACATCGTTATATCAACAGATATATTTCCAAATGGAAAAGTAAAACCGACCGACTGTTGAAAAATATTTCTCAAAAAAATTTGATAGTACAAAAAAAAAAAAAAAAAAAAAAAAAAAAAAAAAAAAAAAAAACTTTTTGTTAATTTTTATCATGTCTTAAGACATGATAAAAATTAACTGTACCTTCTTTTTTATTTTGAATGATGTCACCTTTTCTAAAAATAGATTTCTAAGAATGAATCATGCTTTTCTTGGAAATTTATACTTAGAAACATGTCTAGACAACATGTTGACATTATTCCAAACAAAAAGTAGGGTAGAGTTAATTTTTATCATGTTTAAGACATGATAAAAATTAACAAAAAGTTTTTTTTTTTTTTTTTTTTTTTTTTTTTTTTTTTTTTTTAATACCACATTAGATTTTTTTGAGAAATATTTTCCACCAGTCGGTCGGTTTTACTTTCTTTTTTTGGAGATGTTGATAACGATATATAAGTCGATATATAAGTTTCACTCACTGGGTTCTGATTCATTCGTTTTCGCCCTTGCTTTCACGAGATATCGAGACCGCTTCAGCATTTCGAAGGAAGCCCCTTTGATGTTATACTGTTTCTTCAATCGTCGCTTTAGATTAAATAAATACTGGTAATGATTTTTTCCAAATAGTTTGGATGGAGGAGCATTGAAAAGAAACTGGAATAACTTTATCTGATTTGGATCCTTATAGACTTCTAAAGATTTAGACGCAAACGCTTTTCGTTTCTCTGGATCATCGTTTAGATAGCCCAAGATGTGAATCATCCTCAATTCCGTTTCTAACAGTAATAAGACTATCAGCGACAGTTCATCTGTTTCATAATTGGAGAGACAGTGATTACGGATTTGATTCATCTGCTCTGCTGTAAAACGTTGGTGTTTTCGACGACGAGGTTTCTTGACCACCACCTCATCTGCAGAAGGTAAGAACCATTTTCGTCGAATAGCATTTAAAGCGTTTGAAATATATTTCGCGGAACGTTGTTTTTGATCGATAAGATATTGGTGATATTCTTGAAGTGTTTCGGTATGATTTAGATCTTTATGCATTTGTAAACACCAAGTTTCATATTGATTTTCATAAATAGAGTAGACTAATTTACTAGTTTTTGAGGGAGACATGATGCTTCTTTTATTTTTGGTATAATGAAGAACTCTTACTTATTTATAATTTTTTAATAGGTTTTGAATCAAAAAAATATATTTATAATAATAAGAAGAAACAGTAGAAACAAAATGGCCGAATGTTGTCCAATTTGCTTAGACGAACTCATTGCCGAAGATGTAGAAACCATTTCTACTTTAACGTGTCGACATCAGTTCCACACGAAATGTATTGACATTTGAAGAGAAAAAGCATTGACGTGTCCTGTCTGCCGAGAACCGTTTGAAGATGCCCTGCAGAAATTAATTTCTATGTTTCTCCCTTTGCGACGTTATTTTTTATATGATGTAATTTACGATTATGAAAACCGCATCAGGATTTCAGACGATGAGGATGAGGCTGATTTAGATGATTTACTCATGTATGAATTATTGGGACCTTGGGAAACTTCTGATGAGGAAGAGGAGGAGGAAACAGAATCAATCCAACCTGAGGAAGAAAACCAGAGTGAGGAAACTAATTGAGACTGGAAAAAGGAATCGAGACCATAGATGGGTTTGAGTAAATTAGCCGATGACGGATGTAGGGATTGGACTCGAACCGATGGAATGGATTGGGACTGATATTCATCCCATTTCTTTAATCCCATCCGAAGATTTAAAGCCAATGACTTTTTCATATATTCGGAAAGAAGGAATCGCCAGGTTTTGGGACGATACTTTCCAACAATCTCGAGAGCGTTTAACATGCTGAGATAGCATTCTTGAGCTGTCCGACACAGTTTCAAATGAAAGACAACATCCATTTCATTCTCGACTTGCTTCCACCATCTCCCAGTTTGATATTTCCTTGGGTACAACACTTCATTGTATGGATATATTTCAGCCTCATCTTCGATCCACGGTTTCATGGTACTGGAAGGAAGGTCGTAGGGATCACCTAAATGATAATTCAGTAACTGACAATTAGATAAATTGAGATGAAGATGGCTCGTGAAAACAATGAGACGATCGGCATAGGCTGGTTTGACCACCGAGTCTCCAAAATTCGGTTCGATCCAGATGAGAAGATCGCAATGCGTGCCGTCGCATTCGTAAGACGGATCTAACCCGCTGACGAACCAATCGTTGGAATCGTCGAGAAGAATATGGACCGTTTTATGATGTCGAACAAAAAGGCTTTCCAAATGATAGGATAAGAGGGAAGGATGCCTTCCTAAATTACCTAATACAACGGTCACGAGTGCGTCTTGACATTTCTTGAAAAGATCTTGAATGGAACCCATGGTGGTTGTTCCGCATACTTGATTCCCGAGACGAGTCAGAAAAGATCCCATACTTCTTATTCTTTATTTTTTTAACGCAGCTCGCATATATTCTTGATCTTTCTGGAATTCCGATTCAGGATAAGGTGGCTTTTGAAGACTGGCATTCACTTCATTATGAAATTGAAACCAGACGTGGGCAAAGTGTTCGCCTAAAAACCGTTCTTTATACGTTTTGAGTTTGGATAAGTAATGATACACACAAATCCCGCATCGAAGATTTCGATATAAAGATTCTGTCACAAAGTCTCTCCAAAGAGTTTTCGCGAGTCGAATATCCTCGTCCTGCTCGTCCTGAACTGAAAACGCTTCGGCCATCCAATGTAAAAGCCGCCAGTAATAAGGACCAAAGACCAACGTGTTGTGGTAATTGATGTGATGAAAATAATCTTCGTCTGGAAAAGGTTGTGGGGATACGGAAAGGCCGATCCGAGTCATCAAGTCTCGAATCGCCTGACTTTTCCCCTGGAGTAATTCAATCACCGCTTCGTCTAAAAAGAAAAAGTATTCGCTCTTCCATCGAATACGGTACAGGAGCGTTAAGACGCAGTACGTGGTCAATTTAAAGAGTTGAATCCAACTGTATTCGCCTACCCAAGCTCCAGGTCGTAGAAACGTCCGTCCCCATTTATCTTGGTTCATTAAATTGGCCATGAATAATAAATAGGTGACGACGACTTCATCTAATCGTTGTTGGGGCTCTTCTTCTCGGAAAGCGGTCGTAAAGTGGATGACGTCAATACCCGGAGGAGGAGGTGGAGAAGAAGGGGTTTTGAAGTGTAAAAGTTCATGAATTTTATGAGCCACGAATGGTGAAACACGAGCCTGGCTTTCTTGGAGTTCGTTCGAAACGATCGGTTCATCTTCTAAATAAGTTCGTTTTAAACGTTTAAAGGTTTGAGCATCCATTCTCTTTACTTAAACCACCATTGACGAAAATGGCAATACCAATCACCCACGTCTTTATTTTGCACCAAACTGCCGAGCAATTGGCCGAAAGTTGTAAAAATCGTCAGCTTGCGAATGTATCCAAAAGCCAGAAAGAGAAAAATGAGTCCGTTGATGAGGAGGAAAAGGAGAAAGAACCAGCTTTGTGTTAAAATGAGACAAAACAGGATCACGAAGGACGTATACGCTCCAGCGACTAAAAGCGTTCCTAATGTTAAGGAATCCATTTGTTTTTTTTCTTCTTCTCTATTCTTGACCTAATGTCTCGTAATAAAGGGTCCGATACGTAATATTCTGGTAAGCATTATAAACGGGATGGGGATAAAAAGAAATAATAAAATCCATAAGACGATCGATACCATATTTTTGTTTTCTTTGTTCTGAGTCAGAAGAGAAGAGATAATAATAAAGTAACTCATATTAATTAAAAAAATGGTTCGAAGGGATAAACCCAAATCTGATAAAGCGGAACGAAAATTGCTTCGAATGGAAGCAGCTCCTCCTAATCATGTAGGAGACCCAGTCGTTGACAACCCCCTTAACAATCACCCTCCAAGCAATCCATCTAACCATCCTCCTGCAATCCATGACAATCCTCCTAATAATGATAATGTAGGCAATATTCCCATGGACGTGGATGAGGAAATAATTCGTCGGCATAGGCGAGATCTCCTGAATTACGAAGAATACTACCCCGATCGAATGAAATCAGATAAGCGCTATGCCAAATTGGCTGACGGAAATGAGATTTATGCTAAGAATCGACAAGGAGATGAATTTTACATGCTGGATCCCGATGGAAATATTGTGTTTGCAAAACAAATCTCTCCCATCACCGGTAAAATAACCCCTGTCTATGCCGTCGATCATCTGAACCGTTCTATTTTACCCGTCGACGCCCAAAACCGTCAGTGTATGGATTTGATAGTGATGGGGAACCCATGTTTCCCATGGAAAACGGAAAAATGGTGTATCTGTTCTACGGAGGAAAAGAATGGTATCCGGAAAATCCTCAGACCAAAGAACAGATCTATGCTTTAGACGAGCACCATCGACCCTATTTTGCCAAAGACGAGCATCAAAACCTTACTATGCTCGAAAACTCGATGTCAATCAATTCCCCATCGAATATGCCCCTCTCGATTCCAACGGTCAACGGATCTATATTCCCTTAGAGAACAATAAATTCCAATACCCGTTTAATCTCGTCACAAAACGACCGCTGTTTGAACTCTCTCCGGATCAGGACGAAATGTATTTCCGAAACAATACGCTAGGCGAATATTATCCCGTCAACGAATTCAACGATGAAATTTACGCTCGAGATCGTTTGCACAATGAAATGCCGGCTAGGAACATCGATGGAACCCCTTATTACGCTAAGAGAGCGAGTGGGGACGAATACTATCCCAAGCAACTCAACGGTCTCGAAACGTATATTCGAATTGGAAATAGGGACGAACCGGCCTTAGATGCTTTAGGAGGAGGCATTTATGCGAAAGATGAAAACTTGGACGAATATTATCCGAGAATTTACCACGACGACAATGACGAATAAAGCAAAACGATTACCAAAGGATCTTCGATGGCAAAAGATGAGTATTATGCGGTCGACAATCTTGGAAATCAGCGATATAGAAAGGATCGAAGGGAATTTGAAACATATATTACCACTGACGATCCCAGTCTACTGTATGCCCTAGACAAATATAAAGTTCCCCATTATGCTAAAAAACCCGTATATATCGGTGGAGAAAAAAAATTTGAGGAGTATTATGGAAAAATCAATAACTTGCCCGTCTTTCTAAAGTACCAGGGTCGAGAAATTTATGCCAAAGAGCATTCCGGGGCCGAGATGTATCCCAAAGATTTGTTTGGGAACGACATGATTGCTCGAGATGCCGACGGGCGGTATTATTATGCTAAATATGAGACAGGAAATGAAAAATATCCCTTCTTCGCCGACGATACGGAACACAAGCCCGAATACATGTCTTACGCCCTCGATAAAAACGGTATTCCGTTCTATCCTATCAATTCTCAGGGTAAACCCATCTATCCTAAAAATGCTACAGGCGATGAATTTTATCAAATCCTTCACCCTTTCACTCAGCAAGTCATCTTTGGAAGAGATACCGATCAGAACCAAGTGTATGCGCGGAAAGCGGATGGAGGCGAAATTTACCCGGACAGCGGTCAATTCGCCATGACGAGGCTGAAAGAATTCTTTTATGCTCATGATAAGAACGGGGTCATTATTTACCCGGTCGATCAACACGGCAACGAATGATATTTAGTGACGGACAAAGGATCGTACGATCAATTGATGAAAGATCCGGCCGTGAAACGATACGCCAAAGATGCAGACAATAATGAAATCTATCCGGAAATTATTCATGCCGATAAGCGCATTACCCAAAAACCTTTAGGAAACCGGTACGCTCAAAATAAATTGGGTGAATATTACTACCCGGTCGATCGATACAATAACGAGTACATTGTCCAGTTCAAGAAAGTGAGTGAGGAACAAATCTTTGCGAGTGGATACCCCATCACGTGTGATCAAATCATCATTGTTCCCAATTTAAATGACAAGCCCTGGACGCCTGCGTTTATACGAGACCCTAGAATTGAACCCTAGAATTGAACCCTAGATTGAACCCGAAATATTTGATAGGCTACTTGTACCGATCGCATTCGAAACCGATGGATTATTTGACCAATTTGAGATCTAAACGCGCTTCTCGACACGGGTTCCAACCCTATAAAGTTATATATAATAACTCGGAGGGTAAAGTGGTCGAGAAAGTGGAAAGCGGTCTTTCAGGACAGGAAGATCCAGTGGAAGAGGAAGAGAAAAAGAAGAAAAGAAAGAAGAAAATATATGCCAACCCGATACAGTCTGACGAAAATAATCATCAATCCACCACCAACTGGACTAAAATCATTCTTTCTATGATAGGTATCTTGGCCATACTTGCATTCCTAATCTGCATTAATATACTGTTTAAAAACTAAAGCCGTGAGAGAAAGAAAAATATCTGAAACAATCCATTCTTTAAAAGATTGGGATGTCTTGTCAATCCAGTCGGTTGGAAAAAATTTTTCAGAGCTGAAAAAAAAAAAAAAAAAAAAAAAAAAAAAAAACTTTTTGTTAATTTTTATCATGTCTTCTAGACATGATAAAAATTAACTATCTACTCTTTTTGTCTAGGAATGATGTCTCACCCTTTCGAAAATTAGACCATGACTCACCCTTTCTAAAAATAAAATTCCAAGAAATAAATGAGTCATGGTGTATTTTTAGAAACATGGTGAGACATCATTGAAAACAAAAGGGGATAGTTAATTTTTATCATGTCTAGAAGACATGATAAAAATTAACAAAAAGTGTTTTTTTTTTTTTTTTTTTTTTTTTAATAGCTCTGAAAAATTTTTTCCAGCCGACTGGATTCACAAGTCATCACCATTTTTTTAGGAATGAACTCTTTCTTATCTATTTAAGCATTTCGAGTTTCGCTTCAAATGTGTACGTGCTGTTGAAGAGGGACCCACCTAGATCCTAGTTGACTCATTCATGGGGAAGGAAAAAAAAGTATTTTATAACGTGTTGGATTATGTTGGACGTAAATCTCTTTCTTTTTCATTTTTTTCTAAAGATTTATGAATGACAAACGGAAAGGTTTCTTTCTTGTACTCTTGAAGGCGATGAAAATAAAACAAAGCTTCTTGGAAAGCACAATATTTGGTCCGACCTATATGTTTCGGACAAAACGATGAATATTCATAGTTCATTGGTATGGGCGCGGTATGAAACGCCTCCTTGTTCTTGGAGACGAAATTGAAATAAATAGGACGGGCCAGTATCTGGTACAAAACATTAATTTTCCAATAATGAGGGCAGTAAATGTTTTTATATCCTGCCGTTAGAGCTACGAGAAACGGTTTTAATTGATCGTACGGCAAATGACCCTCATTCCATGAAAAGCCATGCGTTATATCCGCTAACGGTAAATGAACACTCGATACACTTTGTTTGGCGGAATAGGATAATTCAGACCACGGTATGGGTGGTTCCACGTAGATAATGCCTTAGGAACGATCATGGGTGATATAAGCCACTTCTTTAATAATATAGTCGGAAAAGTCATCATTATAAGAAAGATTGAGTTCTTTGGCGAGAGGATCACCATTCAATTCGAAACCTTCGAAATTGAGAACGATATAGGATTCCATGTTTTATTTTTATCGGTCATCTTGTTTCAGGAGAACATTGAATCTAAAATCCTCTACGGTTATCACATGAAAATCTCTCAATTTGCTTTTTAGATAGGTGGCTCCAACTAAGTGGATGGATTGAGTTCCATATTTTTTCTTTAATTGTTGGAAACAAATCCGCTCTGATACTTGTACTGCAATAGGTCCTAGACGTATCTTATCCTTGCGAGTGAACAGAGTTATATATTCTATACCCACTCGATGTTGACGAAACTTTTGTAGAAATTGTATTAAGGACCAAGATTGAAGACCCAAGGTCGATTTTAAATCTCTTTCCAAATCAAACGTGGCAGTATGGGAAATAAGAACAATATATCGAAAGGAGGGAACTATTTGTTGATTGAACCGTTCGGTGATTCGCCATGGAAGAATTGAATGATTCATTTTTTTTTCAATTTAATTTAATTTTTTTTTCTTCTTCGGTTCGAAGGATTAAACAAGCATGGCAGAGTATTACGATATTTCTGTTTTGAAAACTATTCAACTACCGATTGATCGACTCATCCGATTCGTGATTGGGCAAAATCCTCAACTTTAAAACTATCAAGCGACGTACCGGTTTCTGAATTTATTTTTTGAGATTACGCCTCGACTCGTTCGAGATTTTCAATCACAGGCCGTTGCTCATATCCGTCACGTGTTAGATAATATGTCGCAATATGGACACCTATATCTTTTAATCGATCAGCAGCCCCTGTTTAATGCCCTGGAATGGAATGATGAAGAATTTATTTTATCGAATGAAGAAGTCTTAGACCCTATTCGCAAAATGGCCAGTCAGTTTTTTCCTAAAGATTCTGCTCATTACCATATCACTTGCATCTATCTCTTATATTTTTACGCACTACTCGCGAATCCGAAATATACTTGGATCACAATGGATTATTTAATGCACGACAATAAATATCATCAATATTTATTAGCTAAACATGCTCACGAAGAAAAGTAAAAATAAAATCATTAGACGAGAAATTTATTTTTGAAAAGATAAAGCAATATAATGGAATTTTATCCGAATCGATATGGTAGCGAATATTACAAATATCGAAAAAAAGATCCAGTCTTTGTGAAAAGTGAATATGGTCATGAAAGGTATGCCATTCACTCCCAAAAGGGGGAAATCTATCCCGACAAAGGTGATCCTTTCGCTAAAACCCGAGACGGCCTTCCATATTATGCCAAAGATCGGAAAGGAAATGAAAAATATCCTCTACAACGTAAAAAATCCCTCGTTATTCAAATTCAAAACGAATTCGTTCTGGCCAAATACGCGGACGGAAAAGAACGATACCCGGTGGATTTTAGAGGGAACGAATATTATTTAGTGAAAAATGAAGAACCTTACGTCCTGAAAGATGCCCAAGGTGAAATCTACTTTGCTAAAACATGTAGTAGAAAAGTCCTCATTCCCTGGAATTATTTTGAACAGTACAAGTATCTTCTCTCAGAACATTATAAACGCACATGCGATGCTGCAGGAAACTGCGTTTATCAATCCACGGTACCCGTTGAAGAAATTCTTAAAAATTTGTTTCCATGCCTCTGTTTGTGCTTAGCTGAAATACCTACAATGGCTTTTATTCTAGCAGCTACGTTAATGTCAATGCCAGGACTGTAAGAACAACGTTCTTATATATAGTCAGTGAGAAGAGAAAGAATGACTCGAAGCTGGCTGAGAAAAAATTCTAAAAAAAAAAAAAAAAAAAAAAAAATCCCCTTTTTCTTCCAAAATTGATGTCTTCAATTTTCAGACTAAAAGGTTTTTTTTTTTTTTTTTTTTTTTTTTTAGAAATTTTTCTCAGCTGTTAGAAATTTTTCCAACCCGACTCGATCGACCGGACATCACCCTTTTTTAAGAATGGACTCTCACTTATGTATTTCAGCATTGCGAGTTTCACTTTACATGATTCTGTGTTTTTGAAGAAGAAACATCTTGAAATCTGGCTTTCTTCAGTAAACTTTTGTTTTTTCCAAGTCATTACACAATGAAATGTTGGGAACCTACCTCATGCATATGTAAAAAGGTTAGTAATTCTTGTCTTTTTTCAGATTTTTGATGATAACATTATCGTAATAAATAACTTGTCTTTTATGCTGAGGCAGATCAATGGGTTCATCGTCCACTTTTAAATGTTTCGTGGTTGAGTGTTCTCCCTCTTCGTCGTCATGCTTTCGTTTGAGAGACGAATTCAATTCGGCATTTTCAAACTGAAGGGGTTCTACTATATCCAAAGACGAGGAAATATTATTTTCGGCTGAAAAGGAACTGAAATCCATTTCGGTCCGTTTCAAATGTCCAAATTCATCATTGAAACGCATAATGAGTTCCGTTTCGTGGATGGAGGTGTCGCGCATCGTTTTCAAAAATTGTCGAATGGCCGATTTCAGTTCGTTAAAGGTCGTAACAGAACCGGGAATGATTTGTACATCGGCATACTGTTTGAATTGTGTAAAAATATCGGTCGAAGATAAAAAATCTTTTTTGAATTCTACTAATATTTCAGGTTCGGAACGGTAACGGATCATGCCGTCCTCCATGTTAATATTGTGGGCCAGATGCAGATAAATCATTAAAAAGAAACCTTTATAGGAATCTTCGACGATAGAATCTTTGGTTTCGAGTAAATATTGATCCTGCATCACTTGTTCTGAGGTGAGGGATGGAGCATTTTTCGTAAACACGGCGTCAAAAGGAATTGCTACCACGCGATCATTAAACGCCTCTGTGTCCGTACACACTGGGAACGTATTGGTAGAAGCCATGAGTTTGGCACTGGGAATCGCTCCTACATTTTGCTCGTACAAATTCCGAAAACTGGTGGTCGAATTACCCGTGATTTCTTTCACGAGGTTTTCGTTTAATTTTCCCGACATTTCTTCAACAGTCACTACCCGACAACAAAATAACGAAGAGGCCAGTTCGGGTTGGGCTGATAGTCCTTGACCACTCGTCGTTTGTAAATTGACGGCTCGAATACCATGACTATAGCCTCCAAAGACCTTCGAGATCATTTGAAAGAATTTACTTTTTCCATTGCGCGTGTTGCCTTTCAAAATAAAAAATTTGCGACCGTAATTGGTCGCAATGAGAAGACTGGCCAGGACATCTAAAAGGTACATGAACAGATCGTATTCGAAACACGTATATTTACACATGTGCACATAAAAATGAAGCATGCTTTGAATGAGCGGGTTGGTTTCTAGTTTGTCATGAAACTCGCGCACTTTTTCCCGCAGCGTATCCAGTAAATCGTCCGTGAGGTCGAGAAAACAGCTTTTCAGGTATTGTCGAAAAAATTTCCGGTCGGTTAATAAACGATAGATGGCTATCAAATCCGGATCGTGACGAAATTGCATCAACTCGTGTCGACTAAAATTGATGCCCAGACGTCGATCCGATAGGTAAAATTCCGGAACCGTCCCTCCTACATGACCCGTCAAGAGATTCAGAACCCCATCGTGGGTTCGAATATGCCATTTATGTCGATCCATTTGAATGATTTTACGATCAATGTTGGTTCGACTCAGAATGGACGAGACCACATAATTAATGTTGACCTGTTTCATAATGTCTGTGAAAGGACACATGTTTTTAGTTTTATCGGCAAACTGATTCCGAGCATAGGCCTGAATGGAGGACCAGATGGCATTCATCAGGTTTAGAATTTCTATCTGGTGGGGCACTTCTTGCCAGTACTCGTGGATATTATTCCACATATAGCGTTTAGGTTTCTTACAGGAATTGTGCATGGTAATGACGAGAATCGGAAAATATCGCTCTTGAATTCGATGAATTTGTTCCACGAGCTGATTTCCAGACACCGAATATAAAATAACGCCTTTCATGGTTTTGATAATAGCTTCCAGTTTATCTTTAAATTTGTAAATTTTAGGATTGAGATTAGAACCACAAAAGAGGATCGTGTCGAGAGTAAAATCTTGGGAAATGATATCTATAATTTTACTGTTGATTTTTTCCACAGAATCTATGAGTTCGTGAGATTCTAATATCGTACGCAAATGGGATGCGAGTGTATGGGAGGTCATTCGCAAATGTTGACACAAGGCACAAAAGACAGGTAAAAAATAGTAACCTTGATTGTACTGCATAATCGTACGAAGGGGATTGAGATCGGAATGCAAACTAGGATTGTCTAACTTGAGCGCTTGATTCACCGTTTGAAATACATCGTTTTCGATGACGATAGAATTTTGACTTTCCCGGTACCATCGTTTTAGAGCCCGGTTATTCGATTCAAAGTCTGAAATCACAAACCCGTTAAACTTGATAAAGTAAAACGTTTTTAACCAATGATGACCTTCGGTTCCAAAATCCTTCCCTTTGTAAATATACATCGGGGTTTTTAGTTTATACACAAACGTAGCCACTTTTTCATCATCGGGTCCAGCTTCCTCATCTTTGCTAATAAGCGTGGGATACGATACTCGATACAAAGGATCGTACAGTGTCACCACAGGCATCATATATTCATAAAGTTGTTTTTGAATATCCATTGGCTGGAGGTGGAGCAGTTTACGAAAAAAGGAATTGGTATTATCCTTGCGACGTTTAAATTTTGATTGAATGCCTAACAATCGCATGCTGAAAGCATTAGGATTGGTCAAATCTAAACGCCAGGTGGTTTGTTCGTCTACATAAATAATCAGCATGGGTTCGTATTTATTCGTATAGGGCTTGGAGGAATTCACAAGCGTCGCATTCGCTAAAACGTCCAACTGGAAAATAAATTCAGATGTTTCGTGATAGAACCAGGGTTGAAGTTGGCTGCAGAATTGAATATAATCATCATGAGCGATCGAGATTTCCGGCAAATGGACATGAATACCACCTCCTGGACGAATAGCCACAATAAAAGTAAAATGCTTAAGGGATAAAAAGTAAAATTTTAAGGTTGAGAGAATAACAGAATCTACATAATCGTAGAGCATAGATGAAGGAAGGGATGCATCGCATTCGGTTTTAATATCAATATCTAGGATAAGGGAATGATGGGTCGTCGAGCAAAGATCCATCGTTAAAAAAAGAATTTCGGCAGACGTTCGAGTATAAAATCGAGAAAATTGTGCGTAGTCTTTTCGGTTACAGTAAAAGATTCCTCCCGACATCTGGTAGAAAATGTAAGCATCGTTGGGCGCATCTCCAACCGAATTAATCCTTGTTAAATAATGGAGGCTCTGCGACATGATTATATATCTTTAACTTGATTAATATTTCTTAAAAAAAATACAAGCAATGCTTTGTAAGTAAATATCCTATAAAATCTCCACGTGCTCCTCTAAAGAATAAATAAACTGAGCACTTTTACCTTCATAAAGTCTGTTCCTATATAATGTTGAATTCACGGCACAGAATGATTTAAAGTGAAATTCGTTTCGCACGTCTTAAATAGATAAACCAGAGTTCTTTCTAGCCAGAACTCAGAAAAAAATTCTAAAGTAGATATTAAAAAAAAAAAAAAACTTTTTGTTAATTTTTATCATGTCTTTAGACATGATAAAAATTAACTACCTTCCCCTTTTGTCTGGGAATGTTGTCTCACACTTTCGGAAAATAAAACATGACTCATCCTTTCTAAAAATAGAACTCCAATAAAAGAATGGGTCAAGGTATATTTTTTAGAGAGTGAGACATCCTTCCCTGACAAAAAGAGGGGACAGTTAATTTTTATCATGTCTAGAAGACATGATAAAAATTAACAAAAAGTTTTTTTTTTTTATATTTCAGATTATCTGAGAAATTTTTCCCAGCCAGCTTTTACTTTTCTAGACATAAACGTTCTTGTTTATGTCCTTGAATGACGTCATCTCTCCTGTATATATAAAGCGTGTAAGTTGGCTCTGTAGACTTATTCCTTTCGAGGAAGAAGGCGAGATAAAGTAAGCTCTGTCATGGATAATGAAAAGTACTACAATGTTTCGGATTATGTGGAAGCGTATGGAAATGTCTATAGACAATATTATTTTATGGCTGTTCGTTTCAAACTACCCATCTTCCATGTCGATACTTTGAAACATTTTAGCCCGGGTCTCGTTCGAGCACCTTGCATTCTCGTGGTCAGTGAAAATCGACTCATTTTCCAAGGAGAAAATTTAGACAAAGACTATCCGTTTCCTCATGGGTCTTTAGTCTTTTGCGTGCATGGAACAAAAGAGGATCCTCGTTGGATTAACGTCTCTAGAGATACGACCGATCAGTTTTTACAAAGTTTATTTCCCTCTCGAGATTTTATCAAGGTCTACTATGAAAATAATACCTTATTTGTTTGTTCGACCATCAATCCGTTTTCCTTGTTCTGGAAAGTACTTCCTCGCAATATGGCTTTTCGCGCCTTAAGCGATCTGACGATGACCTACATAAAAAGAGAACCTTTCCAGTTAGAGCATTGCATGCGCCTCCGATTTTTCAAACGAAATACGCACGTCTGGGAATCGTGGTCCAACTGGTATCACTATTTACATCCCATGCTCATCCTCCCCTTCATACATTTAACGGGACAAGCTGCGAGTGCTCAATTGGCTGCCAAACTTCATAAATTGTGGAAACGCTCCCTTCCACCTTACCTGCATACGGATTCTATTCCATCGGACTTTTATACTTGTGAAATTACTTTTGATGACACGAAATTAACCGATGTTTGGTTTGTCGTTTTGAATATGTCTTTAGTGATGTATGTTTCGCCCATGATTGCGTCATTCCATCATGAAACGTTCCTCGACGTGAATCGTGAACAATGTAATTATTGGCTACCGTTTTACCGAAATAATGAATTATGGACCCGAGAAGGATTTAAAATATACGTTTCCCACTTTAGAAAGAATCGTCGCTACTTGAAAGAAGTCATGATTTGGTTATCGTCCCGCTCCGAAGAAAAATATCAATATATGTTGCTCGATTTGAACAAAGTAGCCTACCTTTTAATGATTTAAAAAAAGCAAAAAGAAAAGAATGTTACGAGAACTGGTTCGATGTCTTATTCAATACCAGTCCGACCCCACTTTTATATCTTTAAATGTTGTCGATGGTCTCAAACAAAATCTTCGAGACGACGTGATCGATGCTTTTCTCCTGAGTCGACCTTTACTCCATATCTATCCTCAACTGTATAAAAAGAGTTCGAGCATAATCGATTTCTTGTTTCGCATTTCGGGCTTGCATTTGGAAGAGATTGTTCCGATGGAATCGCAGAACCTGGAAAACAAAATCGCTTCTTTGGAAACTCAATTGGAGGCAGATCGGAAAGCTTTCGAGAAACAAATCGAGACGCTCCAACAAGAGCACCGGAACGAAATGCGTTATTTTCTAGCGGAAAAAGAACAATATGTGAATACCGCTCGATTCGGAAAAGAGCATTCAGTCGTGGATTTGCAACGACAATTGGAACGCCTTACATGGGAGAAAGAAACCCTGCAGACTGAGTTGGAGCAGCTGAAACGGAATCACGAAACCTTACAAACTCAGTGGGAGCAATTGAAACGAGATCACGAAACCTTACAGACACAAATTCGAACGCACGAGTCTGAAAAAATACAATGGCAGAGGCAAATAGTAGAACAACAACAACAACAACAATTGAATAATAATAATATCGAGTTTCCAAACCGTTTGATGAACGAATGGCAAATGCTCCACCAACGCTACGAAACGGGACTTAAAGAATGGATGCAACGAACGGAAAGTTTAATCCGCCCTTTGCAAATGGCTTTACAAGAAACGATCGAGCAACTGAAACTTCCTCCTTCTTCTACGACTACGGTCATTGAAACTTTACCGCTCGAATCGCCTCCTTCTCAGCAGCTCATGATCGAGTCGTCGCGATCTAAATTAGAGCAATTACAAGAAACCCTTGACCAGTTTTTAACATCGTATCAATCGGAACAAAAACAGCACGTCCAGCAATTGAACGAGGAACTGAAAGGACAATTGACCCTTTGTCAAAACGAAAAACGGATACTGGAAAAGCAGTTGGAGCAGGGTCAGAAAGAACGAACCGACCTCCTGCAAAAATGGAAAATCGAGTCCGAAACACATTTCCAGGAAGGTATTCAACGCGTTCTTGACACGCTGCAAAAGAAAAATCCTCATATTGAGACGATTCTTCGAGACGAAATGGCTAAACAAATGAAGGAGTTCCACGAAACGCAGTTTATGACGTTTTTACAGACGATCCTCCCCCCCTCATTTTGGAAACCTTTAGGCGCGAACCAAGATTGGAAAACGTTTTTCTTCCAGCAAATTCAAACGTATATCCAGTATTTACAAAATTGGCAAACCCAGCTTTTGAACCAATTAACACTTCTCGGGAATGCTTTAAATCAATCGCTAACGCCCGACAATTTAGCTCATACCATTCTTCACAGTCTCCCTTCTTCCTCTAAAAGCATGATGGAAGACACGACCCTCTTGCAACGATTGCACGATCTTCAACAATCGATTGAGAACCAGAACGAAGCGAAGGAGGTCCTACAACAAATCCAAGCTCAACTCCATCGGGATCGTAGCCAAGAACATAAAAAATTACAGCAGAGTCTAGAACATGAAAAACGGCAACGCGTCGCTTTGGAAAAGAAACTGGTGGTCCTGAAAACGAATTTGGTAACTCTGATATGGACTAAATGGAATGCGTATTTTGGGGCCACGGATTACGATCAGATTCTCTCGGAACTCGAAAAAGTATTCCATTTCAAAGAAAATCTAGAGAGGACCCTCGAAACGCAATTGGCGCAACTGAAAGGTCACTTTCCCGAAATACCGGTCGTTCAATTCGATAATTTGGCGTCGAGCATGATCGAATGGGCTCGACAGGTCGAGAATCACAACGATTGTGAAGTCGAGCTCCGTAAAACCAAAGAACAACTTTTCGAATTGAAACAGAAACTCGATCAAGTCGAAAGTAATTATACGAAATGTAATGAGTACCTCCTCTACGCCAAAACGAAATTGACCACGTTCCTAAAAACGATCCTTCAGAATGACCCTAGTGATCAGAGGGAAGATTGGCCGCAAGCCGTTGTCCATCAACTCCAAAACGTGATTCACGAGCATCGACAATTACAAGATCTCGTTTATAAACAAATTGTCACGCTTCGAGCCCAGTTTCCGAACATACCGGATCCCATTGAAGAATTGGCGAATTCGGTGATTTTATATTTCGAGCAGGAACGAGACCTATACCGACGGCAGTTGGAGGAACGTCCTCACATTACCGAAGTGAAAGAACCCACTACTGTACCGGCCATTACGTATCCTACGGATCAAGTGGAGGAATTACAGCGGGAAGTGAAAGATTTACAAAACCAACTGGAAGTGTCTCGGTCTCGAAACCAAACTTTAGAAAACCAACTGGCTAAAGCTCTCGTAGCTCCGCAGGATGTAGAAATGTCCGATACTTCGAAATATAAACGAAAGCACGTATCGACGGTAGACGAAGACTATGTAAGAGGTCTGTCATTGGATTTACAAGAGGCCAAACACGCTTTAGATCGATGTCTGGACGAAAAAGCCCACTTGCAAAAGGAATTGGAACACATTAAAACCGAACCAACCCCTTCTCCCTCCGTATCGTCCGATTTCAAAATGCTCAGCGACCTGTTTTATCAATTATACGTGTCCTATTTTCGATTACGATTTGATGTCGTGTACGGAAAAACCGTTTTTTCGTCGGAGGAATATATTAGATCCGTGCTGAATAAATTGGATTTCGTGGATCGAAGCATTCGATCCAATATGACTGTGAAAGAATGGACCGATGTTTTATTGCAATACATCAAATGGGACGTACAAACTCTGACAGGAGGATTAGATTGGCAGGGGTCGCATACAGCCTACATTAAAGATGAATTCTTAACCTATTGCATGAATCAAACGATTGAAATCATTGACCGGTACGCGAAAGAATTGAGGAAACAGACCGAGATGTTTAGAAGTCCATAAAATAATAATAAAGGGGAACTATGGAATATTCAGAGTTAATCGATCGTATTCTTGCGCACCCGATTTTAAAAGCGGGGATTGACGAAATCGTTGAAAATAACCCGAGAACGTTAAACCTCGTGAGCCGGGAATGGAAAAATATATTAGCCAACAATCCTCAGTTTCAAGATTTTCAAGCTAAAGCGATCCCGTTCCAGCATCCCGTAGAAAAAGGTTATATTCAGATTGAAAATATTAAAGATTTCAATCATCATTATAATATTCTCGTAGCGGGGTATTGGGTTCTCTGCGCTACTAATTATAAGAGGAATCTGAATGCCCATTCTTTCATATGTAAACTCTGTCCTCCTCTGGTGGACATTACCAAAGCCGTGGCCGCCGATCATTCCCAAATGCTGATTTCAGAACAATGTCGGTTCTTCATTGAAAAATGTAGACCTTCTCTCTGTAAAGCGTGTAGGCAAATGAGTCAACGAAATGATCTGAATTCTCAGATGTCTCAAAATCAATGGTGTTTACGCAAAACCAAAGTGTTTGATGGAACGACCCTTTTAAACGTGTTTCAAGAAACCCTGGACCAAGAATTTGTGAATAACGATATGTTTATTGGTATTTTAAATATTAAAATTAATTCGCGGTACTTTTACGAAACGGACGCTTTGTATTGTAGAGTAGGAGGCATTTGTAGAGATATGATTCTCTTTCAAGAAGATGCTCTGAATATGATCGAAAAACCCGTGTTTCAGTTAAATATTTTAGAACCTTCTTCGAGAAATATTATTAACGAAACCATTTCCACTACCTTCGATAAAGAGAAAATCAAAACTGAAAAGGTGGATCCAGACCAGGTTCCCATCAAAAGCAAGATCAATCCAGATCTGTGCAAACCATTCAAGAAAGAGAAGTCTAAGAAGGAGGCTGAGGATGTAAAAGGCAATGAGGATCCAGTCTATTTAGGTGAGGTTTCTGCCAGTTCTATGAAGAACAAGTTTAGTAAATTTGCGTATAAACCGTACGCTCTCAGGTCTCGTCGTGATAGAGATTTAAAAAAAAAAAAAAAAAAAAAAAAAAAAAAAAAAACTACCCTCCCTTTTTTGTCTGGGAATGTTGTCTCACTCTTTCGAAAAACAAACCGTGACTCATTCTTGGAATGATTGCCATTAGAAAGGATGAGTTATAGTCTATTTTTAGAAAGTGTGAGACAACATTCCCAGACAAAAAAAGAAGGGGGTTGTTAATTTTTATCATGTCTAAAGACATGATAAAAATTAAAAAAAAGTTTTTTTTTTTTTTTTTTTTTTTTTTTTTAATATTTAAAAAAATTTTTCCAGCCGACTCGATCAACAAGACCATCATTTTTTTTCAAGAATGTGTTCTCACTTATCTATTTAAGCCATTCGAGTTTCATTTCAGATCGTTTGATGCTATGGCCTGTGTACAAGCTTCTACATGATGAAAACAGATTCTGTGTCAAGGTATATTACCATTTTGTTTTTTTTTCCTTTTTACATAATATAAATTTTTCTGTACTGACTTTTTAACCCCCAACCAAATCAATTTTTTTCTCCAAACCTTTTCGCATTTAGCAAGTTAGGAACCGCGTATCAGAAAACTGCATGGCATTTTCCATAATGAGATTATCGGGCAAATCCTTTCTCGTCAATTGTTTATTTAAAGCCGTTTCTTTGGGATACGTGATGCATTTGGATTGATAGAGATACGAAGATCCTGTTTCTTCTCCCATCACAACAATCGGTTCAGGGTAACAAATATCTTCTAACATATAAAACCCAACCCCTTTCTTGTACGCGACATTCGAAATGACGGTTTCGGGAACGAGGTCTAAATTGGGTAGTTTATGAAAATCGAATAAACAATGCGCCAGCAGGAAATTGTAAAAGGGAGAGAATTCCGTTTTAGGGTCGACAAAAAGACCTTCATTCGCCATGTCGCATACCTTTATCTTGTCGAAGAGCGTCGCTACATTTGAATTATTAATATAGTGGTATAAACCGCAAAGACGTTGCTGAAGCGTGCTCTTGAAATGAACCATCATTTCTTCTTGCATCTCCGTGGTATTGTTCACGCCTAAACCAATTTCGTTCGTGTTGCCAACACTTAAATTCCGTAGCAGTTCGTAATGGAAACGCCGATCAAACACATCCATGGCGTTATTGCGTTTCAAATCGGTCGGGTCTTGAGAATACAGGTGGTTGATATAGTGCTCGATGCACGGGTTGAGTTTAAACGTGAGATCGTTCAACTGGACGTCGTGTAAATCGGGTCGGAAATGTTTATCCAGGAATTCGCGCGTCGGTAAAATGACAGTATTTTTCGGAAACGAGAAATTTTCCTTCACAATCAGGAAAGGTCCAACGACCTTGGTATGCGATTCCGATTCCATTCGATGATAATAAATTTGCAATCCATAAGGATTTCGAAGATGGTTCAGGCAGAGAATATTCCGAAACGCCGAAATATTGTCCGACCCACAAGGAATTTTTCGATTACTAAAAATACAATTGGATTCGTTCATTGTCTTGGTTTCTGAAAATCCGGCAAGGGTCAAGAGACATGCGATTTTTTAACAAGTCTGGAGGCAAAGTCGCTAAAAACGATTCGACATTCCTGTCAAACGAGCAGGGGAGGTCGCTAAAGTCGTCGCGAAGAATAAACCCCTTCAAAAAGCTTTTGATAAAGTGTTTAGTAAGAAAGCTCTTCTGACCGCAGGAGGGGTGACGGCCGCCGCGCTCGGTTCTCAATATGTCAACCAATACATTCGGGACAATTCGGGCTGTTTTCTCTACAACGGAGGGGACATGGTTTGTAAACTTAAAGAATTGAGTTGTTGTCAACCCGAACCTGTTCACGGAATCGAATCGTGCACGGGATTTCCTATTCAGCAATGGAATGCGTGTGAAGGGTACGACAACGAGAAAGAGGATACGTGTTGTCGATTATGTGATTGTCAATATCACGATTGTACACCGACGCAAGAATTGAAATGCCGTCGACCCACGATCGGAGAAGCTTTAACGCATTTCAGTCAAGACGTGACGGGTTCCATCACGAGTGGTATTTTGGATGTTTTGGGTAATATACCGTACCAAAAACCAATCTTGTTGGGAATCGTTCTTGTCATCATCGGCCTTATTATTTGGAAATTCGTATAAGAAAAGATGGATATCGTTACACTTCAATCCTTAAAGACTCCTATCGATCACCTTCTTCAACATAAATATCGTCCTCGACTGAATACCGTGGTGCCTCAATATATCAAATTTCATAAGTTTCCGCCCTTCACGAGCCTCGTCACGCTCGAACTGGTGCGCGACCCAGAAGTACGGGAAGCGGTGCGAGACTATATTCAAACGCTGTTTCGAGAAAAAGAGAAATACGGCTATTTGTATTTTTTGAGTGAACAAAACCTCGTACTTCCATTTACAATTCAATGGAACACAGAATTGGTCGTGGATCCATTGAACTTTTTTACTATCATTACGGAAATAGATCAGATAGCCGACCAGTTCGCTCAACGGGGAGATATGACGTACGAAATAACTCGCGTTGAAATACTCTATTTTTTAGTGTTGATTGTGAATATTCAACTCAATTGGATCACGGTCGATTATTTGCTACGATGTAATCAGATGTATGATTACTTGATTGCTGCTCCTAATCGAATCTTGACCAATTCCGAAATGGAAAAGAATACAATATGATCTCCAAGTGACGAAATGCTTCTTCTTCAACCCTCCTGAGCGATCTGAAGTAAAACTTGAAATGTTTAAATAGATAAGCGAGAGTCCATTCTAGAAAGAATTTTGAGATGTCTTGCCAATCGAGTCGGCTAGGAAAAATTTCTGAGAGCCCAGAAAAATTTCTGTAAATGAAAAAAAAAAAAAAAAAAAACTTTTTGTTAATTTTTATCATGTCTTAAGACATGATAAAAATTAACTCTCTCTTCTTTTTGTCTGGGAAGGATGTCTCAGCGTTTGAAAAAAACAAATCATAACTCATCCTTTCTCATGGCAATCATTGCAAGAATGAGTCACGGTTTGTTTTTCGAAACGGTGAGACATCCTTCCCAGCCAAAAGGAAGAGAGAGTTAATTTTTATCATGTCTTAAAGACATGATAAAAATTAACAAAAAGTGTTTTTTTTTTTTTTTTAGCTCTCAGAAATTTTTTCCAGCCGACTCGATTCACAAGACATTTCAAGATGACGTCATCGTTTCAAGAATTGTGTATATCAGTGGATAACTTTCGCACTTCTTGTGAGTTGAGTTCCTAGCTGAGCTAAGGGAATCACCATTTCTCAATCTACAGATATTTGTTTCGTTTTTTTTCTCTTTACAACAGAACACATGGAGAGGAAACTGGTCGTTCCATAAATTCAATTCTTAACCGGACAATATCGAGAAATTTTCGAGCTTCCCGACTTAGGCGAATGACGATCGGGGACGATGAATTTCTTGGTACAATGATACCTTCTTCTTCTTCGGTTTCGACCGTTTCGGCCGAAAAGCATATTTTATGTCGAGCCAAAGTTAGAGCCAATTGAAAGAGTTTCAGATTGCCGTACCTGATTTCTGGATCCGTGGAACGATTCTGATGATAAAACTCCAGCCATGATTGAACCAGGTAAGGTAGATGAGCATAGGGTTTAGCAAGTGGAACTGGTTTTTCTTCTTCGATTTTGGTCAGACACCATAAATCATGAGGAATGGAAGCATATCGAACTCGGTGAAGCGCATGCTGACAATCGTATTCGTAACTCTCGAGAAACGTCAATTCGCTCACATCTGTGACGGGATGGAACAGACACGCCGTGTTTTTATTAGCAGGTTGTTTCGGATGAGATTCGAGCATGACATAACTTAAACATAAGAAAGCCTTTTTGTATTCAAACCCGATGACCGTCGAACAGAGTACGACCGGTTGGAGTGGATACGTGGTTTCTGGTTCGTAAAGAATAGGAATCCAGTGCACGGTCGTGGGGATGGCTTGATATTCCATGTACCGCTGATACGGTGATCGAACATATAAAATCGTTTCCGGTTCAGAACCGTTGACGACGAGTCCAATGCATTTCCCGTTAGGATTCGATCGAGTAGCATTTTCGAACCCGATTTGAAACGGGTATTCGATCAAGAGTCCGACCTTCTCAAGCGAATTTCTCTGATCGTACGTATTCAAAATATCTTGGACAATATATTGAGGATGGTGCTGATACGTCCATTGTTTTTGAATGAGCGCCGTACTCTTATTGTACTCAATGGGAAACGGGATGGGTTTCTCAGGATTCACGGACGGTAAAAATTCAATAAAGGAAGACGGAAAAGCCGTTCGCGTTTTCAGAGGATCGTAATAAACGTCCGGTCGATCTTTCCATTCGTTGATGAAATTATGGACGAGGTCGTTCTCGTGATGGACCTGGTTGGACAAAAAACAAAGACGATACCTTTTCCCTCCGTCATCTTCTGGTAAATGTAATCTGGGCCCGTTATCATCATCAAAGTAATGTCCTCCTGGATACGGTATATCCCATTCGTCTAAATATAGAATTGTATGATTATTTTGGGAGCGGTACACGTTTTCGAACACGGGATTTTGTAAATACCGTTCGATCGTTTTAGTATCTTTCACAAAAAATGGTGTGGCGAAAAGCTTGAAAAGATTGTGGGAGGATTCCGATGAATTCGGGATCGTGGGGAAAATGACCCGTTCGTTTTCTAAAAGAAGGATCCATGACGCATTGCGTTGAAGAAAAACGGTACACGACAAGTCCGACATTTTACAATAGGCGGCTAGGGCGAGAACAAGTGGTTTCTGACTCGGGACGACTTTATCGAAATGAACGAGTTTTCGAATCACAGAAGGTTGAAGCCGCATATGGGCTAAGGGAAAAAAAATCGTATCTTGAATCACATTGAATCCTCCTAAATGCAAGCCATGAAATTGGCTGTAAAGTGTAGCGTATTTATGAATATTCATTATCCTTTGTTTTTGAGAGGGTCGGATTAAAAAAAGAAGAAAATAAACATCTGAGTAAGTATCCGCAAGTGGAAAAGCTTACGATGAGCCGATTTTATAGTTGGCGTAGTATCCGAACTGACATTCGCTAAGGGGTCTAATAAAATCTAAAATCCATGGCTAGAGAATAGATGGGAAAGTCTTTTATGCTTCTGATAAAAACCGCTCGTTGTAAATCCAGAATCCATTGGTTAGAACGGATGCGGGAAATGTATTTGGAATTCTAATAAACAGACCAAACTGCCTCGAGTATCTGCAAGTAAAAAATCTTACGATGAGCCAGTTTTATAGTTGAAGTAGAATCTTGGATCCATTAAGGATATTGATAGAACTTGTATGTAATTAGAGAGAAAGGAATGAACAAGATAAAATGAGTTATGAATCATTTCTCCGATCCGTTTTTGGATCTAATTATAAGACATTTATGCCTTTTATTCATACTATTCAGCTTTACTGTTTATTTGTCATTACATTAGTGATTTGTCTGACCATCTACATGATTTATAAAACACAGCAAGATAAACATTAGGAAAACTATGTTCCCCCCTTCATGGTATTTATTTTTCAGACATATATATTATGGATTAAGTTATTTCTTTATCAATAGCGTCAGATCCTGGCACCCATTCAAAAAATCATTAATAATAATTTAATATCATTAATAAAATTTTGAAACCTTCTAGTATAAACCTTTTTATCAAATTTTTAGTAAAATAAAAAAGATCCTAAAATCCTTACCTTTTAAATCTAGTGTGTCCCATAGGACAAACCGGTTTATCCTATGGGACACACTACATTTAAAAGGTAAGGATTTTAGGATCTTTGTTATTTTACGGTCAAGGAAAATTTAAAAGTTTTATGGAATCCTTATATTTTTTTTAATCAATTTACTTTTTAGGTACCAAAAAAGGATTAGATTAAAAAATATAAGACGAAGTGAAAAATAATAGATAATAATTAATAATGAAGGGTAGGAATCAAGATGGATACTGAGGAACCTACAACTTTATCTGAAAGGAAAAGAAAAAGAAAAGCATATTTAAAACATTATTGGTCACTGGAACGAGTAAAAGAAGCAAATCGATGGAGAAAACGAGAAAGGCGAAAAGATCCAAACGTTCGATTCAAGGAAAAAGAATACCAACGAATGAGACGATGGAAATGTTGGGATAACGCTCTTCCTAAACATAGACATAAGCCTGACAATACAGTATTCAAACAATGTCCGTCGATGGAGGAATGTCAAAATATTATTAAACGTATGAATATTTCGGAAGGAACACGAGCTAAGTATGAATTTTATTTTAATGAATTCTATGATTGGTATCGAAAACATGGTGACGGTATAAAATATCATTATAAAAGAGCACTAGAGATATATGAAAAGTATCTGACTGAGGAAAAGAGGAAATCGTATAATAAAATAAAAAATAAAATCGTGTTTTTATACCGTTTGCTCGGTGAAAAAAGGGAGCGCTCGAACCAAATTCATATTAAAAGATGTCAAGGTCCTCTTCTTACATTAAATGATCTCAAAAAACTTAGAAAAATAGTTATAGATCCCTATGAATATGAAGAGATAGCTTTATTTATTCTTGTCATTCTTGAAACTGACTTAAAAGCAAACGAAATTTTAAAACTTCTGAACGAAACAGATCTTCGACGACATTATGCAGAAAAGAAATTGTCATCGTCCAATATATGGGATCAACGTAATCGGTTTTTGTATGAATTTTTGGCTTGGGTTATTGCCGGCCCACTTTTCCCTCGATCATTAGATGGTTGCTTAAGAAAATTAAAACGATTCTTTCGAAAGTATTTTCCGTATCGACCCTTTAATCCTTCCTATACCATCATTAAACGTTCCATGAAAATTGCAAAATATCGTAAATATATACGAGAAGAAGCTAAAAAAGAGATGAAATCAGTGTAACTAATGGGAATCAAGATGAATATTGAGGCATCTACAATTTTGTCTGAAAAGAAAAAGAAAAGAAAAGCGTATATGAAATGGTATTGGTCACAGGAAAAAGTAAAAGAAGCAAATCGATTGAGATCTCGAGAAAGGCGAAAAGATCCAAATGTTCGATTCAAAGAGCGGGAATACCAACGAATGAGACGATGGAAATGTTGGGATAGCGCTCTTCCTAAACAGAGACATAAACCTGATAATACAGTATTTAAATCCATGTCCGTCAATGGAGGAATGTCAAAATATTATTAAACGTATGAATATTTCGGAAGGAACACGAATTAACTATGAACTTTATTTTAATGAATTCTATGAGTGGTATCGTAAGCATGGTGACGGTATACCAGATCATTATGCTGACGCCTTAAAAAAATATGAAAAATATCTAACTGAGGAAAAGAAGAAATCGCTTAATCAAGTAAAGAATAGACTTTGGTTTCTATATCGTTTGTTAAGTGTTAAAAAGGAACGTCCGAAACAAACTAATACTAAAAGGTGTCAAAGTTCTCTTCTTACATTAGATGACCTCAAAAGACTTAGAAAAATAGTTATAGATCGCTACGAATATGAAGAAATGGCTTTATTCATTCTGGTCATTCTTGAAACCGAATTAAAAGCAAAAGAAATTTTAAAACTTTTGAACGAAACAGATCTTCGTCGGCATTATGCAGAAAAGAAACTGGTGTCATCCAATGTATTGGACCAACGTAATCGGTTTTTGTATGAATTTCTGGCTTGGGTAATTGCCGGCCCACTTTTCCCTCGAAGATTAGATAGTTGCTCAAGAAAACTAAAACGATTCTTTCAAAAGTATTTTCCGAATCGATCCTTTAGTCCTTCCTTTACCATCATTAAACGTTCTATGAAAATTGCAGGTTATCGTAAATATATACAAGAAGAAGCTAAAAAGGAGATGGAATCAGTAACACAAGAGTCTATTCTTTAAAAAACTTTCAAAAAATATAGGGATCATTGCTTTTATGGATTGAAAAAGATAACCAGATTGGATCTTCATAAGCACTTAGTAATCTGAAGTAGAACTCAAAACACTTAGATAGGTTAAAAAAAAAAATAGGATAATCATTTCTTTCTAGTAAAACGAAAAATAAGTAAGAAGGAAAAATCTCTTACCTTTATTGAAGCATTTGTCGTAACGTAGAAGCTGCGTTGAAAGATGTTACCTCTTCAGCAGTACAGACTGATCTGTAGGGAATGTCGGATTGTTTAAATAGATAAGTGAGAGTCTGGATAATTAAAAAACCATAAGGATCAAATCGATTGAATTGGTACAAAAAAAAAAAAAAAAAAAAAAATTCCTCCTTTTCGTCTGAAATTGATGTCTTCAATTTTTCGAAATTGTGAGACATCATTTTCGGACGAAAAGAGGGGTAATTTCTAATTGCACCCAATGTAAGATAGAGTCACGGTTTGTTTTTTCAAAAAATTTGAGACATTTTCAGACTTTTTTTTTTTTTACTTACTTTATTGACTTGGTCCTTACATTTTTTAATGATCCAGTTTCCACCCGATGAATCATAGCCTTTACTTGTGGAAATTGACACATGCATTCATGCTGATTGAACCCCCTATAGATAAATGTACCATTTTGACAAACGTCTTTCGCCAATTCTCCACAATCCGGTCCATTGTAAAAAGCTGGATCCGTACAGTAACACGACCACTGATAGAATCCATTTTTTTCGGTAAGAATAATCATACCCCCTTTTTCAGTTTGACACGGGTAAGGATTCAGTTTGGGCATACAGAGTCCTCGAACACATTGCATTTCTTCCCCGTTTGTGCAAAGAAAATCACATGCATCCACACACCAGACTTTTTCTCGTCGACAATCTTTAAGCGGTATAGATTCGTTCATGGGGATGGAATCCGATTCTATGACAGAAGTAGGAAAGAAAAATAGAAAGAGACCAAACATCATCAAGAATATATACATTTCAACCATCTTTTTTTTCTTTGGAAAAAAACAAAGGATAAGGATATGGAAAGACGAGTTGATCAACACGAAGAACGTCGATCTTGTCGTCGAACGGCTCTTCAGTCTAAAATTAATACTTGGCGAGATGCTTGTACGGCATGCTTTAAAATCATGGATGATTGGGCCACGATCGATTTTAAAAAATTCCATTTCATATTTGAACGATGGGTCTCGATTCTCAATCGTATCTTGGAAAATCCAATTCGTCGATTGGACCGTTACGAAATGTCCATGTATTATTGTGAAGAGCCAGGAGGACCCAAAGAGATTATTCAGTTATATATTAATGAAACCGAAACCGAGGAAAGAAAAATTCCCGTCTACGTTATTTTTAAATTTCGAGTTTATTAAAATTCATCGCAATTACTGCTTAAACTATTCCACTTCGAACAAGATGCTGGTAGATCAAAACAGGGGCACGATCAATATGAATACCTATTATGCTAATCAGGTCAATGTAGATCAAACTCGATTTTATCGTAATGAAACGACATGGCAATTATTATTCATTTTTACTTTACATGCCTTGGCTCATTTAGATGTGTTTGATTTATACGATCACGCTTACTATGATACACACCAGCACGTTCGAGATTCAGTTTTCTTCCGATTATATTTCTATGGACAAGTCATTTGGGGAATATAAAGCAAAAAAAAATGTCTTATCCTTCCAAAGTTCCTATTGAGTATGTTCAAAAAGTGTTAGAAGAGAAATTAAATCGAAACGTGCGTCGTTCTGAATTGACAGGGACATGTTCGTTGGGGCACGTTTTATTCGACTTGTCTCATTTACAAAAATTTTTTCCCCGCTATAGTCCAGAAGAGTTTATAAAGTTTCGAGACGATAAATTTATAATCATTCCGGGAAATTACTGGTATGACGCTATGAGTGAAGAACCTCGTGTCCAAGACTATGTAAAACGTTTCTTAAACCGTAATAAAGTAGAAATAAATCCAAATATGCGGCGTCGATCTCAACGTCAACGTTCTAGAAGTCGATCGAGAAGTCGATCGAGAAGTCCAACGAGAGTCCGAACACGATCTCAAAGTCCAACAAGAGTCCGAAATCGATCCCGAAGTCGCTCTTCGAGTACAGATATACCCATTCGGCATTACTTGGCTCCTCTACCCAAAAAAAGAGGGAGAAAGAGAAAGTCCAAACTCAAAGCTCGTGTTGGCTACGATCAAAAGTTTATAAAAGCCCTCGAGACAAACGAATCGGGTCTGATTTTAAAACCGACTCGAGGAATGGATCGAGATTTAAATTTGCCGGGATCTATTTGTCGGGGTATTCGCCAAGTCTGTCGCTACAAGGATCCTCAAACGAAACGTTACATCAATTTTGTTCGTGACGGGAGTGAAGACGATGAGTACGTGCTGCAACTGGAATATTAACAAATGATGGGATTTTCTAACGGATTAAAAGCCAGCGGGACAAGAGCCTTCCAGTGATCCGAATAATATAAATTATAAGGATCGTAATCATATACATAAGACGGTAAAATGGCTTTATCGGTATGATTCTTCCAAGCATAATCATCTCGAAGGGACAATAATACTGATTTAGAAGTGCACGGTGACAATAAACCTTGAATCATGCGTGTTTCCAGTAAAAGAGATGAACGGGGTCCAAAATATTCGGGATCCATAATTTGATGAGTGATCTTGGCCGTTTTATAGTTATACACCCATAGTCGTATGGACTGGGGTAAATATCGAGTACTTTCGTCGTGAGTTAAGTTCAAAAATTCTCGAATGGCAGGAATGTTACTATTCAGATACATTATGAAATTATAAATTTGTTCTTCGAACATCTTGTATTTAAACATACCAAATTCAGCAAGATGGTGACTGGACAGTTTAACATTTTTCCGGATATTGATTTGTATTAAAATCTTTAGGATCGATTTGTCGTCGAATAACCAATTTACTACTCTCGTCCGAAGTGATAAATTCCAGTTTATATGGATTGGGTTCTTCTAAATATCTTTGATTCAACTCGAAACATGGGGAGTCGAATCGTTTTACTTTCCCGTCTGATTTATAAACCTCTTTGTAATAAATATTCATGACCACATAACCCAATAAAATGGGATATTTTTTCTGTTTCAATAAATCGAGGACGAGTTGTTTATAATCCATCTTCTTGTTTATCTCGCAGAAAGCCACGTTCGAATGAGTTGACGAATAGGCTCATGGGGCATGAGTTCTTGAAAAGTATCTAAAACATCGGCCAGACTGCGTTGTCGACTTTTACAAATCAGTTGATGCGTTACATCGTTGAAGACGACTTTCTCGGAGAGAATGCATTGACCGTGACATTTCTTAAAATAATCCGGATGCATGAGTTTCACGTACCGAATAATGTCTCGAGTCGTTCGTCGTTTCAAGAACCGATGCCATTTCTTCTCGTTTAAAAATTCTCGATGACCGATGCGTTCTCTCTTTTCCACATTCAGAGCTCCAATATCCACGAGCACGGGATGATGGTCCGTGTACACAAAAGAACATAATTTTAAAACGGGAGCCGTTCCTCCGAGTCGATAACAAATACTATACAAGAAAACAATGAACGTGTAAAACGTTTCTGCTAAATATTCCGGTTGAAGAATGCGAGCACTATAAAGTCCAGGATTCATTTCAAAGAGACCTATTGTATATCCCGAACGTTCTCGGAAATGCGTCGCAAAAGGCAACACATACTCCGAACTCAATTGTCGATGAAGAAGGATCAAATCGAAAAAATGTTCGGGCAAGTCACAAGAGCTGCTGGCACTGTAAGATCTCCATTGCATCGAGTGGGAAGTAAACAGGCAGTGGAATCGTCTTTGATTGAAATTATTTAAAATGAGAAAACAGGCATAATCAAAATGCCAAGGACATTTGGAAGGAGCATAATAAACAATTTCTTTCACGTGTTCAATAATAGTATGAGTGGTGGATCGACTCATCTTCTTCTTTCTTTAAAAACGAAAGATGGTGGTGGTCTGTGTCTTAGATATGGATGAGACGCTTGGATACTTTGAAGGAGAAACATTTCAAATTCGACCCAAAACCAATTTCCTGATCCAGTTTTTACGTCTTTGCAATATCGATATCATTTTGTGGAGTAAAGGTTCGGATGATTATGTCGAGCGAGTGATCAACAGTTCATTGCACGATATTGCACGATATGCGTATCGGATATTTGGCCGCACGCAATGTGAAAAGTCGTGCCGAAAGTATAATATTTCAAAATTGGTTTACAAAATTGCTATAATGTTCTCGTGGCTGGTTATTGGTATTTGAAACCGGGGGAGAACAATAACACAGGAACTTCGTTCATGACTCGACTGTGTGCTCCTTTAACTAAAATTGGCGAAAGCATGAAAGAGAATCCGCAACACAAATTTGCGGAGAATTGTCGTTTTTTCATGGACCGGTGCGATCCCGCGTTTTGCTCTGCTTGTAAAGGAGCCCAAGATAAATTTCAAATTCATAGAAATATGTGGTGTATACGAAAGAGTCGGATCTTTAATGGAGAGGGTTTAAAAATACTTTTCAGTGTTCGATTGAAAATATGTTTGGTACGACGACTTCTTTTCTAGGTATTCTAAACCTTCAAATTTCTAACCGGTACACTTTCGGAGAAAATTCGTACAAGATAGGAGGTTTAGTTCGCGAATTTATCTTATTTAAAGAATCTGTTCTGTTCTCGACCGATCTGGATATCGAAACTCCTCTTTCCCTCCCTGTAGTCGAAGAGATGGAAGAAGGGGAAGAGAAGTGTCCCGAAATTATCGGCATTCCCAATTACTTCAAATCCGTTACTCATTTTTAAATAAGAAGAAAGCATTTAGAAATGGATTTATGGAAAATCCATCGTCGACATTTATTATCCAAACGACGTTACCGATTTTTTGCCAAGATGGCTCAAAAAGAAATGGATCAACTTCCCTATCTCACCCCTCATAATATGTTTATTCATCGAGGTTTATCGGAATCGCTGTTGAGTAACAGTTTTGTGATTACCGATCATATGCTTTCCAGCATTATACACCGAAAAGATAATATTGATCCTCAGTACAGTCAATATTTGAACAAAATCGTTCCTTGCCGCAATTTTAATCAACCTCTCCTCCTTCAGTTAATAGCCACCTCGATCGCGGAAAAGGTGAAAACGGAACAGAAAGAATTACCGATGGACACAAGAGGACCCTAAAGACCCAATAGAGGATCCAAATGCTAGGAAAGTAAGTGTTATTAAGGGGGGTCCAGGAACCTCCACGGAGGATGCACTGAATCAAATGTTTGGCGTAAACAAGTAATTTAAAAAATAATGGACGACCCTGTCAAAATGGTGAAGGTTCAACGAAACGATATGGTCTACAGTGTTCGAAAATATTTATTATTGATCCAGAATCTACAAACCAAATATAAATTTTTGCAATATTTTGAACAAATAGGGGCCCAACGAGATAATGCCGGTCTGGTGCATGAAGATCGAGGCGATAAAATAAAAGTTGTGAACCTCTATTGAAAAAAAGAAGATGACGCTTTGGATATTTCTTCTCGTCTTTTATCTTTACCTGATCATGATCTACCTGTTTCGAAACGAGTCACAAACGACTACAACCCCTCCTTGGCAATCCATTTCCTACCACCCTCCTCAGTGGACGACGCTTTATTCGACTTGCATTCACGCAACCGATTGTGACGACGATCAAATATGTTTTCGGGGTGAATGTCTTCCCAAACTCCTTACCCATGCTACTTGTTCTTCAGCTACGGGAGAGTGGGTTCTGGTGAATCAAAAAGGATTGAAATTCGCGACCTGTTTTTGTAAATACCCTCATCTCGTCACGCAAAAAGAACGCGGGGGGAATTGTAACGTAGACATTGCTTGCGGACCTCACGGCCGATTAGAAAGTTTAGACAAAGATCCTTTGAAAGAAGGTAAATGTGTTTGCGATTTTGGATACAAGCCGCTTTTGCAAGGTTTTGGGTGTGAAGAAATGACCGCTCACGAACGATTAGCGTTTTCGAAGGAAGAAGAAAAAAACAACGTATGGGATCCAACCGTATTTTCCGAAAAGTATCTCGCGTCTTTCCAAAAACCCGGTTACTTCCAGCAGCCCTGTTCCTTCGATGCTTTTACAGGTCAGCCTTTAAAACATACTTTTTATCATGCAGAATTTGGAAGTTGTGTGTGTGATCCGAGGTATGGGAATATTGGGGTGCGACTCGATCATCCCTATTATTTGAAAAATAACGATAAGGGCTATAATGCTTGCGCGAATATTTTTAAAAGCGAACCCGATTCCCCGATCCATCATGTGAAACTGTTTGCCTATTTCTACATGTTTGATTATTCGCCGGTCGCGTTCATCGAATTTGAGAATTTAGACCCGATTCAATTATCCTATCCTTTCAATTATTACGTGGTCCAATCCAAGAAACACCATCTACAAATCGAAGAAACGTGGCCTTTTGACTACATGCAATATGTTTTTAAGTACCTTCCCTTTACGGTGCATACGCGTCACTGCCACGAAGATCCTATTTTTCATGTTAAAACGTGCTACGAAACCATTATTCGACAAAACCAGCTCACGCGTTGCCAGTTGATCGAGCAAGAACTGGATGGAAAATTAAGTCAACACGCGAACGCCTGCACGCTCCTGTATCGATATCCCGTATGTCTTTTTTCAGAGGAGGATCAACGCGTTCCCGAAATTTATCAAGGCCATGTCGTTCTCAATCCTTTCCATTTACTGTTGAAAACCCTCCCAAACCTTCTTCGATCGAACGGTATTCAGATGAAACCGAATGAGGAAGGCATGTGGCATGTCACGTTTGCTCGAGCTCCTTATGTAGAAACATATGCGGCGACGTTAGATCCAGTCGTCTTTCCCGATATTAAAGGAGAACCCACGAAAGCGTTGGAAAAAAATCATATCTTTTAAAGAGAAAGAGAGAGAAAATCAAAATAAAAGAAAGGGAGACATATAATCAAAATAAAAATGAAACGCGCTCATGAAGAATCCGAAAAGGAAATGGACCATGGAGAGGGGGAGAAGGAGGAAGAAGAACCTACCCATAAACGGACGTGTCTCTATTATTAGAGCTTCAAAATAAACACACGGATCCCGGTCAGCAAATGAATCGAGAATTGGAAACGGCTCGCGAAAAATATCTCGTTTCTTATCTACGGAAAGTCATTGAAAAACTGCCCATGAGTAAACACGTTCTATATTCAACGACCGAAATTCCAGAAGGCTACGAAGGATTTTTAAAAATGTACAGTATCGCTAAAACATGCGTCCATTCGGAAATTCAGTTAAAAAAATTGATGGCGTTTAATTCCATCTTTGACATGTTGAATGGAGTGATCGGGAAAGTCATTCACGATAAATATATCGCTCCATATTTAACGAAACTAGTCACCGATCACGATTTGAATCGGGCTTTTGCCGTATTCCAAGAAACTCTGCAAGCAGACGATACGAACGTATCCACGGAACTCCATTGCGTTTCGTTTTTAATTCAAGACGAATTGTCAAAGAAGGAACCTCTCAAAGTCCCCAATCCTTTGTATAATTGTTTCACGCAGCAAATGTATGCCGTCAGTAAATACGTGACAAGTATATTAATGGCGATCGCAGCGAATCATGCAACTGCATCTACGCCTGACTTTGAAATGATCGGAACACCTAGAAAAGGAGAAAAATAACCAATGAAAAAAAAAAGCTTAGGAATACGAAAGTCCATTAGTAACAAAACATGACAATGTCAGTTAAAAAAAAAAAAAAAAAAAAAAAAAACTTTTTGTTAATTTTTATCATGTCTTTAGACATAATAAAAATTAACTCTACCCCCCCTTTTTTTCTTTTTGTTGTGAATGATGTCTCACCCTTTCTAAAACTAGATTTCTAAACAAAAGAATGAGTCATATCGTTCTTGGAAATTTATTTTAGAAACATGTTGACACCTGATTCAAACCAAAATAGGGGTGAGGGGTGGTAAAGTTAATTTTTATCATGTCTAAAGACATGATAAAAATTAACAAAAAGTTTTTTTTTTTTTTTTTTAGTTGGTTTGATGTGGACAAGAAGTTATCCTTTTTTAACCAGAATAAACTTTCACTTAACTATTTAAATGGTCAGTCAGTGCTGTGGCCTGGATCCAAGCTTATACTCCATCATAGGAAAAACCTTCTTATTTGGGTCCATATTCTTCAAAGAATTTCTTTTTTTGAATGTCTATTCTCCATTCGATAAACCACGCAACCAACACCAGAAACACGATCCATCGAAACTGAAATATATAGAAGAGTTTAGGAAAGAAATGAAATCCATGGAATATAGTTTCGGCCGCTTCATGGTACCGTAAACGCCGATCAAGGTTGACGAGCTGTTTAACCGGTTCAGGAGCGATTAATAATTGTCTGTCTTGATTCACCAGAATCACGGAATGAGCCCAATCCACCTCATTTAAAGAATCCACGTTGAATTTTTCTGCCGAGGGGTAATTGGGATAAACATGTTCCGTTACATATCGTAAATGCGCGTCTAAGAGTTGAGCTGTAAAAATAATATTTTTGGGATACGTCAATAACAATTGACTTCTTAGAAATTCTTCCTGATAAGGAATCCAAGCTGATGAACGATCAAGAATCGTTTCCATCATGATATTATTTCATCTACTCTGTTTTTTTCTTCTTTACCTATTCCAATGTTTCATGTACCGAAATTTACTCGTCTATTATTCGGGACAATCGATCCCTTTACATTTCAATCTTCTTCAATGGTATCGACAAGTCCATCAAGAAATCACATAATAAAGGAATCATTAGTGGATAAAACAATGTTTGGTTTTAATCTTCGTTCGACTCTCGCCATAACCATTTTAATATGTCTGGTGACAACACTGGTCATCATGGCCCTCATCGTATATCGTCTCTCCTACGGCAGTGTGGCTTTCGTTTACGATGCTGCCGATCCGAATAAAGTCACGACCAAAGGAACGACAGCGAGCGATTTCTGGGCCAACAATAAAATGTTGCTCATTGCTCCAACGGTTGTCAATGTGATCAATATACTAATGGTCGGTTTATTACTTTACGTGTAACCGAAAAGAGAATAAAGACTAGATTCAAAAATACATCACGATGGATACAAAGGCTATCATGGTAATTATCTTATTAGGAATTGTATTTGTCTCGTTACTCAATTTCGGCTACCTGGCAACAGCTATTTACAGTGATGCGACACCCAAAACAGGAGCCGAACATTTTAATCAACGCAACTGGATGTTTTACGGAAATATAATGCTACATATTATTGCTCTGATGCTAGGTGGAGGCATTTTTATGAAAAAGTAATGATTTAATTAAAAAAAATATGACAAGACCTACCCAAGATGAATCCAAAATCTTTCAGAGAAATACTTTCATAGATAACGATGAGTCACTCGTATTCATAAACACGTTCAAGGTGATGGACGGGCGTAACTTCAATCCAAGAAGAAATATACCAACAACTGCTTTTATTGACATCTTGCCCACTCAAGAAGGAAGAACAAGAATGATCAAAGTCAGCTAAAAAATTTCCCAAGAGCTGAAAAAAAAAAAACTTTTTATTAATTTTTATCATGTCTTCTAGACATGATAAAAATTCACTCTACCCTCCTTTTCATTTTGAATGATGTCAACATGTTTCTAAAAATAGATCTCTAAGAATGAATCATACTTTTCTTGGAAATCTATTTTTAGGCACATGTTGACATCATTCAAAACGAAAAGGAGGGTAGAGTTAATTTTTATCATGTCTGACCAGACATCACCATTTTCTTACAATAATGAACTTTCACTTATTTATTTAAACCATCCCAGTTTCACTTCAAAAAATCAGTCTGTGCTATGACCTGAATACAAGCTTCTGTTCAGGTATGTTAATAACATATTTTTTGTTTCTTTGGCTTTTCGCGTTTAGTTTATGTGATTCGTCTTTCGCTATAGAGATCCAATATTTTATAATCGCAATTTTGATTTAAGATGGTCACCATTTTCGCCATTTTCCGTAGCGCTTGATCTGCTCGAGTGTCCATGTTGCGTCTATCTTCATAAGACATATCTAAATACAGCTCATTGGCGTTCGGTTCAATATTTAGGTGATACACTTCATGATTGCGTTCTTTGTCCATGAGAAACTTGAACACATCAAATTCATTTGGCCGGCGATCGGATTTGAACGGTTTCAGGACTCTCGGACTGTAAAGTCGTTTGCCCTTCGGATCAAAGACGAAACCCGGACAAGGTCCACCCTTTTGAGAACGAACTTCCACCTCGTCCGGTTCGACATCTTCTTCGACCTGTCGGCCAATGTCGGAACGATACTGTAATTTAAACCGTCGCCAATTGTCAATAAACGCGTCGAGAGTATCCTCCGATTCTGGAAAATATTGTCGGTAAAGCGTTTCGGCTTGAGTTTGTTCTTCGGGTAATAAATTGGCATAGTCCACATATTCAGTGAACAATTTCCGGAAAATAGGATCTTTCTCACTTAAATAAGTGGCCATTTCATCCAACGTCATTTCGTATAACTGTTCGACAAAATTCATGATGGAAGTGCTTTTTTCTTCTTATTATTATTATTGAATTTTCAAAGCGGACATTATATCTTCCATTCTCTCACATTGATAGCGGTATTTTAAATATTTGAAAGATGTGATGGCCATGAGCGCTAGAAAAACGACGAGCGTTAAGACCGTGAAATGAAATTTAAAGTGAGTTTCTTCCTCATGCACAATCAACACGCAAATGGAATAGAGTAATCCGCCCGCTAAAGCAAAGATACCGAACGGTTCTAGCTTCGAAATATTCATGGGGATCCTAAAAGCGACTGGGCAACTCTCAAGTTAGTAAATACTTTATTCCAAAATTCTTCGTGAATAGCGAGCGAATTTTCTAAAGAGGCCTGGAACGTTTCGTACTGAGGCAGAGTTTGAGCAAACGATAAAATACAGTCTTTGGGATTCTGCATCGGCGTATGAACTAACCATTCGCGTAACCGGTTCCACGTCTCGGGCCAACATTGAATTTCTTGGTTGAACCGATCGGCAATCGAGGGACCGAACGTTTCATTCAAAAACCAAGAAATGCAAGCTACAGTTTGTTTCATAATCGTTTCTGAATTCATGGTTACTTACTTTTAAATATTTTTTTCATTTATTTCAGAAAAAGAAAAAGAAGAGCAAAGAATGAATCATTTAGATGAATTGTTTCAGTACCTTCTCCAACACAAGAAAACAATTGTGTTTGGGAACCTGAGTCGATTACCCTATGTGATCAACGATTACATTTCCAAACATTTATCCCACCTCACCATTTTTGTCATTTGTCCCTTTTATACGTACCCGTCTTCCCCTCATGTGCGTGTGATTAAACCGGAAGAATTGAGCACGAACACGTGCGATTTATTATTCTACATTGAACCTTTTCCGCATGCCGTTTTACACCACGACATTAAAACGGCTCAACACCTCGTCATTTTAACGAGCCACATGATTTTTATCGATCGATACCATACGTGTTCCTATTTATCCTATTTTCATTTCCCGGGAAGTTTAGAAAGGTATATGGAAAAAACCAAACAGCTGATGGATTTGGAACAGACGTTCCTTTACAAAACGGATCTACCCGAAGTTAAAGTGTCCAAGAAAGCTCTTTCGATCGGTCCTAGTCCTACCCTGGATCGATGGATCAGTCCCGAGAATCCCGATCCGACTCCCTTAGAAAATACGTCATGGATTTTAATCGATCTCACGTCCCTCCGGAATACGTCGTCACTGTTATTTCATTTTTGGACAGCTTTTGATTACATGCTGAATCATATCGATCGCATTGAAGGCTGGCAATTGTGTTTTAAAACGTCCGCGGAAGCTCGTGCTTATAAGAAACTCGTTCAGAAATGGATCGATTATCTCTGTTCTAGGGAATTCCAGCACGGGAACGTGTTACAATTGAATGAAATTCTCTCCCTCACGCCTTTTTATCGAGCAGGGACGGTTGATCTTCCCATTATTTTAGAAAAGAAACGATTCGGACCTTTGGAATATATTCTTTGCACATCGGTTCAAGATGCGTATCGAGCTTCTATGCGATATAACTTAGATCCTGTCGTCGGATCCGTGTTTCGATTGAAATAAAGTCAGAATGAATGATCCTAACGAGGATGATGTTTCGAAGGAAATTCCACCTCTTGGAACACCCGAAGTTATTTATTATGACGATATTCTACCTTAACAAATTCAAAACCAAGTCGACCTTCCCGACGATTTCGAACTTCAATTTCCTCTCCACACGTATGCCAAATCCGATGTAACCACTAGCCCTTACATTATTCGACCGTCCGTTTCTCCTTCTTCTCGAAGTTCGGGTCCAAGTTCAAGAAAATGCAGTCCGAGTCCAAGAAGGAGCAGGAGTGCAAGTCCAAGAAGGAGCAGGAGTCCAAGTCCAAGAAGAAAAAGTCAGAGAAATCGTAGTCGTAGTTTAGAAATACGTCATTCTAGAAGAAGAAGTCCTGTAAGAAGAAGTCGTTCGGCTTCCTTTTCATCGTCTGCATCTTCTTCTTCCTCTCCTTCCACTATGAATCGTAGAGGAACACAAAGACCCATTCGTAGAAGACCTATGAGAAAACGTCGAGGATACGTTCTTGGATCTCGAACCGTTCGTGTGGGTCCTAATCGATTGCTTCATAAATATGGTAACCATTCCATTACGTTTGTGACCGAAGGTGGGGCCCACATACGAAATAAGAAAATTCCCAATAAAGCTTGTCGATATCTATTAAGTCATTGCTCACGACGGCATCCAACAGCTCGAGATCGATTGCCACGACAAGCTCGTATTGTTTTGAGAAAGAAAAGAGCTTAAACACAACGAGTTGAAAAAGAAACAATATCCAAGCAATTCACAAAAGCCAAAAAATAATTCAACAAAATAATAAAGTTCACTTACCAAAATGTGTATATAATAGACTTTAACTGAAGATCTTTCGAGGCTGGTATCCAAAGCACAGACTGATCTGAAACCGAAACTCGAGTAATTTAAATAGTTAAGTGAAAGTCCTTTTTCTGGTTTTATCGATCGAACCAACTGTGAAAAATTCCCAGAGCTATACTTAAAAAAAAAAAAAAAACTTTTTGTTAATTTTAATTATGTCTTCAGACACGATTAAAATTAACTATCCCCCCTTTTGTTCAAATGATGTTAATCTGTTGTCTCGATATGTTTCTAAAAATAGAACATGACTCATTTCTTTCTTGGAAATTTATTTTTAGAAATATGTTCGAAAAGATGAGACATCATTCCCAGACAAAAAGAAGAGAGAGTTAATTTTTATCATGTCTAAAGACATGATAAAAATTAACAAAAAGTTTTTTTTTTTTTGAAGCTAAATTTTTTCCTACTACCCAACTTTTGCTTCTCCTTTCTACCTCCCTCCCTTTCGTTTCACAGTATATAAACAGCTGGAGCTGAGACGATTTTCTCATTTCATACTGAGGACAAGATGGATCAGGAAAACACTGTAACCCTGGAGCCTTTGACATTACCCTTGAAGGATCGTCTCAAGTACGTGTTGGATGAAGTCGTGCTGGAAGAATTTAGTCAATCTAATTTGTTTACGACTAAAACCACCGTTCAGTTGAGAGTTTTAAAAAGAATAGCTAATATGATGATGTTTCCGTGGACCTTGATTCAAGATTTGAAACCTCTTGTACCCGTCCATCGATACTGTTTAAATACCATTTGGCGTTTATGGATGGATGTGCAACAGCAGTTGGTACAAAATAAAACCATCTCCACGCCAGATGAATGGAATATGATCGAGAAAGTTTTATCTAAAGACTATTCTAGATCGACCGATTTAATAAGACTTTCCAACATCTTATTCAAACGACAGGAAATACCTAAGATAGAAGTGTATAAATTATTTGCCGTAGACGGATTGCTGGGCGAGGATCTGCAAAAGTATGTTTTTAATCTACAGTACGGAGGAGATGAAAAAACACCTTTAAACGAACAAGAAGCTCTAGATTTTAAAGCAGTTCATGCTCGAATCGTCCGTTGTTTATATCACAAAGTTTCCAAACGATCGGAATCTCTTCTCTACGTGGATGTGATTCGACGTACTATAGAAGAAATAATAAACACTACACCTTCTACCAGTGATGAAGTAAGCGAATGGGGTGCATTGTATTTAAAGTATCTTGGAGAGGATCTATTTTCAAATATATTTTACGAAATTAAAGTCTGGAAGACGAAAGAATTGGAACAATACCAGGCGAAAAAAAATCAACAAGAAAATAACTCTCAAAAGAGAAAGAATGTGAGAGAGGATCCTAGAATCAAGAAGAAAAACAAAAATAATATGTCGGACCCTACTTTAGCTTCGAGTGATTATTTCGACCCTTCGATTGTCGATTTGCAACCTGTTCGTTATCCTTTTCCCAAGAGTCCACCTCCATCGGAAAAGGGGGAAGAAGATCCTATTTCTTCCGAGAGTCCACCTCCATCGGAAAGGGGAGGAGAAGATCCTGTAGAAGCTTCCTTCGAAAGACTAGAGTGTGAAGACGAAAATGTAGAAACTACAAGTAGTGAACAAGGCAAAATGAACCCCTAGAGACTCGGAACATTTTTTCCATGGCTCTTTAATGGAATATAAAGAGTGGACAGTCCAATAATACATTGAAGGTATGTGGGAGACTATATATATATATATATATATTTTGGAATAGATTTAAATACTTTAGATGCACAAATATTAGACGAAATGAACTTGTTTTTGTCCTTTACAAGAAGAAATACTAACCATGATAAAATGTTTTTCGAATAGCATCCTTTCCAAAATATTTTTTCATCAGGTTCCATCCTCAGCTGTAAAAACTGATTTTGACAAGATTTTATAGATAAGATAGTTCATTAAAAAAAATTTTTGGGAACTGGTTTTTATCGCTATTCCATACGCAACTGTAAAAACTAAAATTTATAGGATTTTATAGTTGAGACAATTTATTTTTTAATTAAAAAAAATTTTTTTCGAACTGGTTTTTGTATATGTTCCATACGCAACTGTAAATACTGAATTGAATCTCATTTTATACTTGTTACTATATAAAAAAAAGAATCCCTTTATTTTTGTTGTTAAAAAAGCAACAACATCGAACTTTTTTTCGATATATAGGAACAAAGCCCTCCTTCAAGATGAAATGGGATTCGTTTCAAAATAGAAATGAATATACTGTCACTTCTTACGATCTCGATCACGCTATTCGGTATGCTCAAGAAGCGACTCAACTCTATATTTACGAACAAGCTCTTCAAAGTCGGTACGCTTTTATTTTTAAACATACCACCTTCCAAATAAGAAAAGCCGACTCCAAACGGGATTACTACATACCTAAAACCCTCGATCCGGAACAATGTCACGTCGTCGAAAAATTTGTTTTTACGCAAACGGGATGTGACATGATTGCCTGCTTCGGCTTTCCAAGAAAATTTAGAATCGTGTTCCCCGGAAGATGAACCGCGATGGATTCGACTCGGAACGGGTTTCAGTTTAGCTTGCCAACCCGCCTGCGATCGTTTATATTCCAACACGCAGCAGAGTATGGACACGGAATATCGAAATGGAAAATGTGTAGCCGTAAATCTCGCCAAGAAATTATTAGCTCTCTTGCCCGAACAAGTTTTCTTTCAATCGAATCATCCTTCTCTTCCTCGTCATCATGCCGGCCTCAATCTCGTCGAGGGTCATTTACGACTCAACCAGCCTTATTGTGAAGCGTACGGTCTTGTTTTCAACGGGTCTGATTGTGTGACGACGACGGGGCAAGATATTGGCGAATTGTTCTTGGGAAGCAGTATCTATCGATCTATTTCCACTCTGCAAAAAAATCATACGTTACCACCATATCCTCCTCATCTTCCCGACTTTGTACAAAACTGGCCCAAGAATCATGTGAAACGGTCATGAATTGGCGATTGATGTAGGGATCGATATCGGATTAGAAGCCGCGCAAAAAATCCTTGAAAAACGGATGCCTAAACTCTTAACCAAATTGAGTATGCAGTCTCTTCCCATTCAATCGGCCATCCTTCAAGCCGTCGTTCGGACCCAATTAAGTACGCTCGCAACACTTTCCAGAATCGCCGCGACAGGATTCTCGGTTACTTCCAATGTGCTGACGGGTATAAGTATTCTGTCCGCCGTACTCGATATATTGGATCCGTTTCATTTCAATAAAGTGCTGACCGCTCGAACTCTTTACGATATCGACTGGCGATTAGACATTCAGTTTTATCAATCGGAAACGGACCATGTTCTAGAAATCACACCCGATCTTCTATGGGACGTGTTAGAAGAAGATGCGAGCGATCGATACCTCTTCTTTGCCGAGAAAGTGCAAGAATATTTAGATGCTATCCATAAAGTGCCCATGACCGATCGACCCCAAACGCGAATGTCATTTCTCCAAAAATCACGAACAGACAAAAGAACCCCGAAAAATTGGATTTATTTCACGATAATTGTTTATTTGTTAACAGGATTCACCTTCCTATTTCAACCCTACATGCATTACTTATGCGTAACCATCTTTTTCCTATTTGTGTTTTATTTTTATCGTCATTCTAAATGAAAGCTGAAGATTTTTGGAGGGAAAAAAAACGAATGACTTAGAGGGGGAGTAACTAACCAGTGAATAAACTAAAAAATCAGTTAGTACTTACAAATTACAAGATGTTTCTTCTTTCACAGCACAGAGTGATCTGAAGTGAAACTTGGAGTTTAAATAGATAAGCAAGAATCCCTTCCAGAAACAATATTGACATGTCTGGTTTTGTGGATCAAGTCGGCTGGGAAAAAACTCTAAGAGCTAAGAAAAATTTATATATAAAAAAAAAAAAACTTTTGGTTAATTTTTATCATGTCTTTAGACATGATAAAAATTAACTACCTCCCCCTTTTGTCTGGGAATGTTGTCTCATACTTTCTAAAAATAGACCATTACTCATCCTTTCTAAAGAATAGAATTCCAAGAATGGGTTCTGGTCTATTTTTAGAAACGGTGAGACAACATTCCCAGACAAAAGGGGGAACTAGTTAATTTTTATCATGTCTAGAAGACATGATAAAAATTAACCAAAAGTTTTTTTTTTTTTTTTTTTTTTTTTTTTTTCAGCTGTAAAAAATTTTGAGAAATTTTTTCCCAGCCGACTCGATGGACAAGATACCATTTTTTAAGAATGGACTCTCGTTTACCTATTTAAGCTTTCCAAGTTTCGTTTCAAATGAGTTCGTGCTGCGGATACTGTTTTCCTGAAGATCTTTCAATAATACCACTTTCTCGGATAAAATTCATCACTCATTCGCTTTTTTAGCATAACTTAGATAGATATAGAGAAATTCCTCGTTTTTATGATCTTTCGGGTAATACTCATTTCCATTTTCGTCTCGTGCATATCGGATGTAATTCGTCTCTGGCTTTTCCCGAATTCTATCCTGTATATAATATTCTTTTCCAATGCTGGATTTAGGATAAATCTCTCCTCCCCTCGCATTGACAGCATAAGTTTTCACATTTACATCCAATGAATTTAACGGGTATTCTCCTCCATTGTTTAATTTAGGATAAAACTCGTCTCCGGAATTGGATTTGGCGTACCGGCGAGGAAGCGCTATATATTCATGACCCCGATATTCCACAGCGTAATATTCATTTCCATGCTCGTCTTTGGCAAAAATAGGTCGATTGTCATTATCGAAATAATACAGCTCCTGTTTAGGATTTTTAGGATCTTTCGGATATCGTTCTTTTCCAAATTCATCTATGGTGTAAACCGAAACCATGTTTTTTTCCTTTACCGATCTTGATATTTATATGAGTCACCTCCGATTATCCAGTTATCTTTTGATACATCTTTCGAATCCAGTCTTGAATCGATTGGCCCGTCGTTTTGAGATGTTCGGAATTATGAACGGTTAAATAAGCCATGTAAGCGGCTAGACCAAACGTGAGGACTAATAAAAATAAAAAGATGAGCCGGTTCGTTAAGAGGGTGACTGCGACTAGGATGATCCTGATATAAACCGTAGAGTAAAACAATATGCCTTGACCTAAATAACGATCCATTTTTTTCTACTTTATTCCATTTGAATCAACGAGTCGGCCGAGACCGGATAGTCATCGGTCGTGACGGGCTTTTCGGTCATTTCACCCGTGTACAACAACGTCATGTCAGGATCGGAGAGGGCTTTTAATTTTCGGTCTTCCCAGTAAGCTGAACGAGGATGCGTGACGAGAATTCTAAAAAACAATTTCATGTCGCGCTCGGTCCAAATTTCATAGACTGAGGTGAGGAGGGGGATACCTTCGGGATGCTGCGTCGCATCAAAAACAGCTTCTCGTCCATCTATTTTATATCGCGCTCCATGTTCCGGTATAATACGACTCAGCTCTTGAACTTCAAGTCGAAGGGTTAATCCAGCCGGTAAAATCCCTTCATAGGCTTCTTCTTTGGGTAAGCATACGTGATACCCGTACAGAGTGGCTCGAATTCCTTCTGTGGAGGAAGAAGGGCAAAAGACAAAAGGTTGACGCCAATTACAAGTGGCGTATAATACGGAATCGGGAATAAATCGTCCCGATCGTATGCGATGGCCTTCACGACACGTTTCGGGAACGCTATAAGTCGAAGCCTGTTTCACGAATCGCTGCGACCAAAATTTCGAACCTTGCCGTCGAACGCGTTTCTTTCGAATTTTTCCCTTTTCGAAAAGACACATGTGAGGAGAAGTGGGTAAATAAATAGCTGTTTTCAATTGTTTGAGGAATGGGTACGGCGTGCAGTCGGGATGAGAACAAATATTATAGCCGGGAATATAAACTTCTTCGTTGGTTTCGTCACAAGAGGCACGAGGTTCATGATCAAGAGTCGTCCAGGGCCGAATCCAATTCGCAACGATCAATAAATGATCGAATTTAAACACATCGAGATGCCGATACTGAAACGCGCCAGGGATGCGCGGTCGACATTCATTTCCATCAAAAAATGTTTTTGGAGGACACGTTTGAATTTCCCTCCGAGCGCAATCAAAATATTGATCGCTCGTATCGCCTATCGCGAGTTTCGACGACGACGACTTATCCTCACAAGCCCATTCAACCGTATATTGATCCGACACTCGATAGCCTGGTTCTAGAACCGTACGTTTTCGGGTTGGATCACACGTGTAAGCTACAGCTCGATCCAAGGATGTTGAAAATGGATAGGACGGGAGATGTTTCGTATACTCGTGAGCGGGAACGACAGTTTCTTTCGAGCTCGGTTGAACATTTTCACAGAAAAGAGGCGGTTGGCATGTTTGGGACGTTTCGTCGTACACCATCTGTAAATGGAATAAGGCATCGCCGGTCCATGTGTCCCAGGAAAGAGGACAGGATATAGTGTCGCGAACCATTCCGTTTTCACAAATCGCGTAACCCGGACAGTACAGAAAAGATCCTTTTTGGACGATGGGGAGAGGTCGTTGCGTATTATCCGGAAATCCGTCGCAGAGATCAGACACGCATCGCGGATAATGTGTCGAATATTTTTCTCCGGGCGGACATCGAATCATTTTCGGTCGATGGCCACGACACTCGATATACGTCACCTCGTCAATCGGAAAATGTTGACCGTCTTCACAGTAAGATACGAAATGTTTTCGCGAAGTGCAAGCGTCTTAGTAGAAAAATGTCTTGGGCAGACAGGCGATTCGAATCGGTTGTTCGTTCTGGCATTCGTAATAAAAACGTCGATTGGTTGGATCGGGTAAAACCGATCCGTCATGCTGATCGATGCAGGGATTGACAGGAATGCAGGTAGAAGGAGAATGTTCTTCTTGACACATGAGCACGTCTAAAACACGACCGTGCTGACATCGATAATAATAATACATCATGGACTTTTCGCGGGGTACAAAACTCTGCGATCGTAATAAAAACAGGTAGAGGTTTTTCCCCGTTGCGGGGAGCTGAGTATCATCGGGCTGTCCAAAACACTCATCTTTTTCCCAAATCCGTCCTTCCGCGAAATAATATTCGAGTGGGAGAGGAAACGTCCATGTTTTTCCCGTGGAGGCGTGAAACGAAACCTCGTTGTCGTTTGAGGTCTCGATCTGATATTGGAAACGCGTCGTTGTCGTCGGAGGAGAAGAAGGAACTTTCGGGGACGGGACCGAAAAATTATAGAAATACAAGTAGCAGTAGTATAAACCCAAAACGAATAAAAGTATGGCGAGCATCCAGCCTTTATTCATGAACGAGATGTGCCAATTATGGAAAGAGCAAAGAATTCCGAAAAAGGACGCAGCAGCGTGTTGTTCCAAACCGAATTATCGACATTTTTTAAAACAAGATCGCGCGTTGGATGAAATGCCGGCTCTGTATCGTGAATGTTTATCCTGTCAACAAAAAAGAAAGATCTTGGCGCGATAAAAAAGTAAGTCAGAATGGATTCGTATCGTCTAACCCGACGTTATTTTCGTCAATTGCAACGGCTTCACTTCCTCTCGCAAATGCGGCAACGCGATTGGTATCATCATATCGTCATCCAATACGTGATGGATCCCCAAAAAGGACGCCATTTCACACTCTTTCATCCGGCTATGGATACCCATACAGAAGAGTAGCTGGTTTTCTTTGGAAAACGTCGCTTGTTTCTTACGTTTATGTTGAAAGGGATCGTTCACCGAGGTTTGAATGCCGAACAACGGTTACAACCGAACGTGTTATTGCCTCTCAAATCGCTCGACGATCCCGTCTATGAAACACAGCAAAAGGCTATTCAAAATATTTGGGAGGTCTATGCTCATTGGTATACTTCGGAGAATAAAAACGATATTGCCGTGAAGAATACGGCTCCTTTCATCAAAACTGAACCTCAAGCTCTGTAATTTAAAATATCCATCGGATGGGTGAGATGATTCGGATACGACACGATTTCAATCGTATGAGGCCATTTTAGCATGTATTTATAATGTAAAAGATCGTGCCGTCTCAGCGTATCGAGCCGGATAGCTGAAATATAGGTTTTTTCTTCTTTGGTTTTCTCGTACAAATAACAAATACATTGATCGAGGAACACGTAAACGTCTTGAGGAAACAGTTGCAGAAGCGACTTGTCCTTGGAAAAGTGTCGAATCACAGTATAATGAGAACTCGTAGGGATCGGAACCGGTTCTAATTTATAAAGGAGGAAAGAAAGAAAAATGATACACCCGAGCGCGATCATTCTATGCATTGTATTTCTAGTGACTCTCTTGAATCTTTTTTATAAACCCGATCTCCGGATGCCTTCTATTCCTCCCTCATCATCATTAGCCTTACCAGAAATTTCAACCGAGACGTATTGCCCCTTCCAAATCTTTCAGTGTCCCGATAGCCATTGCGATTGTTCTCAGCTCTGTGAAACAAATCCCACGTTTTACGAAAAACTCACTCTTTCTGATAAAACATGGAATCATCTCGAACCGGGTACTTATTGTATTCCCCAAGGAATCCGGACCGCTTGTCTTTCTTCCTCGGAAATTCCCATTTTTTCGGCCTCGGGATGGCTCTGTGCTCCTCGTTCCTCTTTCACCCATCCCTGTCAACATCCAGAAGCCCGTGATCCTTCTCTCAATGTTTTAATAGATCGTCGAACCCAACAACCCGCTCAAGAAGTAGCCGATTATTACGAAATGTTAGAAGATGGATCGTTCCGATACCAGTGTCAATGCCATTCTTTAGATCGACGAGGTAATCGAATGATTCAAACATCTCCGTGGGTCTGTTCTGTCGATTACTGCGTTCGAGATTTGTGGAACGTGCCCGGACTAGGATGGGACGCCGAACGACACATCTGTGAATGTGGACCCTACGTGCATCGAGTTCTGGGCGATCTATCTTCCCCCTGTGTTTTGGAATATACACACATAGACGAAAAGCATAGGTTAACGGGAAAACGAGAATGTATGACCGACCAATCTGTTGAATTCCGACCGATTTATTGTCCAGAGAATCAGTCGGTGTTACGGTTCACAAAACGTGTCTTGCGAGGCAACACAGCGTACGATTATGTCATTGTACATGGAACAAGTGTTCCTAAAATTTCGAGAGGTCAAGAATGACATCTCATTTCAAACGAATCGAGAAAAATTTTCAAACGGACCAAGAATTGAGTCGGTTTGAAAAGGAAGACGAAAGCCCCAAAGAGGAAGGATGGTCGAAGAGACAAACGTTCGCCATTCATTTACTACTGGTAACGGCGGGTCCTACAATTCTTTTTGCTTTACTGGGCAACGTATTGAAAATTCATTATTATGTCGTCTGTTTAATTCTATTATTTTACTTTGGAGCTCTGGCCTACTTGATACGATACCGATTTCAGTGGCTATTGCAAGCTTTTAAAGAAAGCCAGAAATATATTCGTTGAATATGGGACTTGAAGAGTGGATTATATAAAAAACTTTGAAAAACAATGAAGAGGGAGAAGAGTAATAAAAAAGGAAGAAGCAATAATTTAACCATGGCGATGGATCCTGTACTTATTCATCTATCTCCCAAAAATTCTGAAGGTAAAGAGTTAGATTTGGAAATATGGATAAACCCCGATGATACGGATGACAAGATTATAGAAATACATCGTCATAATCGCAAAGACAAAACGAAAGAATTTGAACCCTGTTGTCAAAATCCTTTTTTAACTCCCGCTATCCTCCAACGTAGAGAAAATGAAAAGATTAAGACGATAGATAAAACATTAGAATTGACCAAAGAAGCCATCCACATGTTGAAAGAAGTCTTTTCGGGAAATGGAGAATTCAGTACAATGGAATTTGATGCATCGTCCACTGAGATAAGAGCTGATTTTAGACAGCCGACCAAAGAACCTGAAGTTGAGAAAGCAACAAGTTGTCAAGGTCGTAAACATAAGAAAAGAGTTAATAAAAAGAAATACATTTAAAAAGACCTCCCCATCCTTCTATGAATTTCTTGAACAATGAGCTGTTTTCACGAGACTCAATCCACATCTTTGCTGGATCTAAAGAGAATCTTGAGAGAGACATGGCTTAAACTGTTTCCAGGAGAGTTGAAGTGCAGGCTTTTTCAACAGCACAGAGGGATCTGAATCAAAACTTGAAATGCTGAAATATATAGAAGAGAAATTCCATTCTTAAAAAAAAACTGGGATGTCTTGTCAATCGAATCAGGTGGAAAAAATTCTAAAGGCTTAAAAAAAAAACAACTTTTTGTTAATTTTTATCATGTCTTTAGACATGATAAAAATTAACTCTACCCTCCTTTTTGTTTTGAATGATGTCTCAACTTTCCTAAAAATAGATTTCTAAGAATGAATCATACTTTCCTTGAAGTCTATTGTTTACAAACATGTGTAGACAACATATTGACATCATTCAAAACGAAAAGGAGGGTAGAGTTAATTTTTATCATGTCTAAAAGACATGATAAAAATTAACAAAAAGTTTTTTTTTTTTAAACTGAAGAATTTTTTCTCCTAGTTCTTAAAAATATTTTTCAACGATATCTCGATACCTCTACCTATTTTATTCCCCCTCTCTTAGTATATAAATGGTTGAAAAAGAAATCGGGGTTCATTCTGTTTCGTAAAAAGATAGCGAACACATGGCAACGGATAACTTAGTCATTTCATGTGAAGAAGATCCCTTTGAGGATATTCCAGATACGGAACCCACTTTTTATGGACCATTTTCACCCGTTTTTAGAGTACCGAAAAAGTCTTCTCCTTCTCCAACTCATTCTTTGGAAATACTGTCTTCTCCTCCCTCGTCATCCACTCATCAGCGCTCTAGAAAGAAGAAGAAGTCCTCACAGACCAAGCTCCACCAAAAAATTGTTGGTGTGTTGGCTGTCACCTCTGATGGATATACTCTTACGAACTGCGTCCGATTTATAGCCAGAGACCTGAAAACACATACGAAGGAATTTATTCGGCAATTGAATGCGGATCTGGAACGACTTCATATTGAAAAACTCTACGTGGTGAATTAACCCACTCGAGAAAAAATTCATCAAAAGGTACATCTCAAGTTTTTATGGACTGTTATTTACAAACCGCAACGTCGTCAGCCACAGCAATGTCCATCTTGTCGATCGAAATCTTGTCATCGATTTATGGCCATGCTAGCGCTCCAAGAATTAGTGAAATTTGCTGTTCATAAATGTATTCATTGAGTGGATAGGTAATCAAGGAATTTTTCTCTCTTTTTCCTTTTTTCAGATGATCCAGAGAAACAAATACTCTACTTCATATGGTTTAGTGGTAAAGACCTCATCAGGACAGGTGGTGATGATTCATCGAAAAATGCCATACTGTTTTCAAAATTATTTAATTCAGCTTTTAAAAAATAAACGTATCGAACCACCCTTCGATTTGGAAAAAATATCGGTGCTTCAAGATGAATTTGAAAACCATACTTATCCGACTCTCCATCCCAATTTACAAGACGATTATGATCAAGGCTAAATTAGCTTATGAAGATGAATGGGATTTCCGGCATGGACAAATGGATAAAAGACGCTTCAAGAAAGATGACGACCCTCGATTCAAATGGTTCAGAGTCGCGTATCAGGAATTTGAAGAAGAGTCCGGCTACCGATTCGCCTACCAACCCTCGGAGTCTTTTCTTTTTTCCATCTCGTCCTCAGAAGAGAGAGAGAGAGAAAACCAAACGCCATGGAGTGGTTACGGCGAGAGTCTTTTTCCCTCGCGATTCGTTTCCGTTTCGCCAAGACGATCCCCCTCACGTTTTACTTGGGGTCGGACCCGCTCTATTTTCGAGGATCGGAACTCGTGACTTGCCTTTCCCAGCAAGGGACTTGGATGAGTCCGAAAGGTCAACGGACTATTCAGCAATGGATCTCTCGAGCCCCTTTTCGCCCTTACCGATCCTTAACGACGGATCTCTGGATCGATACGTCGGACCGCCCTAGCCGGATTCTCCGCCATACCCCTTTTATCACCTTCGATTCCCTGGAAAGACTGCTCAACGATTTGGGTCCAGACGCTCTCCTCTTTTCGACCTGGCTTCAGAGTGTGATGAGAGAACCTCTTCAAATCCAAGAAGATCCTCAGACCGGGGAAACTTATTTTAGTCCCGTGGAGAACAAGGTGATGGACTTTCAGTTTCAAAATTTATCGGAACTGTTTCAATGTGCTTTATGTTTTTATTCTTCTTAAAGAGTCGGGGGGGTAAACTAAAAATTGTAGAATAATCATAAAAAATAATTTCGTTTTCTTTAAAAAAATATTGAGATAGTCCAATCTTGGGGAGGAGGTGGAAAATTCAAAACTATTATCTAAAACAGATGTGGCGGTCAGTCCATTTCGATCCACGGAGGAGGATATGTGTGAGATTCTCTGATCCATAGAGAGTTTCAGAAAAAAAACTGCGAAAGTTTCCCCCCTATCTCCAAAAAATGGGTATCCAGGTTGAATGCACAGTACAGACTGATGGGAAGCCGAAACTCGAGTTCCTTAAATAGAAAAATATAAGAGCTCCTTCTAGAAACAATTTTAGATGTCTTGTTTGGATGAGTGAGTCGACTGGGAAAAATTTCTCAGCGCTTTGGAAAAAAATTTTAAGTTAAAAAAAAAAAAAAAAAAAAACTTTTGGTTAATTTTTATCATGTCTTATAGACATGATAAAAATTAACTCTCTCTTCTTTTTGTCTGGGAATGATGTCTCACCGTTTCGAAAAATAGAACATATCCCATTCTTGAAATTCTATTATTTTAGAAAGGATGATGAGTGATGGTCTATTTTTCGAAACGGTGAGACATCATTCCCAGACAAAAAGAAGAGAGAGTTAATTTTTATCATGTCTTAAGACATGATAAAAATTAACCAAAAGTTTTTTTTTTTCAATTCAGGAAATTTTTCTCTGAGCTTTACCAATTTTTTCCCAGCCAGCTCCATCCATAAAACAACACCTCTCAAAATCTTTTCTCACTTATCTATTTAAACCACTCGAATTTTTGCTTCCAATGAGCCCACGCATCTTGGCCTTTCTTCCACTCTGCTCTGAGAAAGATAAGGTAGATTGTTTTGGGTGGACCGTCCTGTTGACGCTTCCGATTCATATAGAGAGCTATATATAGATAGGGTCCCTCCTAACTCCCTCTATTATGACTATTAGTCTTTTCTTTTTTTTCCAAGAAATATACAAAGAATGATCCACAGTTTTTTTCCGTTAATGAAAAAAAAAAATGCTTCCACCTTCCGACTTCTTTTTAGTACCTCTTTAGGTGTTTCCTCCTTCTGGATCTTTTCCTTCTCCTCTCTTCCTCGCGAGCAGGGAATTGGAAATGCTGTTCAGGGTGCAACGCTCGTAAAGGCTCCATTTTCTTCCTGGAGAGGGCGTCTACGGCAAACACCGTCTTGTCATGAAATTGGAGTTGGTAGTAAAGAGGTCCGTGAATAATGTACACGGAGCGAGCTCGCAGTCGATAGGGAATCATACGATACCCGTCGGCTTCTGATTCCATTTCCCATCCATAAAGACGGATGGAAGCTTCTCCGGTTTGAAGAATATGAACCCACTCGGGTGAAACGTAAAACAGTTTTAAAAAGGTTCCAGCATCGACGGCGATCACATTTTCCCATCGCAGATAAGCGTGTAAGCGAAAGGTTCCTGCCTCCATCATCGATTGGAAAGCAAAATGCTTGAAAGCTTCGATGGACGAAAAATAATGCAGGATTTTTCCATCGTAACAGGATAAATAGCACATGGTTTCTTGGACGATTTGTTCCATACGCTCCGGGTCCCGAAATCATTCTTCGAAACGGGAGAGAGGTTCCCATTGATGAGCTCGTTCGAGATGACAGACGGGCGTGATTTCCACCAGGGTAGGTAGAACTGCAACGGCATCGGTCGACATTTTAGTTTTGCTCGGTTGAGAAGGAAGAACGAGAAAACCCTGTAGGTAGAAAAACTCTGATCTATATAAATACTAGTGGAAAAAAGGCGGGGGGAAGGGAAGTTCTTCCTTCCTCCCAAAGAAAGAAAAGTGGGTGGAAAGAAAAAAATCATTTCGCTCTCAGGAAAAAGAAGAATTTTTTTCTTGTCAACATGTTGTCTAGACATGTTTCTAAAAATAGATATCCAACAAAGGTTCATTCTTTTCTTAGAAATCTATTTTTAGAAAAAACTGACATATCCTTCAAAACAAATTTCTTTTTTTTTCCTCCCTCCAGCCAACTGGATGGGCAAGCGTTTCGGGTCAGATCAGTCCGTGCTGACATTATTTTTTTAAATACAATGGAATTATTATAGGAATGTACTAGAAACTGACCCAAGGTTGAAAAAAAATATCAAAATCAATACTCACTTCTTGACGATTTCTTTTTCCAAAAACCTGTCGAAGAATTCTTGATGGGTTATCCAATCTCTAGACCTGTCTGAAGGGAATCCACTCTAAGGTGAGCGCGCATTTACCTGACGCGAAACTCGGAATATCTGCATAAATAACAAAACGTCCATTCTTAAAAACTCATCGTCTAGTCCATTGAGTTGGTTGGGGAAGAAAAAAATTCTCAGAGCTCTGGAAAACATTTCTGAGCAATAAAAAAAAAAAAAAAACTTTTTGTTAATTTTTATCATGTCTTATAGACATGATAAAAATTAACTGTCCCCTCTTTTTGTCAAGGAAGGATGTCTCACCGTTTCGAAAACGAAACCAAAACTCATCCTTCTCATGGCAATTATTCCAAGAATGAGTCACGGTTTGTTTTTCGAAACGGTGAGACATCCTTCCCAGACAAAAAGAAGAGAGAGTTAATTTTTATCATGTCTAGAAGACATGATAAAAATTAACCAAAAGTTTTTTTTTTCCATCACTCAGAAATTTTTTCCAAAGCTCTGAGAATTTTTTCCCAGCCGACTCGATGATCCAAACAAGACAGATCCAAATTGTTTCTAGAAGGAACTCTCATTTCTCTATTTAAACCACTCGTGTTTCCAACTTCAGTTCAGTCTGTGCTGTGAATTCGACCTGGATACACACTACTCCCTCCTGGAAGAATTTCTGTGAAGGTATGCGAACATTTCTCTCAGCTCTTAGAAAATTTTACCAGCTGACTTGATCGACGAGAGACATCGAACATTCTGTTATCTGCGGAAGCCGTTTCATTTTCGTGCAGTCCATGCTGTGGACTCACCTGAATATCCATTGCTCCCTCCCCTTCTGGAAAGGGTCGTAGCTTTTTTAGATCCTCGTCGCTCTTTTTACGTTTCGTTGGATATCTAGGACGAACTTTTTTACCTTATTCCTTTCAAACTCTAATATTGCGGTTGGAGAGCCGTCATGGAAAATCAGCCATGATCCTGACGAATCTAAACCGACTCCTTGAAAGCAGAGCTATGTCATGTTTTTTTGATGACAGATTTCCAAGCTCCGAGTGATGAGAAATTTAGAAATTTTGCAGTGTTTACGGAAAGGAGGAGATAGAAACCTGGAGAATGGAAATGAAGCTGAGAAAAAATGCTAAGAGCTCAGAAAAAAAAGGCTTTTTCCAGGAGAGCGGAGAAGCGCGTATCTAGGTTGAGTGCACAGCACACACGGATCTGAAGTTGGAAACGCGAGGGGTTTAAATAGAGAAGCGAGAGTTTCTTCTAGAAACAATTTTGGATGTCTTGTTTGGATCATCGAGTCGACTGGGAAAAAAAATTCTCAGAGCTCTGGAAAAAATTTTCTGAGTGATAAAAAAAAAAAAAAACTTTTGGTTAATTTTTATCATGTCTTCTAGGCATGATAAAAATTAACTGTCCCTCCTTTTTGTCTAGGAAGGTTGTCTCACCATTTCTAAAAATAGATCATGACTCATTCTTGGAATAATTGCCTTGAGAAAGGGTGAGTGATGGTCTATTTTTAGAAAGGGTGAGACATCCTTCCCAGACAAAAAGAAGAGAGAGTTAATTTTTATCATGTCTGTAAGACATGATAAAAATTAACCAAAAGTTTTTTTTTCAGTCTAATTTAGAGAATTTTTTCTAGCCGACTCGATCGAGAAGACATGACATGACCATTGTTTTTTTTAATAATGGACTTTCACCTATCCCTTTCAACCCTCCGAATTTGGCTTTGGATCCGTGTCCTTGCTTCCACATTCAGAGCTCTTTTCTTCAACATTTCGATGCAGGGGAAGAATCAATTCTTTCACGACGTTTAGATATTCTTTCAGAATGCTAGAAAACTCATTCAAAGAAGAAGTATCTAAGGGTGGAGTTGCCGGTTGAGGAAAATTCACGAGTCTTGGAACCGGATTATGCGAATCCGTCTGTATGCCAAACTGTAAAGGTGATCCACCCGCTTTAGGAGAACAGATAATAGTAAGATTCATCTTTTTCAATTTTTGATTTGAATATACTTGTTTCTTCTTACTCGGAACATTTTCCTTTTTCTTCCTCCTCATCCAGGAACTGAATTCCAGGTGGAACGGAAGCATTTGTAATAAACTGTTGTTTCTTGGTTCCACACGCCTGACATTTTCCCGTGACCATCGGCCGTCGATTTTTCGACATGCGATAGTGGACGTCGACCGTATCGGTCTTGGCTCGGCATTTCACACACCAAATGGAATAAGAAATAGGTTCCGCGTCAGAATGCTCCATTGCAGTAACACACTCTTTATTATTTTCTTCTCTTTCGATAGAGAGAGAGATCTTAACCAGAAGTGTAGATATAAAATTTAGGATACGTTTCGGATCCGTCGGCTCTTTTCGCATACCCCACTTCTTCACAGAGGTATTCCGTTTGCTGATCCGCTCTTCGAGGATAAAACTCGTTTCCCCAAGCATCGCGAGCATAACGAATTCGATCGCCGGCCGTTAAACAATATTCGACTCCATCCGCCTTTTTAGGATACATTTCATGCCCCGATTCGTCTTTGGCATAAGGGAATAAAACAGACGTATAAAGCGAATACTCGTCCCCATTTTGAAATTTCGGGTAGTATTCTCGTCCAAAAGACGTTCGGGCATACCGTCGAGGAGCTAAAATGTATTGGTTTCCGTTTAAATCTACTGCGTAATACTCATGACCATTTTCGTCTCGAGCCAAGATAGGATTTCCTTCAGGATCCGTAACGTATAATTCGTAATGAGGATGTTGGGGGTCGGTCGGGTATCGTTCTTTCCCCGATGCGTCTATTCGATAAACAGACATGCTTAGTTCTCGTCGCCTGCTCCTTCCTCCTCCCACTCGAGACCCGTTGAGATGAGGGTATGAGGTTGATATCTATAAAATGGGTTGACCCTTTCAAACTATTCCATTTTCCAGCCGACTCGATCGACAAGACGTCCCCATTTTTATTTAAGAATGGATTCTTGTTTATTTGTGTAAGCATTCCGAGTTTCGTTTTAGATGAGTCTATGTTGTTGAAGAGGAAACATGGGTACCCTCATTTTTTTCCTATCTGATTTCTAAGATGAATTCAGTGAGTTCACCTTGACCTTTTCAAATTTTGTTTGTTTACTTTTAGCCCAGAGGTCGACGGATAAATCATTCTGATTTTTTATATATTTTTTTGTGTCCCTCTCTCTCTAAGAAACCTATCTCGTTCCAAGTCTTCTCGAAGTGCTATTGGTTCGTTTCGAGACGAGGTCATTTCACACACACACACCCCCTCCTCAAAAGGTATATATATAAATTAAAGGAAGTGATTTTCATACACACACTTCACCTTTTTGAGTGGTGTCACGATGAGCCTATCCAGTAGAGAACGTCTTAGGGAAAGAACGCGTGAACAGAAACGACGCTGGCGAAGCAATTCAGCTAATCGAGAGCGAGAACGAATACTTCAAAGGGAACGTTATGCTGTTCTTAAAAAGAACTCCCGACCGCGAAAGAAACATCTTCCTCCCAAGCAGTGGGAAAGCTATACGAATTTGCAGTATAAGGATATGTGGTCCGAAGAAGCCTATCAAAAATGTATTCGACAATGTAATAAAGAGCAATACAATTTCCTGATCTACGTTCTCGTTCGTTTGAACACCTATTACGCGTTACCTGAATCGAAACGTCCCCCTCCTCTGGATATTATTGTGCAAGGATCTGCCGGAACGGGTAAATCTTTCCTGATCCAAGCTTTATACCAAACTCTGATTCAAACGCCTCTTTTTAACGAGGCGTGCTCGGTTCTCAAACTCGCACTCTGTGCTCAAGGAGCGGTCTACATTACGGGAGATACTTTGCATCATGCCCTGCGTCTTCAAATGAACGGGACTTTTGTTCGACCTCTGACCCAAGAGACTTTAGACTATTACAGACCCCTGTATGCTCCTTTACGGATGGTGATTCTGGATGGCGTTTCCACGATCGGATCCAATTTATTTTCGCGCCTCGACCAGCAACTTCGACAATTGTGTCATGTGCCGGATAAGCCGTTTGGGAATGTGCATATGATTAAATTCGGAGATTTGCAGCAGCTCCAAGCGATTCGCGACACGCCCATTTTTTATTCTGAAGGGTGGTGGACGCCTCAATCCACGCTCTACTATGAACTAGTCGAATGTATGCGATTCTCTCTGGATTACGAGGAGAGACTCGATCGTTTAACGAGAAATCACTTTTTAGAACCGGACGATGTGGCATTTTTCCAGTCCCGCGTTCGCAGTTTCGACGAAATTCCTCGCGAAGCTATTATTCTCTGTTTTTCGAGCAAGGATGCAGAGAAATATAATATGAAACGTCTCCAATCCCGAGGGACGTACTGTTCGTGTCTGGCTCGAGACGTGATTTATTCCGAGAGCGAAAGATTGCGGAAAAGGATGATGAAACGGAGTCGACATTTACATCGATCTCAGATGGCGAATCTCGAATCCGTCCTCCATTTACAAAGAGGAGCGCGATATCAATTGACTAAAACGCTCGACAGATCCAAAGGATGGATGAATGGAGCGATTGGAACACTACACCAAATAGACCAGGACGAAGACGGAGTTGTGACGCGTGTCTGGCTGCAATTTTCCAATAGTCTAGCTCCTATCGATCGCGTCTCCATTCGTATTGACACCTGTTCGACGAAAAGACTCGCATTTTATCGCGAACAGTTTCCTTTGATGTTAGCCGAAGCGATTACGGCTCATAAAGCCCAAGGAGCCACCTTTCCGTCGATCGCAATTTACATGCACGGACCTTTTAATCGATTTCAGCAATATGTCGCTTTTTCTCGAGTGACTCAACCCCAGGGATTGTATATTCTGGACCAGTTTCGTCCCCGCATGAAATTGGCGAGCAAGCAAAAGTACGAGGAGGAACTGGAGCGATTGCAAAACATGTCCCGGATTCCGTATGATATATCGTCTCGAAAAGAGAACCAAGATCCGTACGAGTTTCTCATGAACCTTCTTCAATGTGGGAATCGTCTTTCCTTCCATCTTTCCAATAGAAACATCTCCCAAGAAAAAGAAGTCGTCAAACTAGAAGAAAAACCTTCTTTCCATGTAAAACCTGTTATAAAATGTCACTCTTAAATTTTTTTTTTAAAAATTCAATAAAAAGAAATATTCTCCATCAAAACCCCTCCATTCTTTCAAAGCTTCACAAAACGCTCAACAATCTCCACACAATGGGAAGAGAGAAATCTATCTCAACGGTCCACACAACATGTTGACTCCTCAAAATATGTCTCTCCCAAGTGACAGGATGCTTCTTCTTCAACGGCTGACACTCATCTAAAGCCAAACTGGGAATGCTTAAATAGATAAGCGAGAGTTTATTCTTAAAAAAAATGGCTCTGTCTTGTCAATGGAGAATCGAGTCGGCTGGGAAAAAATTTTGAGAGCCGGGAAAAAAAATTCGCTAACTCTAAAAAAAAAATGGCGCTGTCTTGTCAATGGAGAATCGAGTCGGCTGGGAAAAAAAATTCTCTAACTCTAAAAAAAAAAAAAAAAAAAAAAAAAAAAAAAAAACTTTTGGTTAATGTCTTCTAGACATGATAAAAATTAACTCTACCCTCCTTTTGTCTGGGAATGTTGTCTCTCCGTTTCTAAAAATAGAGCAGAACCCATTCTTGGAATTTTATTCTTTTTAGAAAGGATGAGTGATGGTCTATTTTTAGAAACGGTGAGACAACATTCCCAGACAAAAGGGGAAGGTAGTTAATTTTTATCATGTCTAAAGACATGATAAAAATTAACAAAAAGTTTTTTTTTTTTTTTTTTTTTTTTTTTTTTTAAGTTAGAAAATTTTTTTCCTGGCTCTAAAAATATTTTCCCAGCCGATTCTCCAATTGACGACACAGCGTCATTTTTTTAAGAATGGACTCTCGTTTATCTATTTAAACATTTCGAGTGTCACTTCAGATGAATGTTAACGTTTTAGGAAGAAAAACGCAGATTCCCATTTTCTCATTTCCTTCAGAGAGAGAGGCCTAGATTTTCGAGACTCGATGAATTTTCAAGCATTTTTTGTTTAAGCTATTCGACTTCATATTTGTCTGACGTTCAAGAGTATGATCTCTCGTGGATGGATCTCTTCCACCTCATTCTCTTTCCAGTCGATTTAGAAGGGGAAGGGGAGATTTTTTTCCCCTCATGGAGGATGTCTCCTGAATACCGAACAAAGACTCTATGGAGAAATTATATGGTCAGAGTCACGGATTTCCAGGGTAATCTGCTTCTCAGCTAAAAAAAGGATCTCTCTTTCCCAGTCTGTCTTCGATTGCCTCGTTAACTGTGAAACCCATCGCTTTTCCGATTTTATGGTTCTCCCAGTATAATCAGACAGTCGGTCGCAAAAGTATTCGAACACCGGTACCCTATCAGAAAATGACAAGATGGCGTTTTTTTCTCTTTCTCTCTGTGTGTCGTGTTATTCCATCCTAGGTTTTCTTCTCCCCCCCATCTTGGAAAAAACTGGAAAAAATTGGTTACGATCTCTTTTTGAATGGGGAGATGCCATTTTGAGAAAAAGCTGACGACCCTATCTTGGAGAATGAACATGACCGCTCTACACACCCTTTCACTCTCTCTCTCTCTCTCTCTCTTTGAATTGGGAAGCCATTTTGGGAAAAACAGACGACCCTATCTTGGAGAATGGAAATGAACGCCTCTCCCTCTCTCTTTGAAATGGAAAGCCATTTTGGGACTCTCTATTCTTGGGGAGGGAGAAAACTGAAGTCTGCACTTCGCTGTCTCTGAATGCGGAAAGCCCTTTTGGGAAAAGCGGACCCTCTTCTTCTGATCTTGGAGAACTGGAAATGAACGCTCTACACGATCTCTCTTTGAATTCAGAAGGTATTTTGGAACCTTCTAATGTTGGAAAACTGAAATGAACGCTCTACGCATTTTCTCTCTCTCTCTCTCTTTGACATGAGTAGCCATTTTGGAGGATTCTCCACCACCATCCTAACCTTGGAAAACTGAAATGAACGCTCTACACCTTCTCTCTCTCTCTCTTTCTCTGAAATGGGTAGTCATTTGACAACTCCCTAACTTTGGAAAAAACAGAAATGAACGCTCTACACCATCTCTCTTTGAAAATGGGGGGTGTCATTTTGAGACCTCCCTCCCCTAAACTTGAAAAAAAACTGAAATGAACGCTCTACACTTTCTCTCTTTGAACATGGGTAGCCCTTTGGGGACCCTCTCCTCTTGGTAGAAAAAAAAGAACTGAAGTGAAGGCTCTACACCATCTCTCTTGGAATGGGATCCATATTTCGGGAAACGTGGATCACCTCATGCTGGAAAACTGAAGTGAACCACCAAGATTAGACTCTATATAATATTTTTTTTAATTGACATCATGACCCTCCTCCAATTTGTTATTAAAAAAAATTGTTTTTTTTTTGTTTTGGTTTTTATCCCATTTCCGATGTGATTTCAGAAATGCAATTCCATAACAGTTCAATTTCATTCGAGGTTAAATGATCTAAACAGTCTTTGACCCACCCATCCGTATGATTATTTTCTTCTCCTTCCTGTTGCATCAAATTTTGTAAGTCCATATAATCATTCCATACGGGAAGGACTGGATCCTCACAAGGCTGTCTTGAAACACTTGGGGTCTCTTTGGGATGAGTGGAGGGATCTAGGATGACTGGACCCGGCTGTGATTCTACCTCCATGATTTCTGGACCCGTTGGAACTTGTGAACCCGGCTGTGATTCTGCCTCCATGATTTCTGGACCCGTTGGAACTTGTGGACCCGGCTGACATTCTGCCTCTACGATGTCGGGACTTTTTGAAGCTTGTGGACCCGTCTGACATTCTACCTCTACGATGTCGGGACAGGTTGGAGGAGAAGAAGAAGAGGATACTGGAAGAGGTTCTGTCTGTGAGGAGTCCGAAAGAGGCTGTCTGTTTGAACAAGTTTCTGGATTCTGAAGAGAAGCTTCTGGATTCTGAAGCGGATCTTGCACGCCAGGTACGTTCCGGTAAGTCGACCGTTTTTTAAGAGGTAATTTTTTTTCCTCCTCATCTTCAATCGTGATGACATCAATTTCATTCCGTTGCCGGGTCGATTTTGTTTCGGGCCATGACGGTTTGGTCCAGCTCCTCTTATCATCTAAGGAAGGGATGGGTAAAGGTGGCGGTGGTTCTCTTCTTCTTGAAACACCATCGGCGATTGGAAAGAAATCTCCTTTTTCAATTGTTTCCAAAGCGAGTACGAGCACCGATCGACGAGAAAGAGACTCTTCTGGGTCGTGACGATGAGATATTGCGTTTTCGGGGGAACGACATAGTTTTGAAAAGGTCTTAGAATATATTTCTTATATTTCATCCTGTCGCTGACTTTAAAACTTCTTTCCTTCAGATTGGGGGGACGATGATTCGTAATAGGCGAGAGGAGCGGCTGTGGTCTGAACAATATGAACTTCGTCCTCAGCCGTCGTTCTCACTCCAAACGTAAAATATCGTTTCGTGAGAAAAATATTCTTCCACCGAAAACTCTTGCGCGGATCCGTATATCGCTGGTCTGTTTGAATGGGCCGTCTCAAAGCTCGATCCATCCGATTCCAAGAGAAGGGAGATTCCTCTTTCGTTTGTTGCGATTCGAATAAATTTCTGTATATATTCTGAACGAGCAGGTTGGAGGATTCGACATCTTGGTTGAAAGAAACGATCGCTTGATGAGGTGGTAAATGCGGAATAAATGTCGCACAATGACACGCCAAAAAGATTTTCAAGTTGGAGATTTGCTTTAGCGTCTTCAAATCCTCCCCGTTCGAAATCCGTTGAGTTGGAAAAACGTCTAATAGTGACATGGCTCCCAATGGAAAAGAAATGATCTCGCCCATTACTCTCGTCTTTATATATATATATATAGACACACACAGACACACATAGATTCTCTATGACGGCCGTTTTATTTGTTTTTTTTTGTTTCTCTCTCTCTTCTTTCCAAGAAATCTTATCTCCATGACCTCTTTTTCTTTTCTTAAAAGATGAATGTGTGTGGGAATGAGGAAGTGAAAGTAATAATTTAATAAACAAAAAATTATCCAACCATGACCTTCTTTTTTTTCAAAGTCAACCTTTCCAATCCAAGGACGTCCAGAGATAGAGGAAGCAGGGAGAGGAGGAGAGAAGGGAAGGTCACACTCTCTTTCTCTCTATAAATAAAAGGGGAGAGCCCCAAAGTCGTATTTTTGTCCAAGTGGATCATGAGGAGGCATCCCCAGCTCACTACGTGTATTCCTTTCAAATATAAATATGTTGATCTTTCCTTTTATATCATCCAAGGAGTCGTTTACCTGAAAGCCTCCGATTTTTCAAAATGTGCGGGTTATCATACCGTGGGGAGTTGTCAAAAGATGCGGGACGAATTTTTGTCCGACGAAAACGTGTTGATGGCTCGTGACATTCCACGTTTGGATGCACAAATTTTGTTAAAGAAACGAGCCAAATATTTTTACACGTCCCACTTTCTAACCGTCTCGCAAATGAATAGGATTATGGATCGTCTTGAGAAGACAAAAGGGATTCTCGTTCATTTTAGTGAATGGTTGCACAAATATCTGCACGAACCTCTCTCGATCGAGAAGACTGGGAAGAATACCTATTATATTCTTCTCGAGGACTCTCCTCCTTCGTCTCATCTTAAGGAGACCACGACTTTTGAAAAAATCCTCGAGCAAGAAAAAATAGAATGGTGGAACAACTACCCCATCCCCCTCCCCGAGCATCAAGAGGAGCTTCTTCAGAAAAAAAAGAAAAAACCTTTCCAAAAGCCTATCCTCATCCTCCTCGATAATGATGGGGATGAGGAGAAGCCTGTTCAGATTCCTCTCCGTTTGTCAAAACCAGTCGAGGATGAAAAACCTCTCCCTTTCTCAAGACCCCTTGAGGAAGAAAGACCCCTCGAGAAGGAGAGATCTCTTCCATTGTCAAACCTCCTCGAAGATGAAAAACCTCTCCCTTTCTCAAGACCCCTCGACAAGGAGGGACCTCTTCCTTTATCAAACCTCCTCGAAGATGAAAAACCTCTCCATTTATCAAGACCCCTCGAAAATGAGGGACCTCTCGATTTGTCAAATCCCCTCGAGGATAAGGGAGTTTGTCTCTCAATTTGTCAAGACCTCGGGAGAATAAGGGAACCGAAACTCCTCTCCCTTTCTCAAGACTTCTCGAGGAGGAGGAGGAGGAGAGACCGCTCCATGTCTCAAGACAGGACCCCCCTCTATCTCTTGAGGATCCGAGGGAAATGATTCCTATTGAAAAACCATCTATCGACGATCCTCAGAAAAGGTCTCCGGAGGAGACTAGACTTCCATGTAGAAAACGAATGTGCCACAATCATCATCATAATAATAATAATATACCCTCCTCTCAACAACAGAATCCTACAACATTTGCAGATAAATGCATTCAATCCAATCCCTTTATAGTAACCCCTTTGATTGGAGAACCCGTGCATTACTCGAAAAAAAATGAGATTCTAGACTGTTTCTATGACCAGAATGTTAAGCCAATAGATAGGTCTAGCTCAGAATTTTTCTTTTTAAAAGAAAATAAATAAATAAATAACCCAAAGACTATTCGTAAATATAAATGGTAAAGTCTTGAGTCGGCTGGAAAAAAATTTTCAGAGCTGAGGAAAATTCTCCAACTCAGAAAAAAAAAACTTTTTGTTAATTTTTATGATGTCTTAGACATGATAAAAATTAACGACCCCCTTCCCTTTTCGTCTGGGAATGTTGTCTCACTCTTTTGAAAAACAAATCGTGATTCATTCATGGAATGATTGCCATTAGCGAAAGGATGAGTCATGGTCTATTTTTAGAAAGGGTGAGACATCCTTCCCAGACAAAAAGGGAGGGTCATTAATTTTTATCATGTCTAAGACATGATAAAAATTAACCAAAAGTTTTTTTTTCATTAGAGAATTTTATCTCAGCTCTGAGAAATTTTTTTCTCCCAGCCAATTCGAGACTTTACCATTTTTTTAAGAATGATTTCTCCCTGATCTATTATTTCAAAATTCCAAGTTTCGCTTCAGAACCATCTGTGCTGTTGAAGAAGTAACGTGATATATGTATTTTTTTTAATGAGTTCTGTCAAGATTGAATTGTGCAGGATCGACCTTGCGAATTTCTTCTCTGTGTCTTTAAATAATAATGATACCGAACCGCTTTTTGTAGAGCGCAATGGAAAAAACCTTTTGTATGGTTAGGACAATTCATGTGTTCGATCCCATTGTATTTGAGAATCTCTTGCGTCGATCCCGAAATGCAATAAATGGATCTTTGCAACCATTTCTCTAAAAACCGCCGTTTCATTTCTCCTCGCACCCAAATCATGGAAAAGTGTTCCGTCAACATCGTTAACACCCATGGAAAATAACTGTACGGAATTTCTCCTTCGTACCACGACAAGCCGTGATAATAATCACTCGCCCACACAGCGGTTCGTTTTTCTTTCTCGGTGAGCATTTGCCATGGAAACGGGGGTTTAAAAACAAATACCCCTCGAGAAGTACCGTCCAATGTGACGTAAGCCAATTCTTTCACAATAAAGGCTCCTTGAGAATCGAAGAAACCTTCAAAGTCGAGCACGAGTTCCATGTTTTTTATTTCTTTTTCTTTCCAAGGTGACCTTTATTATTATTATTATGATGGATGTGTATTGAGATACGCACGATATTATTCAAAAACAAATATATATACGAATGTGACCTTTCCCAGAATTCATACGACCTGTCACGTGCAACCTTCTCTCTCTATATAAAAGAGGAGACGGCGAGAGAACGCTATCCATTTTTCCTTCAGGACACACAGCGAGAGAGAGAGAGAGAATTTTGTTTTCTTTTTTCCTCAATTGAAGAAGATAGACATTTTGAGTGCCAAACCTCTCAAAGATTCCTACATTGTTCTGGACATGGAATACTTTCACTGTTATGATCCAAAGACGGGAGATATATGTTTCATCTTGAAAGAACTGGGCTACATCACTTGCGATTTAACCTTATGCGGATCCATGATTTTTCTCCCTCCTGTCCATTACGATGACTTATCGTCCCGCAATCAAGCTGTGGTCAACCAGACTACAAATAATCGACACGGCCTGCAATGGACCGAGGGTCGTCTTTCCTACGAGCATCTTCCTACGATCCTGAAAATATGACCAAAAATGTGGAGGCGATCTACGTCAATGGATACGATAAAGCCGAATTTTTCAGCAAGCTCTGCCAGCGATCCGTTTACGAATTTTACATCCCAGGGAAAACCGAGTGGCGGAACAAGTCGAAATGCACGCGACACCAATATTTCCAAAAGATGATTCATTGTGCCGAGAACAAGGTGAGAAATTTTCGATACCATTTGATGAAGGGTAGTTACGTTTTCCGGAAATTACATTGTTACCCCTCCGAGAGCAAAGCTGTCGAAGACGAAGAGGAGGCGGAAGAATCTCCCCAGGATATCTCGTGCGACGATGAGGAGGAGGAGGAGGATGAACTTTCTAATAATAATAATAAATGTCTAAGTTGGGATGCTTTAGAGACCCAAGAATATTGGTCTCAACCCTTATCTCACCTAGACCTGAAAGAGGATCCTCAAGTGTACTCTTTGTGGTCCTCTTCTAAAATTTGGTCTTGGAGAGAACCTTTGAATGTTCATGAATGAAATGGTATGTAAATCCCTAGAGAAAAAATAAAAAAAAAGTTCCTTTTTTTGTAATGTGTTGATTTCTTTCCAATCCCATTTCTTTTCCATAACTCCACCCCAATCGACGAGAAGAAGAATCTTCCAAGTTACACAAGACGAATCTTCCAAGTTACACAAGACGAATCTTCCAAGTTACACAAGGATTTATAAATCACACTCTCCCACATGATATATGTATAGAGAGAAAAAGACTCTCTGTTCTCTGGCCAATACGTCAAGACTTCCCTAAACTAAGAGAGACCATGAGTACCGAGGAAACCTTAGCAGAGCAAGTGGAAAGACTTTCAAAGAGATTAGAAGAGTTAAGACGGGATAGATTTACAGTTCCGCCGACTAAAGAGGAAACTATCATCGATTTCAACAAACCGCTGTACTTTCATCCCCTACCCCAAAGAATGAGACGAGTGGACTCGCCGTTGAACAGTTCCAATGAGAAACAAAATGTCACTTATTTGAATAGCCAATTTCAACACATGAATATTTCATAAGTATTTTTTTGTTTTTTTCCCTAAAGCGTAGGGAGATCGGATCAGTAGTTTTTCCCTTTTCATCGTCGAAAAAGATTGGGAGGAAAAATCTTTCTCAACTCTCTCAGAAAAATTTTTCAACCTTAAAAAAAAAACCTTTTTGTTAATTTTTATCATGTCTTAGACATGGTAAAAATCAACTCTACCCCCCTTTTGTCTGGGAATGTTGTCTCACACTTTCTAAAAATAGACCATCACTCCTCCTTTCCTAAAAAATAGAATTCCAAGAATGGGATCGGGTCTATTTTTAGAAACGGTGAGACCCTATTTCCAGACAAAAGGCGGGTAGAGTTAATTTTTATCATGTCTAAAGTTCAGGGTCCATCCATCTTCTTATGTGAAACGGTGACCCTGACGAGATCGAGATAAACAAGTCCTGTGAGTTGTTTTGTAATCTTGACGCGATCCAAGAAAGACTTTTTATTTTTTTTTTGAAATAGGCGGGGGGTGGGGAGAGAAAATGTTCTCACGACCCTCAGATATCTTTTCATAAATATATTTTTTATCAGTGTTTCTTTCATCCCGATCCTTTTAAGAGGTTGGAATGACCCTGACATTTAGATGGGGTCGCGATCCCGACAGATGTCGCGCGAGTATAAAAGTGTGTGTCCTCCGCGAGATTTCTTCAGAGATCAGAAGAAGACGTGAACTGAGCTGGTAAGTCCCTTTGGTCCTATGAATATGGTTATCTATAAAATCGATTTGATTCTTAATTTTTTAATAATCATAATAATCATAACTTCATTTAAAAAGACCTTTGAAACTTTGAAACTTCTTAACCCTTTGAAAAGAAAATGTCTCTTTCAAGACGACGACTCTAAAACGTTTTATTGTTTTTTTCCTTTCTAGATCTTCCCTGTTATACATATATACCTTTTCGATTCTTTTTTTCCTGTTTGTGGGAGACATCACCGTATTCATCGCCATGGCGTGTTCAGAAAACTTTATCGTGCTCGATCTAGAGGGTTTCCAGTCCTACAACCACAAGAAGGGTGAATTTACCTACGTTTTAAAAGAATTGGGCTATGCGACAAAAGATTTTTTGACCGTGGGATCGTTGACATTTGCTCCTCCTCAACCCTTGCACCAACTGAGTGGCAAAAACCAAAAGATGAATGCCTGGCTGACGAGAAACCGGCACGGACTTCGTTGGAACGAGGGTCATATTCCCAACAACCATTTCGGACGCATTCTCCAATCGCTCACTCACAGCTTCTCCACGATTTATGTGGTGGGATGCCAGAAAGCTAAATTCTTTGCTAAAGCCTTGGATTATCAAAAACCCGTGACGGAAATTTATGTGCCAGATGGAATCATTTGGAAGTATCGGGAAAAATGTGCCCGACATCATCAAAGGAGGAAATATTTCCATTGTGCCGAAAACAAAGTGCGCAACTATCGATGGCATATTACGGAAGGAGATTTTCATATCAATCACGTCTATCCAGACGGAACGGAGAAAGAGGAGAGGATTCAGGAGGAAGCAGACAATCCTCTGCAAGCTTTTGATAAGGCCTACGATCAGTTAGAGAAGGATCCGTCCCCAAAAGCGTACGAGAACCTCATCCAGAAATGGGATAATCTGTCCTGTTTCCAAGTGATGGAACATCCGGATGAGCATACGCCTTTCCACTTGATGGGCTCTTCTACTTCTTCTTTGTTGTCAACTTCCTCCAATAACTCGAGGAAGACGGAGGGTTGAAGAGACATACCTGAAAATATTCCCCATTACGATCCAGCAGCCTGTTGGGACGAACCTTCCAAAAATTCTCATGAGACCCCCAAAATATCTTCAGAGGATCCAAAGACAAAATCCACTGAGTGTTGGGACGAAGAACGGACGACTCATGCTCCAAAATCCACTAAGACTATGTCCACTGAGTGTTGGGACAATGAACGGACGACTCATGCTGCAAAATCTACTGAGACTATGTCCACTGAATGTTGGGACAATGAACGGACGACCCATGCTCCAAAATCTACTGAGACTATGTCCACTGAGTGTTGGGACGATGAAACCGAAAAGACGACAGAGAATTCGGATGACCGTTCTCAAAAGTATTTGAATTGATATATACATAAACTCAGGAGAAAAAAAAAAGAAAAGATTTTTAGAAATAAGTAGGGAAAGGTTCTCCGCTTTCCGTATATTTATGGAAATGGACTGAGAAGAGAGAGAGACGAATCAGGAGACCAAAAAAATGGGTCTTGGAAGGAATGAGTGCAAATGCATTCGATTCCTTCCGAGACCCATTTTTTTGGGTCCCTCTCTCATCCAATCTTGGAAAAAGAAATGAATCTATCCATAAATTTTCTTAAAAGAAAAAAAACAAAAAGATCCTTTACCTCTTGACGGTCCAAAGTCGAGAATCTTGGAAAAAGTCATCCACTCTCCATCCAGTCAAGCTTCTCTGTAGAAAATCTAGTAGGTGCATCTGCATTCTTGAACACCCGGCAGTTATTATTGGACGCGGAACGTCGAATGCTGAAATAGTTAACAGTGAGCCCATTCTTAAAGAAACGGGGATGTTTTATTCATCCACTCGAGTGCGGAGAAATTTCTGAGAGCCGGAGAAAAATTTCTCTGGTTGAAAAAAAAAATACCCCCCTTTTAGTCTGAATATTCAAAAATTGAAGACATCAATTTTCAAATTTTCAGACTAAAAAGGGGGGTAATTTATTTTTCTAATTGCATCCAATGTAAGATCCAAGTCACGGTTTGTGTTTTCAAAAAATTGAAGACATCAATTTTTAGACTAAAAGGTTTTTTTTTTTTTTTTTTTAATCTAACTTTGAGCCACAGAAATTTTTTCCGGCTCTCAGAAACTTTTCCCAGCGGACTCGATGTGAATAAAACTTTACTTTTTTTTAAGAATGTTATTTATTGGATCGATTTCAACCTATCGAGTTTCGCTTGAGTTTTAGATGTGAATAAAACTTTACTGTTTTTTAAGAATGTTATTTAATGGATCGATTTCAACCTATCGAGTTTCGCTTGAGTTCCGGCAGTGCTGTGGGCCCACCTGGATACAAGTTTTCCCCTTTTGGAATACAATTTCCGTCAAGGTAGGCTACTTTTCCTCTTCTTGCATTTTTCATGTCATTTCATTTGTATTACAATATACTGAAAACGGGCGTTCGAACTGATTTCTAGGCTATTTCTATACAAATGGAGCTCGATCCAAGAAAGAAATGATGTCTTTTTTTATTTTGTGGACTGCCAATTTGTATTGGAATATACTGAAAACGGGTGTTCGAGTCGGTTTTCAATATATTCCAATACAAATGGAGCTCGATCCAAGAAAAAAAATGATGTCTTTTTTTTATTTTGTGGACTGCCCTATTTGTATTGGAATATACTGAAAACGGGCGTTCACATCGGTTTCTCAGTATATTTCAATACAAATGGAGCTCGATCCAAGAAAAAAATGATGTCTTTTTTTTATGTTGTGGACAGCCAATTTTGTATTGGAATATACTGAAAACGGGCGTTCACGTCGGTTTTCAGTATATTCCAATACAAGTGTAGCTCGATCCAAGAAAAAAATGATGTCTTTTTTTTATGTTGTGGACAGCCAATTTTGTATTGGAATATACTGAAAACCGGCGTTCACGTCGGTTTTCAGTATATTCCAATACAAATGGAGCTCCATCCAAGAAAAAAATTATATCTCTTTTTTATGTTGTGGACAGCCAATTTTGTATTAGAGTATACTGAAAACGGGCGTTCGAGTCGGTTTTCAGTATATTCTAATACAAATGGAGCTCCATCCAAGAAAAAAAATGATGTCTTTTTTTTATGTTGTGGACTGCCCTATTTTGTATTGGAATATACTGAAAACGGGCGTTCGAGTCGGTTTTCAGTATATTCTAATACAAATGGAGCTCTATCCAAGAAAAAAATGATGTCTTTTTTTATGTTGTGGACAATCTGTTATGTGGATGACAGAAGATTGTTTTGGAACGCTACGGACATTTTGCCTCTGATTCATACTTCCAGTAAAAGAACCTGGGACATTCTCTCCGTGTTTTTCGACGAACACCACGTCTTCAGGAAAATAAAAGATCTCGAAAGTCTCGGGAGTTCTCAAGAGGGATATGTCGTCTCCAGCGAAGAAATGTTACATCTGGCCGAAAAGAATCCTAAAAATAATCAGCTTCTGGCCTGGGTGTATAGCATTTTAACTCAGCCGCTGGTTCGAGTTGTACCCAATCAACCCGTTTACCGACTGCTCTATCCGGGGGAGAGATTTCCCTTCATCACCCTCTTTAATCTGGGAGCGCGCTACATACCGCCTCATCCAGGCATGACGGACTCTTCTACTTACCCTAAACAATATGCCAGCGCTTATTGCCAGACAGACCCCCATCAAGAAAAGGTCGCCGAGACTCAAACGGATCCTCTGGTGGTCTCTTTAAATTTCACTAAAGTCATCACCTTCTAAAAAAAACAACCACCACCACCCCAAAAAAATTTTGCTCCACCTCCAAATTTTTTTTTATCTTCTCCAAAGAAAAAAAAAGAAACTTTTCCATCTAGCCTCTTTCTTTCAATCCCTCTTAAGAGAGAGAGAGAGGGAGGAGAAAAGAAAGAGAGTTCTGAGGAGGCAAAAGAAATGGGTCTGGAAGGAAACGGGTGCATTGCGAGAAAAAGAGGGTCCTCTTTTTTTTTCTCGAAATGCACCCGTTTCCTTCCAGACCCATTTTTTTTATCACTTCTTCAAACCAATCTTGGAAAGGGGGGACACAAATTGTGCGTAAAGTCCATTTCGATCAAGACTGGATTTTTTTTTTGAAAAGAAAACATAATGTTATATATAGATAGCTAAATCTTTATCATGATATTCTTTAAGAATTTCTTAGCCATTTGTCAAAGAAGGGGACTATAATTGTCAAAGAAAGGGACTATAATTGTCAAAGAAGGGGACTATAATTGACTTTGGGAACATGTCACCCATGGCAAATCTAAAATCTTGGAAGTGGATACTGGAAAGCCCCGCTCTGATTATAATTCTGAGTTCTGGCATGGGACATTTTTAGATCAATAAGCTAAACTATTTTTCTAGTCTCATATTCTCTCGTGACTAGGGTTTCAGATTTGGGTAGAGAGAGACACTGTTCTGAACAGAAACGTGGAATGCTTTTAGCTTTTATAGAAAAGTGAAGAGTGGAAAGTGAAAGTCGAAAAACGAAATGGGATCGGCTAGGAAAAATTCCTCGGAGCTCAGAAAAAAATTCTGAGATGTAAAAAAAAAAAAAGTTTTTGTTAATTTTTATCATGTCTTCTAGACATGATAAAAATTAACTCAACCCCCCCCTTTTGTCTGGAAATGTTGTCTCCCACTTTCTAAAAATAGACCATGACTCATCCTTTTAAAGAATAGAATTCCAAGAAAAGACTGGGTTCTGGTCTATTTTTAAAAACGGTGAGACAACATACCCAGACAAAAGGGGGGTGAGTTAATTTTTATCATGTCTAGAAGACATGATAAAAATTAACAAAAAGTTTTTTTTTTTTTTTTACATCTTAAAATTTTTTTCTGAGCTCTGAAAATATTTTGCGAGCCGATCTCATTTCGTTTTTCGTTCGACTTTCACTTTCAACTCTTCTCTTTTCTATAAAAGCATTCCACGTTTCTGTTCAGAACACTGTAGGCTGTTGAAAAGGCAACACGCCTCCCTCTCTACCCTAATCGGGAATCCTGATCCAGGTGTTCCCCGCTTCACGCTACCCATCTTCACCCATTTCTAAAGAATCTCAGAGAAAACTAAAAGCGAGATTGCAAAAAAAGAAATAGCCTCCAGTGAACACAATTCCAACGACAGTGGATAGCTTTTTGGGGTCCTTCCAGATATATTACCGGTGACCGATAGGTTGTTCAGGGTCTACAGCACAGACTCAATGTACCCCCTTTTGTCTGGGAATGTTGTCTCACCGTTTCTAAAAATAGACCAGAACCCATTCTTTTCTTGGAATTCTATTCTTTAGAAAGGATGAGTCATGGTCTATTTTTAGAAACGGTGAGACAACATTCCTAGACAAAAGGGATTAGTTAATTTTTATCATGTCTAGAAGACATGATAAAAATTAACAAAAAGTATTTATAATATATATTATATAATATATATATTATATATTTTTTCTTTTTTTTTTCTGACTCAGAATTTTTTTCTCGGCTCTCAGAACTTTTTCCCAGCCGATCCCATTTTTCTTTTTGACCTTCACTTTCAATTCTTCTCTTTTCTATAAAAGTATTCCACGTTTTTGTTCAGAATAATGTGGGCTGTTGAAAAGGCAATATGTCTCCCTCTCTCTGTAGCCAAATCTGGAACCCATGATGATCTTAAGAAGATTTCTTTAAGAATCTCTTATGATTTCTGAACCTTAGACAAGCTGGATGTTTCTTTTTAGTATTTCGAAGCTATTGATGGATCAAAGAAGAAGATTTCAATGGAATGACTTCATCGTTCTAGGATAGAATATTTTTCGAGATCTCTTCCTACTTTCGTCTACACAGAAATGCCTTTCACGAAAGTTAGGTCCTCTTTTACATTTCCTTTTAAAATAGTTGTTCCAAAGGATTTTCGTTCTGCTAATCCAGGTTTCCCGCGCTTCACGCTACCCATCCTCACCCATTTCTAAAGGATCTCAGAGAAAATTAAAAGGGAGATCGCGAAAAAGAAATAGCCTCCAGTGAACACAACTCCAACAATGACAGTGGATAGATTTTTTTCTGTCCTTCCAGAGATATCACCGGTGACCGATAGGTTGTTCAGCCACACGGGTGTCGTGACAAGGCACACCATGCCTGTTTCCCTCCCAAAAATGTTTCTTCGGAAAAGGGAAAGTTTTTTTCCCACCCCTTTGGAGATTCCTTTTCCGCATCGATACCCAAACCCATCGGCCAGAAAAATAAATTTTTTTAAGAACATGAGGTTTCTGAAATATATTACAAACATACGTATTCGTTCTAATATTTTACCTTCATTGGATGAACTAGTCTGTAAACTCTAAATTTCTTAAATGATTCCAACAACATGAGATTTTAGTGTTATTTCATGTGGAATGCTTTTATAGAAAAGAGAAGAGTTGAAAGTGAAAGTCGAAAAACGAAATGAGATCGGCTGGCAAAATATTCAGAGCTCAGAAAAAAATTCTGAAATGTAAAAAAAAAAAAAAAAAAAAAAAACTTTTTGTTAATTTTTATCATGTCTTCTAGACATGATAAAAATTAACTCACCCCCCCTTTTGTCTGGGTATGTTGTCTCACCGTTTTTAAAAATAGACCAGAAACCAGTCTTTTCTTGGAATTCTATTCTTTAAAAGGATGAGTCATGGTCTATTTTTAGAAAGTGGAAGACAACATTACCAGACAAAAGGGGGGTGAGTTAATTTTTATCATGTCTAGAAGACATGATAAAAATTAACAAAAAGTTTTTTTTTTTTTTTTTTTTTTTACATCTCAGAATTTTTTTCTGAGCTCTGAGAAATTTTTCCTAGCCGATCCCATTTCGTTTTTCGACTTTCACTTTCCACTCTTCACTTTTCTATAAAAGCTAAAAGCATTCCACGTTTCTGTTCAGAACAGTGTCTCTCTCTACCCAAATCTGAAACCATAGTCACGAGAGAATATGAGACTAGAAAAATAGTTTAGTTTATTGACCTAAAAATGTCCCATGCTAGAACTCAGAATTATAATCAGAGCGGGGCTTTCCAGTATCCACTTCCAAGATTTTAGATTTGCCATGGGTGACATGTTCCCAAATTCATAAATTCTTCAATTATAGTCCCCTTCTTTGACAAATGGCTAAGAAATTCTTAAAGAATATCATGATAAAGATTTAGCTATCTATATAAAATATTATGTTTTCTTTTCAAAAAAAAATCCAGTCTTGATCGAAATGGACTTTACGCACAATTTGTGTCCCCCCTTTCCAAGATTGGTTTGAAGAAGTGATAAAAAAATGGGTCTGGAAGGAAACGGGTGCATTTCGAGAAAAAAAAAAGAGGACCCTATTTTTCTCGCAATGCACCCGTTTCCTTCCAGACCCATTTCTTTTGCCTCCTCAGAACTCTCTTTCTTTTCTCCTCCCTCTCTCTCTCTCTCTCTCTCTTAAGAGGGATTGAAAGAAAGAGGCTAGATGGAAACGTTTCTTTTTTTTTCTTTCGAGAAGATAAAAAAAAATCTGGAGGAGGAGCAAATTTTTTTGGGGTGGTGGTGGTTGTTTTTTTTAGAAGGTGATGACTTTAGTGAAATTTAAAGAGACCACCAGAGGATCCGTTTGAGTCTTGGCGACCTTTTCTTGATGGGGGTCTGTCTGGCAATAAGCGCTGGCATATTGTTTAGGGTAAGTAGAAGAGTTCGTCATGCCTGGATGAGGCGGTATGTAGCGCACTCCCAGATTAAAGAGGGTGATGAAGGGAAATCTCTCCCCCGGATAGAGCAGTCGGTAAACTGGTTGATTGGGTACAACTCGAACCAGCGGCTGAGTTAAAATGCTATACACCCAGGCCAGAAGCTGATTATTTTTAGGATTCTTTTCGGGCAGATGTAACATTTCTTCGCTGGAGAGGACATATCCCTCTTGATAACTCCCGAGACTTTCGAGATCTTTTATTTTCCTCAAGACGTGGTGTTCGTCGAAAAACACGGAGAGAATGTCCCAGGTTCTTTTACTGGAAGTATGAATCAGAGGCAAAATGTCCGTAGCGTTCCAAAACAATCTTCTGTCATCCACATAAGAGATTGTATACAACATAAAAAAAGACATCATTTTTTTCTTGGATAGAGCTCCATTTGTATTAGAATATACTGAAAACCGACTCGAACGCCCGTTTTCAGTATATTCCAATACAAAATAGGGCAGTCCACAACATTAAAAAAAATACATCATTTTCTTTCTTGGATGGAGCTCCATTTGTATTAGAATATACTGAAAACCGACTCGAACGCCCGTTTTCAGTATACTCCAATACAAAATTGGCTGTCCACAACATAAAAAAAAGATATAATTTTTTTCTTGGATGGAGCTCCATTTGTATTGGAATATACTGAAAACCGACGTGAACGCCCGTTTTCAGTGTATTCCAATACAAATTTGGCTGTCCACAACATAAAAAAAAGACATCATTTTTTTCTTGGATCGAGCTACACTTGTATTGGAATATACTGAAAACCGACGTGAACGCCCGTTTTCAGTATATTCCAATACAAAATTGGCTGTCCACAACATAAAAAAAAGATATAATTTTATTCTTGGATGGAGCTCCACTTGTATTGGAATATACTGAAAACAGACTTGAACGCCCGTTTTCAGTATATTCCATTACAAATTGGCAGTCCACAAAATTAAAAAAAAGACATCATTTCTTTCTTTATCGAGCTCTATTTGTATTGAAATATACTGAAAACCGACTCAAACAACCGTTTTCAGTATATTCCAATACAAATTGGCAGTCCACAAAATAAAAAAAAAAGACATCATTTCTTTCTTGGATCGAGCTCTATTTGTATTGAAATATACTGAAAACCGACTCAAACAACGGTTTTCAGTATATTCTAATACAAATTGGCAGTCCACAAAATAAAAAAAAAGACATCATTTCTTTCTTGGATCGAGGTCCATTTGTATAGAAATAGCCTAGAAATCAGTTCGAACGCCCGTTTTCAGTATATGGTAATACAAATGAAATGACATGAAAAATGCAAAAAGAGGAAAAGTAGCCTACCTCGACGGAAATTCTATTCCAAAAGGGGAAAACTTGTATCCAGGTGGGCCCACAGCACGGCCGGAACTCAAGCGAAACTCGATAGGTTGAAATCGATCCATTAAATAACATTCTTAAAAAAAAGTAAAGTTTTATTCACATCGAGTCGGCTGGGAAAAGTTTCTGAGAGCCGGAAAAAATTTCTGTGGCTCAAAGTTAGATTAAAAAAAAAAAAAAAAAAAAAAAAAAAAAAAAAAAAAAAAACACCTTTTAGTCTAAAAATTGATGTCTTCAATTTTTTGAAAACACAAACCGTGACTTGGATCTTACATTGGATGCAATTAGAAAAATAAATTACCCCCCTCTTTAGTCTGAAAATTTTCAGACTAAAAGGGGGGTATTTTTTTTTTTTTTTTTTCAACCAGAGAAATTTTTCTCCGGCTCTCAGAAATTTCTCCGCACTCGAGTGGATGAATGAAACATCCCCGTTTCTTTAAGAATGGGCTCACTGTTAACTATTTCAGCATTCGACGTTTCGCGTCCAATAATAACTGCCGGGTGTTCAAGAATGCAGATGCACCTACTAGATTTTCTATTGAGAAGCTTGACTGGATGGAGAGTGGATGACGTTTTCCAAGATTCTCGACTTTGGACCGTCAAGAGGTAAAGGATCTTTTTGTTTTTTTTCTTTTAAGAAAATTTATGGATAGATTCATTTCTTTTTGAATGGACCTAGAAAAATAGGACAAAGTTCTTTTCCAAGATTGGATGAGAGAGGGACCCAAAAAAATGGGTCTCGGAAGGAATCGAATGCATCTGCACTCATTCCTTCCAAGACCCATTTTTTTGGTCTCCTGATTCGTCTCTCTCTCTTCTCAGTCCATTTCCATAAATATAGGGAAAGCGGAGAACCTTTCCCTACTTATTTCTAAAAATCTTTTCTTTTTTTTTTCTCCTGAGTTTATGTATATATCAATTCAAATACTTTTGAGAACGGTCATCCCAATTCTCTGTCGTCTTTTCGGTTTCATCGTCCCAACACTCAGTGGACATAGTCTCAGTAGATTTTGGAGCATGGGTCGTCCGTTCATTGTCCCAACATTCAGTGGACATAGTCTCCGTAGATTTTGCAGCATGAGTCGTCCGTTCATTGTCCCAACACTCAGTGGACATAGTCTTAGTGGATTTTGGAGCATGAGTCGTCCGTTCATCGTCCCAACACTCACTGGATTTTGTCTTTGGATCCTCTGAAGATATTTTGGGGGTCTCATGAGATTTTTTGGAAGGTTCGTCCCAACAGGCTGCTGGATCGTAATGGGGAATATTTTCAGGTATGTCTCCCCAACCCTCCGTCTTCCTCGAGTTATTGGAGGAAGTTGACGACAAAGAAGAAGTAGAAGAGCCCATCAAGTGGAAAGGCGTATGCTCATCCGGATGTTCCATCACTTGGAAACAGGACAGATTATCCCATTTCTGGATGAGGTCATCGTACGCTTTTGGGGACGGATCCTTCTCTAACTGATCGTAGGCCTTATCAAAAGCTTGCAGAGGACTGTCTGCTTCCTCCTGAATCCTCTCCTCTTTCTCCGTTCCGTCTGGATAGACGTGATTGATATGAAAATCTCCTTCCGTAATATGCCATCGATAGTTGCGCACTTTGTTTTCGGCACAATGGAAATATTTCCTCCTTTGATGATGTCGGGCACATTTTTCCCGATACTTCCAAATAATTCTATCTGGCACATAAATTTCCGTCACGGGTTTTTGATAATCCAAGGCTTTAGCAAAGAATTTAGCTTTCTGGCATCCCACCACATAAATCGTGGAGAAGCTGTGAGTGAGCGATTGGAGAATGCGTCCTAAATGGTTGTAGGGAATATGACCCTCGTTCCAACGAAGTCCGTGCCGGCTTCTCGTCAGCCAGGCATTCGTCTTTTGGTTTTTGTCACTCAGTTGGTGGAAGGGTTGAGGAGGAGCAAACGTCAACGATCCCACGGTCAAAACATCTTTTGTCGCATAGCCCAATTCTTTTAAAACGTAGGTAAATTCACCCTTCTTGTGGTTGTAGGACTGGAAACCCTCTAGATCGAGCACGATAAAGTTTTCTGAACACGCCATGGCGATGAATACGGTGATGTCTCCCACAAACAGGAAAAAAAGAATCGAAAAGGTATATATGTATAACAGGGAAGATCTAGAAAGGAAAAAAAAACAATAAAACGTTTTAGAGTCGTCGTCTTGAAAGAGACATTTTCTTTTCAAAGGGTTAAGAAGTTTCAAAGTTTCAAAGGTCTTTTTAAATGAAGTTATGATTATTATGATTATTAAAAAAAAACTAAGAATCAAATCGATTTTATAGATAACCATATTCATAGGACTAAAGGGACTTACCAGCTCAGTTCACGTCTTCTTCTGTTCTCTGAAGAAATCTCGCGGAGGACACACACTTTTATACTCGCGCGACATCTGTCGGGATCGCGACCCCATCTAAATGTCAGGGTCATTCCAACCTCTTAAAAGGATCGGGATGAAAGAAACACTTTGATAAAAAATATATTTATGAAAACATATCTGAGGGTCGTGAGAACATTTTCTCTCCCCACCCCCCGCCTATTTCAAAAAAAAATAAAAAGTCTTTCTTGGATCGCGTCAAGATTACAAAACAGCTCACAGGACTTGTTTATCTCGATCTCGTCAGGGTCACCGTTTCACATAAGAAGATGGATGGACCCTGAACTTTAGACATGATAAAAATTAACTCTACCCGCCTTTTGTCTGGGAATAGGGTCTCACCGTTTCTAAAAATAGACCAGATCCCATTCTTGGAATTCTATTCTTTAGGAAAGGAGGAGTGATGGTCTATTTTTAGAAAGTGTGCGACAACATTCCCAGACAAAAGGGGGGGTAGAGTTAATTTTTATCATGTCCAAGACATGATAAAAATTAACAAAAAGTTTTTTTTTAAGGTTGAAAAATTTTTCTGAGAGAGTTGAGAAAGATTTTTCCTCCCAATCTTTTCCGACGATGAAAAGGGAAAAACTACTGATCCGATCTCCCTACGCTTTAGGGAAAAAAACAAAAAAATACTTATGAAATATTCATGTGTTGAAATTGGCTATTCAAATAAGTGACATTTTGTTTCTCATTGGAACTGTTCAACGGCGAGTCCACTCGTCTCATTCTTTGGGGTAGGGGATGAAAGTACGTTGAAATCGATGATACTTTCCTCTTTAGTCGGCGGAACTGTAAATCTATCCCGTCTTAACTCTTCTAATCTCTTTGAAAGTCTTTCCACTTGCTCTGCTAAGGTTTCCTCGGTACTCATGGTCTCTCTTAGTTTAGGAAAGTCTTGACGTATTGGCTAGAGAACAGAGGGTCTTTTTCTCTCTATACATATATCATGTGGGAGAGTGTGATTTATAAATCCTTGTGTAACTTGGAAGATTCGTCTTGTGTAACTTGGAAGATTCGTCTTGTGTAACTTGGAAGATTCGTCTTGTGTAACTTGGAAGATTCTTCTTCTTCTCGTCGATTGGGGTGGAGTTATGGAAAAGAAATGGGATTGGAAAGAAATCAACACATTACAAAAAAAAGGAACTTTTTTTTATTTTTTTCTCTAGGGATTTACATACCATTTCATTCATGAACATTCGAAGGTTCTCTCCTAGACCAAATTTTAGAAGAGGACCACAAAGAGTACACTTGAGGATCCTCTTTCAGGTCTAGGTGAGATAAGGGTTGAGACCAATATTCTTGGGTCTCTAAAGCATCCCAACTTAGACATTTATTATTATTATTAGAAAGTTCATCCTCCTCCTCCTCCTCATCGTCGCACGAGATATCCTGGGGAGATCCTTCCGCCTCCTCTTCGTCTTCGACAGCTTTGCTCTCGGAGGAGTAACAATGTAATTTCCGGAAAACGTAACTACCCTTCATCAAATGGTATCGAAAATTTCTCACCTTGTTCTCGGCACAATGAATCATCTTTTGGAAATATTGGTGTCGCGTGCATTTCGACTTGTTCCGCCACTCGGTTTTCCCTGGGATGTAAAACTCGTAAACGGATCGCTGGCAGAGCTTGCTGAAAAATTCGACTTTGTCGTATCCATTGACGTAGATCGCCTCCACATTTTTGGACAGTATTTTCAGGATCGTAGGAAGATGCTCGTAGGAAAGACGACCCTCGGTCCATTGCAGGCCGTGTCGATTATTTGTAGTCTGGTTGACCACAGCTTGATTGCGGGACGATAAGTCATCGTAATGGACAGGAGGGAGAAAAATCATGGATCCGCATAAGGTTAAATCGCAAGTGATGTAGCCCAGTTCTTTCAAGATGAAACATATATCTCCCGTCTTTGGATCATAACAGTGAAAGTATTCCATGTCCAGAACAATGTAGGAATCTTTGAGAGGTTTGGCACTCAAAATGTCCATCTTCTTCAATTGAGGAAAAAAGGAAACAAAATTCTCTCTCTCTCTCTCGCTGTGTGTCCTGAAGGAAAAAATGGATAGCGTTCTCTCGCCGTCTCCTCTTTTATATAGAGAGAGAGAAGGTTGCACGTGACAGGTCGTATGAATTCTGGGAAAGGTCACATTCGTATATATATTTGTTTTTGAATAATATCGTGCGTATCTCAATACACATCCATCATAATAATAATAATAGAGGTCACCTTGGAAAGAAAAAGAAATAAAAAACATGGAACTCGTGCTCGACTTTGAAGGTTTCTACGATTCTCAAGGAGCCTTTATTGTGAAAGAATTGGCTTACGTCACATTGGACGGTACTTCTCGAGGGGTATTTGTTTTTAAACCCCCGTTTCCATGGCAAATGCTCACCGAGAAAGAAAAACGAACCGCTGTGTGGGCGAGTGATTATTATCACGGCTTGTCGTGGTACGAAGGAGAAATTCCGTACAGTTATTTTTCATGGGTGTTAACGATGTTGACAGAACCCTTTTCCATGATTTGGGTGCGAGGAGAAATGAAACGGCGGTTTTTAGAGAAATGGTTGCAAAGATCCATTTATTGCATTTCGGGATCGACGCAAGAGATTCTCAAATACAATGGGATCGAACACATGAATTGTCCTAACCATACAAAAGGTTTTTTCCATTGCGCTCTACAAAAAGCGGTTCGGTATCATTATTATTTAAAGACACAGAGAAGAAATTCGCAAGGTCGATCCTGCACAATTCAATCTTGACAGAACTCATTAAAAAAATACATATATCACGTTACTTCTTCAACAGCACAGATGGTTCTGAAGCGAAACTTGGAATTTTGAAATAATAGATCAGAGAGAAATCATTCTTAAAAAAAATGGTAAAGTCTCGAATTGGCTAGGAGAAAAAAATTTCTCAGAGCTGAGATAAAATTCTCTAATGAAAAAAAAAACTTTTGGTTAATTTTTATCATGTCTTAGACATGATAAAAATTAATGACCCTCCCTTTTTGTCTGGGAAGGATGTCTCACCCTTTCTAAAAATAGACCATGACTCATCCTTTCGCTAATGGCAATCATTCCATGAATGAATCACGATTTGTTTTTCAAAAGAGTGAGACAACATTCCCAGACGAAAAGGGAAGGGGGTCGTTAATTTTTATCATGTCTAAGACATCATAAAAATTAACAAAAAGTTTTTTTTTTTTCTGAGTTGGAGAATTTTCCTCAGCTCTGAAAATTTTTTTCCAGCCGACTCAAGACTTTACCATTTATATTTACGAATAGTCTTTGGGTTATTTATTTATTTATTTTCTTTTAAAAAGAAAAATTCTGAGCTAGACCTATCTATTGGCTTAACATTCTGGTCATAGAAACAGTCTAGAATCTCATTTTTTTCGAGGCTAATGCACGTGTTCTCCAATCAAAAGGGTTACTATAAAGGGATTGGTTTGAATGCATTTATCTGCAAATGTTGTAGGATTCTGTTGTTGAGAGGGGGGTATATTATTATTATTATGATGATGATTGTGGCAGATTCGTTTTCTACATGGAAGTCTAGTCTCCTCCGAAGACCTTTTCTGAGGATCGTCGATAGGTGGTTTTTCAATAGGAATCATTTCCCTCGGATCCTCAAGAGATAGAGGGGGGTCCTGTCTTGAGACATGGAGCGGTCTCTCCTCCTCCTCCTCCTCGAGAAGTCTTGAGAAAGGGAGAGGAGTTTCGGTTCCGTTATTCTCCCGAGGTCTTGACAAATTGAGAGGTCCCTCCTCTTCGAAAGGGAGAGATCTCTGCTCTTCGAGGAGTCTTGAGAAAGAGAGAGAAGTTTTGGTTCCCTTATCCTCGAGGGGTTTTGACAAATCGAGATGTCCCTCATTTTCGAGGGGTCTTGAGAAAGGGAGAGGTTTTTCATCTTCGAGGAGGTTTGATAAAGGAAGAGGTCCCTCCTTGTCGAGGGGTCTTGAGAAAGGGAGAGGTTTTTCATCTTCGAGGAGGTTTGACAATGGAAGAGATCTCTCCTTCTCGAGGGGTCTTTCTTCCTCAAGGGGTCTTGAGAAAGGGAGAGGTTTTTCATCCTCGACTGGTTTTGACAAACGGAGAGGAATCTGAACAGGCTTCTCCTCATCCCCATCATTATCGAGGAGGATGAGGATAGGCTTTTGGAAAGGTTTTTTCTTTTTTTTCTGAAGAAGCTCCTCTTGATGCTCGGGGAGGGGGATGGGGTAGTTGTTCCACCATTCTATTTTTTCTTGCTCGAGGATTTTTTCAAAAGTCGTGGTCTCCTTAAGATGAGACGAAGGAGGAGAGTCCTCGAGAAGAATATAATAGGTATTCTTCCCAGTCTTCTCGATCGAGACAGGTTCGTGCAGATATTTGTGCAACCATTCACTAAAATGAACGAGAATCCCTTTTGTCTTCTCAAGACGATCCATAATCCTGTTCATTTGCGAGACGGTTAGAAAGTGGGACGTGTAAAAATATTTGGCTCGTTTCATTAACAAAATTTGTGCATCCAAAGGTGGAATGTCACGAGCCATCAACACGTTTTCGTCGGACAAAAATTCGTCCCGCATCTTTTGACAACTCCCCACGGTATGATAACCCGCACATTTTGAAAAATCGGAGGCTTTCAGGTAAATGACTCCTTGGATGATATAAAAGGAAAGATCAACATATTTATATTTGAAAGGAATACACGTAGTGAGCTGGGGATGCCTCCTCATGATCCACTTGGACAAAAATACGACTTTGGGGCTCTCCCCTTTTATTTATAGAGAGAAAGAGAGTGTGACCTTCCCTTCTCTCCTCCTCTCCCTGCTTCCTCTATCTCTGGACGTCCTTGGATTGGAAAGGTTGACTTTGAAAAAAAAAGAAGGTCATGGTTGGATAATTTTTTGTTTATTAAATTATTACTTTCACTTCCTCATTCCCACACACATTCATCTTTTAAGAAAAGAAAAAGAGGTCATGGAGATAAGATTTCTTGGAAAGAAGAGAGAGAGAGAGAGAGAAACAAAAAAAACAAATAAAACGGCCGTCATAGAGCCTCTATGTGTGTCTATATATATGTAAAAAGACGAGAGTACTGGGCGAGATCATTTCTTTTGCATTGGGAGCCATGTCGCTATTAGACGTTTTTCCAACTCAACGGATTTCGAACGGGGAGGATTTGAAGACGGTAAAGCAAATCTCCAACTTGAAAATCTTTTTGGCGTGTCATTGTGCGACATTTATTCCGCATTTACCACCTCATCAAGCGATCGTTTCTTTCAACTAAGATGTCGAATCCTCCAACATGCTCGTTCAGAATATATACAGAAATTTATTCGAATCGCAACAAACGAAAGAGGAATCTCCCTTCTCTTGGAATCGGATGGATCGAGCTTTGAGACGGCCCATTCAAACAGACCGGCAATATACGGATCCGCGCACGAGTTTTCGGTGGAAGAATATTTTTCTCACGAAACGATATTTTACGTTTGGAGTGAGAACGACGGCTGAGGACGAAGTTCATATTGTTCTGACCACAGCCGCTCCTCTCGCCTATTACGAATCATCGTCCCCCCAATCTGAAGGAAAGAAGTTTTAAAGTCAGCGACAGGATGAAATATAAGAAATATATTCTAAGACCTTTTCAAAACTATGTCGTTCCCCCGAAACCGCAATATCTCATCGTCACGACCCAGAAGAGTCTCTTTCTCGTCGATCGGTGCTCGTACTCGCTTTGGAAACAATTGAAAAAGGAGATTTCTTTCCAATCGCCGATGGTGTTTCAAGAAGAAGAGAATCCCCCGCCACCTTTACCCATCCCTTCCTTAGATGATAAGAGGAGCTGGACCAAACCGTCATGGCCCGAAACAAAATCGACCCGGCAACGGAATGAAATTGAAGTCATCACGATTGAAGATGAGGAGGAAGAAAAAAAATTACCTCTTAAAAAACGGTCGACTTACCGGAACCTACCTGGCGTGCAAGATCCGCTTCAGAATCCAGAAGCTTCTTCTTCTTCTTCCCCGACTTGTTCAAACAGGCAGCCTCTTTCGGACTCCTCACAGACAGAACCTCTTTCAGTATCTTCTTCTTCTTCTTCTTCTTCTCCTCCAACCTGTCCCGACATCGTAGAGGTAGAATGTCAGACGGGTCCACAAGCTTCAAAAAGTCCCGACATCGTAGAGGTAGAATGTCAGCCGGGTCCACAAGTTCCAACGGGTCCAGAAATCATGGAGGCAGAATCACAGCCGGGTTCACAAGTTCCAACGGGTCCAGAAATCATGGAGGTAGAATCACAGCCGGGTCCAGTCATCCTAGATCCCTCCACTCATCCCAAAGAGACCCCAAGTGTTTCAAGACAGCCTTGTGAGGATCCAGCCCTTCCCGTATGGAATGATTATATGGACTTACAAAATTTGATGCAACAGGAAGGAGAAGAAAATAATCATACGGATGGGTGGGTCAAAGACTCTTTAGATCATTTAACCTCGAATGAAATTGAACTGTTATGGAATTGCATTTCTGAAATCACATCGGAAATGGGATAAAAACCAAAACAAAAAAAAACAATTTTTTAATAACAAATTGGAGGAGGGTCATGATGTCAATTAAAAAAAATATTATATAGAGTCCAATCTTGGTGGTTCACTTCAGTTTTCCAGCATGAGGTGATCCACGTTTCCCGAAATATGGATCCCATTCCAAGAGAGATTGTGTAGAGCCTTCACTTCAGTTCTTTTTTTTCTACCAAGAGGAGAGGGTCCCCAAAGGGCTACCCATGTTCAAAGAGAGAAAGTGTAGAGCGTTCATTTAAGTTTTTTTTTCAAGTTTAGGGGAGGGAGGTCTCAAAATGACACCCCCCATTTTCAAAGAGAGATGGTGTAGAGCGTTCATTTCTGTTTTTTCCAAAGTTAAGGAGTTTTCAAATGACTACCCATTTCAGAGAAAGAGAGAGAGAGAAGGTGTAGAGCGTTCATTTCAGTTTTCCAAGGTTAGGATGGTGGTGGAGAATCCTCCAAAATGGCTACTCATGTCAAAGAGAGAGAGAGAGAGAAAATGCGTAGAGCGTTCATTTCAGTTTTCCAACATTAGAAGGTTCCAAAATACCTTCTGAATTCAAAGAGAGATCGTGTAGAGCGTTCATTTCCAGTTCTCCAAGATCAGAAGAAGAGGGTCCGCTTTTCCCAAAAGGGCTTTCCGCATTCAGAGACAGCGAAGTGCAGACTTCAGTTTTCTCCCTCCCCAAGAATAGAGGGTCCCAAAATGGCTTTCCATTTCAAAGAGAGAGGGAGAGGCGTTCATTTCCATTCTCCAAGGTAGGGTCGTCTGCTTTTTCCTAAAATGGCTTCCCAATTCAAAGAGAGAGAGAGAGAGAGAGAGTGAAAGGGTGTGTAGAGCGGTCATGTTCATTCCCCAAGATAGGGTCGTCAGCTTTTTCTCAAAATGGCATCTCCCCATTCAAAAAGAGATCGTAACCAATTTTTTCCAGTTTTTTCCAAGATGGGGGGAGAAGAAAACCTAGGATGGAATAACACGACACACAGAGAGAAAGAGAAAAAAAACGCCATCTTGTCATTTTCTGATAGGGTACCGGTGTTCGAATACTTTTGTGACCGACTGTACATCTTTAAACAGACACAAAAACAACATGTAAGCTCTTATTTCAATATTAATAATAAAAAAATGTCAGCAGAGATTTTAATGGCTAACAGAGAAAAAGAAATTGATTATAAAAAAATCCCTCCTGAAACAAAAATTTTAACTAGTTTTACGAGACTATTTAATATCATTAACATTAGAAACAGTCCCAACACTGACAGACATCAAGGCCTAAATATGAAATCGAAACAATATTCATCACAGCAATTTAATTACTAAATTTCAGTATATAAAATTTTGAAAGTATTAAATTGTAGGGTTTTTCTTAATTTGCATAACATATTTATTTTAAGTTTTCCTGCTCTCAACTTCTCAAATTTCCCCTCACATTCTCTCGCCAGGATGTAAATTTAAAATTAAGTGAAGTGCTATTTAAACGTGTGATTATATCAGTTTATTCAGAGCGTGTTTCAGTAGCCTAGCACACGTCTCGTTGTAATTTCGAGGTCACTCGAGTAAGCCTTTTGGCCTTATACGTTTAGTATCACACCGATTAGAATTCTGTGAGTCCATCTCTTAAGAGTAATTTTGAAGTGTGTTCTTGCACCCATTTATTTTTCAGATTTGATTTATATTCTCGTCTACGTTTAAGTTATCGCCACAAATAAACGGTGTTTTTGTAACGCACGAAGCCGTGCTGCCTGTTATTTTTAGTTTGAGTTAACTTTCTGAAGCCGGCTGGTACAGCAGTTGTACCAGGAAAATGACTTTCCTTAACGCCGGCTGTGGTACAACTGTCGTACCAGCCATTCTCTCCCTATTTTAGAGAATCGTTTTCTGTACGTCTCTGGGTGGTACATTGTCACTGCTCAGAATAGCCGCTGGCTACGCATTATTTTCCTCTTCTTTACATTTTGGCAAAAAACGCAGGTTTCGCCTTGCGCCAATATACTTGAAAATCAAATAGAGGCCATCTCTAATTTTTTTAGTACTGACTTTTGCTATGATTAAAACGTCAGCGATTTTGCACGCTGTTTAAGCTTACCAGATTTAATGCTTTTTAATCACAGCAAATAAGAATACATTATTTTTTTTAGATTTAATGCCCTTCTAGAAAATAGCTAAAACCGCTTTTACCGTTTACTTCCTTTTTTTACTTATGAAACATAAAATTTTATTTTGACATTTTTTTGGGGTGCACCTTTGTCAACTCTTTCAAAGTGCTTCTATTATGTAGGCAATTTTGTCCGATTTATCAGGAGATAAATAAGAAACTATTGTATGCATAATATTTTTTGTGATTTTCATTGATTGTAAATTAAATAAAATCAATTTATCTTTAGACCCTCTTTTAGGATGAGATCTGTCAAAAAGTATTTAAATATCAGTAAAGCTCACGTTACTTCTAAATTGAATCAAAACATCAGTTACATTGTAAAAAATTTCGGCCAGTTTTATTTGCTGAAATTCTTATACTCCTCAAGAGATAAAGCAAATTCAAACAAGTTAATAATAATAATAATAATAAAAAATCTTTAAAAAAGGTTCTTATTTTGTCTGTAATAAGGTGTATGTCAACTAACTATTAAAGGTATGAGAATTAGGATTGGATTACGGAAAAGCACGCAAGCGCTATCTGCTTATGGGATGTATGCTTTCCTGTAAATCTTTTTAAGAGAAAATTGCTCGCATTTACGTTCCTGGTGGAAAACTCCACATGTAAGCTCACAACAATTACCTGTATGAGGGAAGGGATGCTTTCGCGAAGGACTTTCTAAGGGAAGCTGGCTTGCATTTACGCTACACAAAAACATTGAAACCAACCCTTTAGCCGGATTCAAACCCGAGCAAGCTACAAGTGTTCAGCCACCTTTGCCACTCTACTGAAGGGCCCGTAAAAAAATTGATAAAAAAAAGTATTGAAATAATCGGTTTAATTTACTAACCTATATTTCTCAATCGACAGTACATAAATTACGCATATGAGGGAATTATTTGTGAATAAATAAACTGTATTGCACTTTTCTCCACTATTTCATATTACAATGGAATTATTGCATTTCAAAGTTATTTCTGATGAATTAATTTTGCTCCGTTCATGATTTTTTATATTTTCAAAGAAAAAAATTCCTACTTTAAATAAAAAAATACATGAGAAGATACTTTATGAAAAATTTGGCGTAAATGGTTTTCTTAATTTTGCTTTGAAAATATTCCAGGGTAATCGTTTTCATTACTGGAAGAAATATGAAAAACAGATTTACTACCTTTAAGTGACAACACCCAGTATGTCCTTATTCTTTTGAAAACGTGAAAGATTTCTCTTTCTAAAATAAATTAGAAAATATATTATGTGCAAATAGAATATTCGTTGAAAATGAAATAGACTTTAACCTGGTTTTGGATGAAATTTCTACCTATGAAAAGAAATTGACGTATAATTAATTCTTCATGAACATTTAAAACTGTTCTGAAAAATACTTTTGATGATTGCATGTATAAGTCAGAGATTTTTTTTCTCTGCTAACATAAACAAAAGCCAATTTTACAAAGAAAAATTCTCGTTAAAGTGAGTGAGTGAGTGAGAGATTATGGCGCAAAACCAAAGTTGATTATAGTGCGCCAAACGCGAGATGGGGTGAGTACAATTGATGAAATTAAAATACAATAAATAAAAACAAGTAGACAAATGTATCAAATCCAGAGGATGAAGTCATATAAAAACAAGTTAAAACCACACATTTAAAATTCAAGACACAATTTTCTAAACAAATTACATTAGGTGATAAAAGCCAGTCTCTTTTAAATAATAAAATAAATTACAATTCACCTCCCTTCCGATTAAACGGTCGAGAGGTAAGTCACAGCTATTAAAATACTTCTGAAGAAGGTTATTAAAATATGGACACTCAATTAAAATATGACGGACAGATAGACAAACATTACAATTTGAACAAACAGGCTCATTCTCTGCTTTTAAAAGGTAGCTATGTGTCACTCTTGTGTGACCAATTCTGAGGCGAGTCAAAAGAACTTCTTCTTTACGATTTCCAGCAAAATCCCAATGCTCAATTCTAGGCTTTACATGTCTTAACTTGTTTTGACGCTGAACATCCCAAAATTGCTGCCATTTTTTTCGTATCTTCTCTTTCACAACACAACAGATGTCTCCAAAAGGGATGAGGCGACTGGACAGTTCAACAGCACATTTCGCTGTGATATCTGCCAGCTCATTCCCTTTAATTCCCACATGACCGGGAACCCAGCAGTACAGGATTTCATATCCACGACTCGTTAGGTTTATATGAATCTTGAAAACATCCACTATGACTGGGTTTTGAGTGTTAGCAAAAGCTTCTAAAGATTTCAGTGCACTATAGGAGTCTGTATAAACTATGAACTTTTTGTGGCAGAGCTTTGAGATGTACAAAAGAGCATAATATATTGCAGTTAGTTCAGATGTTAGGACAGAGAAAGCATGGTGCAGGCATCTGCCCTCTATGTAATTTTCAAATACAAAAGCCATCCCGACATGATCTTTTGACTTGGATCCATCTGTATAAACTGGAAGATAACTGCTATATTTGTGCCTGTGCTCAGCGAAGAGTTGTCTATAAATGATGTCATTGGTGCTTGACTTGACGTGATGCTTGAAAACATAAAGAAGCTGAATCCGTGCATTTTCCCAAGGTGGGAATTCAAAATTCTGTACTGCTTGGGGTCGCATATCAGAGAGGGAAAGTTCCTCAATGATAGGGCGAACTCTTAAAGGAAAGGTAGGAACATAGGATGGACGTATTTCAAATAAAGTGTAACACACATCATCAAGTAAGTACAGCTTATTGGGATGTTCAGGTTGTGACAGAATATTAAAATATTGCAATAGGGACAATTGCTCACGCCTCAGATAAAGTGATGGTTCGTTTGAGTCAACATACAGGCTCTGGACAGGAGAAGATCTGAAAGCTCCTGAAGAAATCCGCAGAGCTTGATGGTGAACAGGATCGAGTTTTAACAAAACTGATGACCGAGCGGATCCGTAAACAACTGAGCCATAGTCCAATCTAGAGCGAACTAGGGCTCTGTAAATGCGAAGCATGGAGCAACGCTCTGCACCCCAGGAGGTGTTAGCCAACACTTTTAAAATATTTAGTGTTTTTAGACACTTCTTTCTCAGGTTTAAAACATGAGGAAGGAAAGTCAATTTCTGGTCGAACGTCACTCCTAAAAATTTTACTTCGGGCGCAACTGGAATAATTGAACCATTGAGGTATAACTCAGGTTCAGGATGGAGACCTCGCTTCCTACAAAAGTGCACGCACAAAGTTTTTTGTTTGGAAAAGGTAAATCCCTGTTTGTTTGACCATTCTTGGATCTTATTCAGAGCTATTTGCAGTTGCCGCTCTACGTATCTCATGTCTGCCCCTCGACAGCTAATCTGCAGATCATCAACATATAGAGATCCCAAGATGGTGGAAGGAAGTTCTTTTAATACTGAGTTTATTTTTAAACTAAACAGGGTTACACTAAGCACACAGCCTTGAGGCACACCCTCTTCCTGTTGAAAAACATCCGAAAAAACAGAGCCAATTCTTACTTGAAAAGTTCTAGCGTTCAGGAAATTCTGAATGAAAATTGGTAGGTTGCCGCGCAAGCCACTCTCGTAAAGATCGCGAAGTATACCGTATCTCCATGCCTTATCATAAGCTTTCTCTATATCGAAGAAAATTGAGACAAGGTGATTTTTTATTAAAAAAGCTTTTCGAATGGATGTCTCTAAGAGGAGCATGTTATCTACGGTTGTTCTCCCTTTTTGAAAACCACTTTGATAAGGCGATATAATATTATTCTTTTCCAAGAAGTAGACTAGGCGGCTGTTTACCATCTTTTCAAACAGTTTGCATACGCAACTGGTAAGTGCAATTGGCCGATAGTTAGCAGGATTCCTTGGATCCTTCCCTGGCTTAGCAATAGGAACGACAACAGCTCTCCTCCATGCACTGGGAAAAATACGCTCCTGCCACACTCTATTGTAAAGAGCGAGAAGGGCAGTCAGTGACATATAGGACAGATGCTTTAGCATTTCGTAATTTATGCCATCAAAACCCGGAGAAGACTTCTGTGTCTGCAATAAAGCTCTCTTTAATTCCAGCATTGTAAATGCTCTATTGTAAGACTCAGACTTGCTAGAGTTGAATGCGATGGGATTTATTTCAGAGTGCTGCTTGATAGAGAGAAATGCAGGTGAATAGTTTCTGCTGGAAGAAACGGCAGCAAAAGTCTCAACAATAGTATTTGCAATTTCTTCTATGGAGCTAATCACTCGGCCATCTTTTTCCAAAAAGGAAAGTGAGTGGTCTTTATATATTCCGCATGCTTTTCGAACTCTTTCCCAAACCCGCTTACTAGGGGTACAGGATGTTATTGACGACACATATGAAATCCAAGAATTCCTTTGGCTCTGTCTTCTTACCTTTCGTGCATTTGCTTTGGCTCTTTTAAAGGCTATGAGGTTTCGCAGAGTAGGATATCTACGAAAAATACCCCATGCTTTTTTCTGTTTTTTCAGTGCTTCATGACAGTCGCGATTCCACCACGGTTTCGAATATTTTAGTATTTTTCCTGATGTTCTAGGAATCGAAAGCATAGCTGCCTGAATAATAGTATTAGTAACAGCTTCCACAGCGTCATCGATATGCACATCTTCTACCATTTCCTCTGTGAGCTCTGCAGAGGAAGAGAAGAGTTCCCAGTCTGCCCTGTCCAGTATAAACCGAGGGAGTCTCGACATGGGGTTTGCTCCTCTTCGTGCAAGAGATACAAAAATGGGATAATGATCGCTGTTGTACAGGTCATTTCCGACACTAAAAGTGCAAAATGGCAACAGAGACGGTGAACAGACGGCAAGGTCGAGAGCGTGGAATGTCCTTGAAGGTCTCATGGAAGTACGTATCCTGCCCATTATTTAGGAGACAAAGGCTATGATCTTCGATCATCTGCTCAATTTGTCTTCCTCGGCAATTTGTATCTTTACTACCTCAGAGCTCACTATGGCCGTTAAAATCTCCTATTATCATGAAAGGCTCAGGCAGCTGCTCTAAAAGACCATTTAAATCTTGCCGATCAATATTCTGATTTGGAGGCAAATACAGAGAAACGACTGTAACAACAATATCTAAATTTCTTTGAGTAGCGACAACTTGGAGGGATGTCGTCAAAGAAAGCACATTTGAGGGATAGTCCAGTGAGGTGAGGAGACCTACACCTCCACTGGCACGCTCACCTGCGAGGTTATCTTTCCTGACGAAGGAAAACCTCCGAAGTTTTGCTTGTTGTTTTGGTTTTAGATTTGTTTCCTGTACTGCGAAGCATACAGGATGATAAGTATTAATTATGGCTTTGATGTCGAGCAAATTTCGGTGGAAACCGCGACAGTTCCATGAGACGAGGGTGGCCATTATGGGTGGTTTTTGTTCTTTCTGTGCTCTTGTTTGGTTTTTCGTGGAAGTAGTTCCCTAGGAAATTCTAGACCCTCCTCTACTTCCATAGTGTCTGAATCCGCAGATTCAGAAATCATTTCGTCAAAAGAGCTATTGCTGGAACTTCTATTTTTATTTGATACTTTTTTAGTGACAGTTTTGGGTTTACTTTGAATGACTATTTCTTTATTTTGTATTAAATGAGTTGACTTTTATGTTTTCTTGGTGGATGTAGTCGGTTGGGTTTTATTTGGTTTAGTCTGCGTGCCTATTGATGTTTGTGTGGCAATGCTACGTTTTCTTTTAACTGCACTGGCATAAGATTTCTTTGATTGGAGCTGTGTGCTTTGAACTAGTTTTCTGGCTTCAGTATACGAGATGTTCCTGGTAACTTTAAGAGTCTGTACTTCTTTTTCGGATTTCCGTTTTGAGCACAGGCGTGAAAATGATGGGTGCTGACCCTTGCAATTTATACACGAAGGCGCAGCGGTACAATTTTCGGAATCGTGGCCAATCTGTGAGCATCGGGCGCATGCAAGGCTGCCACGACAAGACATCTTAGAATGGCCGAAACGCTGGCATTGGAAACATCGCATAGGGTTAGGAATATAAGGTCTTACAGGACAATTTAAGTATCCGTCCTTAATATTCTTAGGCAGAACAGGCGTGTTGAAGGTAAGGATCACGTGTTTCGTGTCAATCAACTTACTTTCATTTCGCATCTTGATCCGCCTAGCACCACAGACATTTTGGTCAGCTAACTCGGAGACGAACTCTTCTTCTGAAACACACAGAAGGTCGATCTCCGAGATCACACCTCTACAAGAATTAAGTGTTTTGTGTGCTGACACAGTTATAGATATTTCTCCAAGTTTGGTTTGTCGAGAAAGAGAAGCAGACTGGGTGGCCGATTTGGTGTCAATAAGCAGGTCTCCAGAACGGAGACGCTTTATGTTCTTTGGCTCACCTATGCATGATTGAATGTATTTGCTTACGAGAAAAGGAGACATCTTTTGCAGTTCACCAGAAGGACTAGAGACAACAAGGAAGCGAGGATTTTCAGTAGTTTCGTTGGCATTTGCATTGGTACGGATCTTTTTGCTAATCGTTTTGTCTACAATTTCAATATCTTTGTCATTTGCTTCAGTTCGGATCTTCTTGTTAAGAGATTTGTCAATAATTTCGATATCTTGGTTGGTTTCATTCGATTCGGGTTTTTTAAGAATAAATAAAGAAGCCATGATTGAAAGAGAAAAAATTCGGGTCCGACGGCCCCGCCCACCACGGAGCCCAACAAGGGAACACAGATTCCTGTGTTAGGGCTAGCCGGACCTACACGCAAACTGAAGCCCCACAGTCGGCTTTCCCGAAAGCAGGTACTCCCGAGAGCTTGACCCCAAGCCACTGACACAAGGACTAGTGACCAGCCGATTGACACCCGTGAGGACGACTAAGGTGCCTCCCGTTTAGCTGAAGCAGAGGCCAAAGCAGTGTGTTGGGGACAGTACCTCGCCCATCAACTACCAGGACCCTCCTTTCCAGCGACACGGGTCTCCACGCACGGCAAACACGTGGGCAGTTTTCTCGCCACTCGAAAACTAGAAACAAGGTCTGTTCCAGCCTCTCGTGACGAGCCCCAACCTCCTTAGAGAGAAACCACAAGTGAGAAGGGAAGGGAAAAAGTTCCAGCCAAGAGGAGAGGAGACGGAAAAGAGGATAGATCACTGGGGCTCCAGGATCGTGACACCCGTCTCATCAAGAAGATGATCCCCTGAAGGGCTAGGGTACCTCGGGATTGCCACACCCGTACTCACAAAAGTGAGCCCCCTGAGGGGCCTCGTTAAAGATATACCTCCTTTGCCTGATAGTCCAATGTAATATCTGTTAAAAGATGAAACGCAACCAATGCAACTCGGATTATACAGTCATGTCCATAAATTAAGGATAATTCAGAGTCATTCAGAAATCGAACTCTAAAATAAATATATCACCTGTAAAATCACTACACACATCTTCAAGAATCATATGCAAATTTCAGGAAGTAACCAGATGACACGGATGGTACGTCAGAATGACGAGAGTGTAAGAGAGTGATATATAGGGAATACAGGCAAAGAAGTAAAATTGTTCACAGGCTCTTTATAACCATTTTAGTTCAATAACCGAATAGTTATGACACAAAGGACGCATTTGGATGATTTTTTACGTGGTAGAATTATCGGCCGTCTGGAATGTGGACGTACCCAACTGGAAGTATCAGACGAACTTGGAATTGCCCAGGAGGTACTGTGTCAGCTCGTTACCATAATGGTTCCCCAAAACTTGCATTTTTACATTCAGTTCTACATAATTACTATAATTTAGGTTTTAAAAGTAAAGTTTGTAGCTAGCCAAAGTAAAAATGTTTGTTAAAGGCCTATAATAAACTAACTTCATGAGATGTATTACAATGAAAGTTTCAGAAAAAGAAATTAAGCCGTTTAAATTTTTTAAAAAGTGTTTACTTAAATGATATAAAATACTAATCGAAAAAATAAGTTTAGGACATATTAATTATTTTGAATATGAAAAACAGGATAAAATACATCACTTACATAAATTTAATACTACAAGAAAATTAAATTTTTTAAAAAACAAATATACTAAATATATCATTCAAAACCAGACTAGTTAAAACTTTAGCTCTCATTATCTCAGACACATCCATTTACTTGAGTTTTCATTCTTTAAATTTTTTTATCATTTCCAATGGCTTGGCAAAAAATTACAAAAAACTAAAATCTTATAAACAGATTCATGGTTTTTTTATACAGACACAGTATTTTTATACAAATAAGGCAAAAATAAATTTTCTTAAAACAAACTTTATTACATGAATATTAAATTGTACTAAAAAAATCATTAAACATTTTAAATCATGACCTGCAGAAGATTTTGGCAAGCTTCAGAAAGCCACTGTTATTTCAACATAATGAAGGTATTAAAAATGAAACAAACAGATTAACACTGTGTAAGATGAAACCATATAACCTGACTAACGTACTTTGGTGCAGGAATAAAAACTCAAAAATCTTGGTCTTCTGTTTCTTTATCATTAAAATATGCAAAATTATTTCCTGAACTTACTTTCCTTCATTTATCTTCCCAACTAAACTAGCATAAATAAACTTTCTGAAATCATATGTATTAAAAGGCTGATCAATATCCAAATGCCGGCTAAGTTTATGCACAAAATCGCATATAAATACCCCACAACTCATACCATCATTTTGAACAGTGTGACTTGGAAATGAAACACACCAACTATCACTAATGTTTAAAATACTATTTATGACCTTTTTGCCACAGCTGAATTTATGAAGATACTGAATTTTGAACCGAGTTAAAACCAAGCGGATCATAAAATTGAAACATTTTATCATTAATTCTTGCTACCAGTAAAACCCAATGATTATTTTTTACAAGAACTGGAATAAAAAAGAAATCAACAGAAGCTAAATCATGTTTTTGCCATACAGTTTGATCTTAACTACCTGATGGAAAGAAAGGTGTATGATAACACTTGGCTGCTACTGAAGAAGAACCACTAAGACTAATAAAAAGGAAAGCATTAATAACATCGTCACTGAGCCAACCAGACTGAAAATTTAAAGATGCAGATTTTTGTATGGATCCAGAGATTTTATATCCAAAAATGTTAGAGGTGTTTCTCTAACATATAAAATGCATTTTGAAATATCCTCATGAATAAGCTTGGGAGTAAAAGTACTTTTATTAATTGTGCACGCTAAATTAATGCCTAATAAATCTTCTTTAACGTTTTTTTTTTATTCTGAATATTCAGATAAGTTGAAATTTTACGCTTTGCACTTTTTGAAGCAGTTGTACAAAACAAAGTCTGACGGGCTAATTTTAAATTTGGGGGAACACTGACAAATAGCATTTTGTCAGGAAATTCTTTCAGATAGTTCGACTCTATTACACCTTTACAATTAGAAACAATTTCTTTCAAATTTTTTGTTATAATAGGCAACAATATCTTTTTAACTGTTGGATTAGGCAGCATAACCTGTAATTTAGATATTAAAGTCTTACAATTATCGATTTTATGTTCTAAGTTACATGCTACTGCATTCGAAATAACAGACTTTGTACCTGTTTGTATGGCTGATGAACAGCTTTTGCTTTTATGAGTATCTGTTACGAAGAAGGATAGATCTCTTTGTCTGACTGAATGTACTTTATGAATGTGTTTACATAATGGACTGAAATCTGGACAATTACAATCATATAAATGACTACACAAATTAAGGCAAGATAAGCTAATACATTTAGAGTAACAGTGATCAGTTTGAGGACATAACTCATATAAGCATTTAACTGTATACTGAATATTAGAAGTCTGTGATTTTACAGTCCACAATAAAAAACCTGCCAGTTACATTATCAGGTTCAATGTTCCGCCTTACTTTCTTTGGGAACATGCACAGACCTGACTCGGAACAGGGAGCTTACTAAAGCTATGTTCAATAACTGTGGGAAGTAGACAAGATACACAGGAAGGGTATACGAAACCCTTTATTTTTTCACTCTTTACAATAATTTCCGTACTTCGGAATACAGAGACCAACTACTTGTGGTCTGAACGTAAGAATATAAAAATATAACTAAACTCTAACTTAAATTTGGAATAATCAACTAGGGCCTACGTTTAAGATTGGCCGGATATTAACAAGAAGCCGTATGTAGTACAGAGAACTGTTAACACTACAATACGTTTAAAATTATCACGAGGATTAAACCTCTGGCTTGGAAGGCAAACAGCAACCGAGTAAAACTTCTAAGGCAAGCGGCGTGCTTCGACTAACTCCTTCCTCTCTCTCGCTTGGCAAAAAGCCACAACTTAAGTGTACTTGGCGTTCGCCAGACAAATTTTGCATAAATAAGTTAACGCTTTTAATTCTGGCCGGAAGTAGAAAATAAGAAGTGATAGTAAAGATTTAAAATAAAATAAACGTTAGTAAAACTTAAGATCCTTACAACATCACTATCTAAAATTTTTATTCCCTAATCATGTCGCTTATTATATGTTGGTGGACATGTACTCTGCTTGTAATTAGTTTTAATTTTATAGCTGTGAGCCATGTATGTGTCCTCTTCAATTTTTAAAAGTACTTCAATTAATTTATCTAAAAGCCTGTTAAATTTTCGTCTAAAATATGTTGTTTTTAATTTGTTATGAAACGATTCACAATTCAAATTGGTATCTGTGAATGCATGAGGGAAGTTTCTATGGGCCATTGACCAAAGATTAGCACGGGTATAGTAATGTTCTTCAAAATATTGTATAAAAGATGGTGCAATAGTTCGAAACTTCTGAAGGAAATTATCCATCATCACTATGAATCGAGCAGAATTGGTTTCTTCAAGTAATACTACCATATTAAAATAGATTTCATCTTTAAGTTTTTGATTAGAAACCATTCGGCACAAATTACGTTGCCAAGCACGATGCACATGCCATTTACATAACAAATGTGTAATACCAGGACCAAATACTTTATCAAATGCAGGATGGGTAGTCTTATCATCATCTGTCATAAGACAATTGACATAAAGTTCAGGTATTACACATTTGATACTGAGGAATAAATTATACATTGTATCCTGGTCTAACTGATTTGTAATGAAATGCGCTACAGAATAACCACTACCAAACTCATCATGAACGATTAAATTCAATAAATAAAAATCATATTGATTTGTTTTGTGAGTAGAATCAATACATAAAATCCTGGAGCAACCTTTAATCATCATATCTTTCTGCTGTTTAGTCTGCAAGCCTAATGCAAAAGACTCATTTGTAGAAGAAAGTTCATCAAGCCCTCTTGGACCGTACAATGTTGGCTTTCCTTGTGGTCTATAAATAAGTACTGGATCATATGATTCTTGCCTGAGTTTTTCAACTATTGTGGCAACTGAAAGTGAATCATCACCAGGAAAGGAACATACTAACCGCTTTTTGTAAGTGTTTATCACTCTTCGTGTTACAAAGACATCTTTATCATATATGCCCTCCGCATTATCCCGCAGTCCACTTCCATCTCTGATAAATTCTTGAATTTGATCTGTGGATACACCTAACTGTGCATAAGCTTTAATTTTATTACAGCAACTCTGACTAAGTTGGTGGAACCTGCTATTTTCAAAAGACAATTCATGATTATGATTCGAATAAAATATGGCTGTGACAAGGTGCGATTCTTCACAAACTAAAATTTTTGAAGGACACTTAAAGTTGGAAGGTAAAGTATCTTTTAGATTTTTTCTACTAGAAACAGGAACTTTCTTTTTATGCATTACATTAAATTGACAACAGTAATAATGAAAAGTTTTAGCATTCCTACATCTACTTCCAGCAGACTTTTTATAAGAACTGAATGTTTGCTTACTATGCGATTCTAACCAGAATTGAAATTCTCCTATTGATGAAAATGTAAGTTCTTGCACAGCCATCTCATAATCATGATACTCAGCCAAATGTTTATTACATTCATTATCAGAACAAAATGTTTCCTTACAATCAGAAATAACACATGACTTAGAATTATTAGATGTAGGATTTTTAATACTACAGATCTTTTCATGATGAAAAAGGTTACTGCGGCTTTTACAATCTCTCTCACACCGGTCACAAATATATGCCTTTGGAATACATTCAGCTGATGGTGCTTTGCAACATTTTTTATGATTGGAAAATGATTGTCTAGTGGAGTACGACTTCATACAAACTTCACACACTCTGGGATATTTCATTTATACAATACCTTTACAGTTACGTTTATGATTAGATAAGGACTGTTTAGAAGAAAAAGGTTTCTTACATTTAGGGCAAATCTTAGATTTTCCATTAGAAGCACAATTTTCTTTATCATAATTACTCACGAGTTCAATTTTATTGGTTTTTTCAGATTTATTTGGACACTTAGCACCCCCAAACTTAAAGTTTGAGCATTCATTATCATCTTCAAAAAGTGAAATCGATGAAATGCTTGAAAAACCGCCGACAGATCGAAAATCAACAACTTTAAGATCTGATGAGATGAAGGAAGCCGAGTCTGGAACAGGAGAACTAGAATAGGTGAGAACCTGAAAAGCAGAACCTAAATAACCAGAAGATTCAGAATTGAGCACAGAAGCAACAGAAAGTTGAGGAACAGATGCAATGGCATCAACATTATTTGGACCAATGTTAACAGCACTTTCAAGAAATGGAAAATCTGATAAAGGAGATGAAATGGAATTAATTGCAAGCTCTGAAGCAACTGTAACAGGACACAAAGAAGAACCAGAAAGCTGAGAAATAGATACACTTGGATCAGCAGAAAAATGAGAAACAGATGGAGTACTGGAATCCTGAGAAACTGGTGCATTGATGTCAAGAATACTCGAAAGAGTGTTAGCTATAGGCTCAAGAACTGGAAAATCCGATAACAAGAAACCACTTGGATGATTATCCAATGACGTGCTGGTAGAACCATATTTTAAAACATCTGAATAAAGAGGTTTAGAAAGAACATCAGGAGAATCCAACAATACTGAAATACTGGGATGGTTATGAAAATCAGTCAAAACGCCTGGTAATGCTAAACCATTAGGGCGACTATCCAATGTAGTGCAGACATGCGAAACCCGTTTCAAAACACTTGAATAAAATGGTTTCGAAGGAACACTTGAAGGAGCACACGAAACTGAAACACTAGAATCTGATAAGCCTAAACTATCAAGATGACTATCCAAAGTGCTGCAAACAGAAGAAACCCGTTTCAAAACACTTGAATAAAGAGGTTTAGAGTGAGTACTTGAAGTATCTGAAATGACAGAAGCACGAGGATAATTATCCAAAATCGTGATAGGTACAGAAGGATGTTTTCTTGAAACAGTGGATGGAACAGCTTTAGTATTGGTCCTTTTGGCGATTTTTTTATTTGGCGACAAACTTCGGTCGCCAATGTATACCTGGCTTTGAAGATCGGGAAAAAATGGTGGATTGTCAACAAAACCCGATCTAGATTAAATAACAATCCTAAAAAAAGCTCTTGATCAGAATAAACAGTCTTTCTCTAATTTTCAACATTTCTAGTACTGCTATGATAAATTCTTGAAACACTACCGTAAATGAATTTATGGCAGTGATTATGTTATGAGTAATGAAATTTACAAAAGGTTAATATTTTAAATTACAAAATATAATATTAATGTATTAAACATTAATATTTTAAGTAGTTAGTTACTATTTATATTATATTAGTACTTAGCTAATATTTTAAATTTACAAAAGGTTAATTTTTATGTTATGAATAATGAAATTTACAAGAGGTTCATAAATGCATTTCTAACTAGTAGTATATGTTACTTTAGTTTCTTAGATTCTGTTATTAAAAGAAAATAAAAAAATATTTCAAAGGAAATCAAATTAAATTATAATGAGCAAGTTTTGTAGCAGCGTTAGAAATACTTTTTATGATTAAATTTTGTAAATGGTAAAAATATTAAGAAGTGTGTATTTTTTAATCCCTAAATTTATTACAAGTAATTTATGTTTATAATTTAAAAGCTAAAATTAAATTATCATAATGAGTAAATTTTGTACCAATGGTAATAATATAACTATCATCATAAATGATGATTTCTGTGAAAAATTCGAACAGTCATTGGAATCCACTAGTGTTGGAGTGATAAGCCACTGAACAGTGGTAGTTCATGCTGGCTATATGGGAGTTTTTGTGGTTTTTCGTACATGTAACGGGAATCTGAGCCAGTTTCTCTTAAAAAGTACTAAAAGTTCTCTTAAAGGCATCTTTCTTCTGCTAGCCAGCATATATATTTATTTTCTATTCATAATTCTCTCTTATTTTCTTATTTCTTAATTCTAAATCTTACTTCTGAAGTGAAGAAGTGTTGCATCTATAGGTCGAAAAATATGGTTTATTTATTTGAATTTAAATTTTACATTTGAACTTAATTATTATCATAAGTTATCTTGCCACAAGTAGTTGACTGAGTTGTAAGCACAAAGTGTGCCTTCTGTTCTGTACATCTAAACTTTATGAGAGAATAAAAGTATATCTTAATAAGAATATATCTAAACTTTATAATAATAACATTTAAAGACATTGAAATCAGTATCTAAGTGCTTGCCATGTAGTCAAATTTTTATATATAAATTGTACTCTTACTTTTATTACAAAAAATTCAGATTTCTGTCAGATAAAATGTTTAAGTAATGTAGAAAATTGGCATAAAATTTAAAATAAAAAGTCGACTGTTATGTCAACATACTATTAATAAAAGTAATTGTACTCAGTGAAGGTTATTCATATACAGCTATTAGGTTGTAAGATTTACAAAATTTGAGAACTGTAAATTATAAGCAGTATATTCCATAATCTAAGCAACATTGTATTATTTTATAGCCAGTCAAATTATAAAAATGTTATAAAAGCAATAATTTTGGTCCTGATTTGAACCTATGAATTCATGCAGTTACACATCCCTATAATTCTAATATGAGGCAAAAAAGTACTTTTAGACCATGGTAATTTTGATCTCCTTAGCAAAGGAAACACAAAGAGTTTACCTCATGCTACTGAAAATGTGTTTTTTCTTTTTTTTTCCTTGGGGGGTGGAGTTTATTAATAATATGCAGAGTTGACATATGAAAAAATGTCAAGACTCATGTGATGTAATATTAAAAGCATCAGTTTTAACTATCAAATTTTAGCTTTTTAAAAATATTTTAAATGTTGTGCTGTCCTAACACAAACGTAACTTTAAGAAAAACATGCAATTTATCCCTCCTGCCATCAAAGCTCTGATACCTACCAAATTCGTTAACGTTACGTGGACAGAAATGGCGGCATGTTTCTCAGATCAGTATTTAGGGTTACCAAGGTTATCATAATTTTACATTTATCGCTCCAAAATGTCGCCAAACAAATTTCTTGCCAAAAAGGACTAATACTAAAGCTGTGCTCAGTGGATAAAGCTGGAAACTCAATAGCAGATAAAGAGGAAAAAGATGTAGCACTTACCTTTGGAAGGGTTTTCACATTCAAAACGCTCTTTATGTCCTTCACAAAAATTCTCCCAAGCTGTGCATTACCCTTACGGTTCAGATGCAATCCGTCTCTTGACAAACAAGTACTCCAATAGTACTCACCAGATCTGCAAAAAGAAAAAGCTACTCGGCCTTTGAATGCTTCGAAGAGATTAGTGTTTATCCTAGCTAATTTTCTGTGCAGCTTCTTTAAACTGTACGGGTTGAAACCATTCTCGAATAAATTTCGTTCACGCGGGAGGATACCTGAAAAGAGAATGATCTTCGGGTTTAAACGCTCAATAACCTTATACAGACAATCATATTTATGATGAATATCATCCAAAGTGTCACAAGAGTTATTGGTACCAACGTGAACCAAAACTAACTCAAATTAATTGTCTATCAAGGTTATGGTAAAATCCTAGTATACGGTGCGGCCTTGGCGCGATTTTTAAAATTGTCGTCAACACCAAAATGATGCGTTTACGTTTGTCGCCAAATTTTTGGCAACCTCAAAGTAAAGCGTCACCACAAGTTTGAGTTGGCAAAAAAAGTAAACAAAATGATAATCATAAGATAATAAATCCTAAGCATACGGTGAGAGACAAGAAAAAAAGCAAGCATTTAGAAATTGAAAATAATTTTTAACAGACCTTTATAACAAATAAAAATATAATTTTCAACATGCATCGCAACAAATAAAAAACATTCACATATCAAATATAATAAATTAAATACCATGGCTCAGTGTCTCACATGTTTTAAGGTCTATATCATAACTCAAATGCCATGGCCCTCAAACTCGGGTGGCGGATATATTGCTTTTATTGCGTCAATATTGCTTTTATTGCAAATATAAAGTCTTTAATTTTTTCGGATGACGATTTATTATTTTTGAGGCGCCGCCACATATATTCCACCAAATAAAAGTCAAACTCTTCGCTTACCTTTTTCGTCCCCTTCATCCCACGCTTAATAGCACTCCACGTTCCTTCCAAATCCTAGTATACGGTGCGGCCATGGCGCGATTTTTAAAATTCGGCAGCAATTCGGCTTTTACTGCCCACTGAATTACAGCAAGCTTTCCTTCCAGTTCTAACTTCCAAAAAAATTTCGTGTTTAAATATTCGCAATTCATAGCACTGCACATCATAATCGAAAAGTAACGTTAATCCAACAGTAGAACAAAATACGTTAGCTAAGAGAACTGTAGAACAAAATACGTTAGCTAAGAGAACTGTAGAACAAAATACGTTAGCAAAGAGAACTGTAGAACAAAATACGTTAGCAAAGAGAACTGTAGAACAAAATACGTTAGCAAAGAGAACTGTAGAATAAAAGACGATATCAAACTAAAATCATATTCAGTATCTGATCAAAAATCGATTAATTAAAAAATATTAACCAATCACAAACTCGGCAAAACCACTACTGTTATTTTAAAAAATACAAAAAATAAAAGATAAATAAATTTTACCTGAACATACGTTATCCTTTCTCATTCAGTTTAGCCGAAGACAGAAGATTAACGGAACTTCAAACAATGTTTTGAAATAATTCTTCTCTTCCAACTGCACCAATCAAAACTTCTCAATTTAATATATTTAATGAGCATGCTCCCAAATGCACTCTCATCCAGAACATTCAAAATCGGCTTGGTTATCACAATTGGCGCGCTTATTAGTCTCTTAAACCCAAATTTCGCCAACTCTCATGTGCACCGTATACTAGGATTAAGCCAAGGTTATCTTGCGTGTCAACCTTTCAATGAAACCCGGAAAACAATGAAAATGAACTTCATAATCCAGTAAATTCAGCAATAAATATTCTTCTAAATATTTTATCATCGAATCTTCGATTATAAGTATTTTCATTTTTCCTGTTTGCCAAATAACATAATAAAAATAATACAAATAACAAAATCAAATTAAGAATATTAAGAATTAGCACGTGCAGTAAAAAACTCACCGACGAAAATGGCGGAATACGATTTCTATTTTTACTAGATTTACGTATTTGGCGCCAGAGTCCAGTTTGGCGTAAAAAGATAACCCTCCAACCAATCACAGCAAAGTACACTTTCCCGTAAACATTTGGCGTTTGTCTGTACATACTTGTTCAAACTCCTCCCGTTTCATCCGCTGTTTGAAAAATAGGTGTTTACTTTACGATAAGGCGAACGTCTGTTTACTTCAATTAAAATGGTTTAGAAGAGATGACTCAGGACTTAGAAGACTTCAGGACTTATTTATCCTTGGAGATGACTGTTTCTACTTCGACTTAGCTTTTGATTTTTTAATAATATTTAATATTTTATGCATACAAATTATGTTGAGCAGAATAATGAATTTCAGACGTGTTCAAAAGGTGCGTATCTGAATATAATAACATTTTTGTTGTATAGTATCCATTTTTTTAATTTCACACATTTCTAAAGCAACAGAAGTACGGTATCACTATTTTGGCACACACATCAAAAACATGTATAATTAAGATTAATGTTACATTCCTTATTAAAAGTAATGGGTCTTCATTAAATGCAACCATTCATGCTTTTAGAGGATTTTACATGTGGTGGTCTTAGAAAGATGATGTTCACTACCAATGTTTGTTTATGTTCCCAAAAATAGAGATCTCTTAAAAGGTGACCTCTTAGAGATGTTGTAAATAGATGATTTGCTATAATTATTTTCCAATAGATAATGGAATTAGTGTAATTTAATGTCAATAACTCGAGGAAGCAAATTTAAATACGGTGCAACAAAAATACAGAAGTATTTTAAATGACGAAAATATTCATATTTTGTCAATATCAAATTTAAAAAAGAATTAATTTTGGACAAATTATGAAATCTAACTTTTAATGTCGTCTTCTGGTTTCTATATTTATATCTGGCAAAGTTTTATACTTGTTATGAAAAAATAAAAATGCAAGAAGTTTGAGTCCCGTAGGACAAAGATTGACCGGGAAATTTAGTTTCAAAATTTGCAATGTTTGGTGCCATTTGTAACTTGCCTTCGGGTATCGTTTAATTGAGTTAGAATAATTCCAGGAAATAAGTTTAAATGAAGTGCAGCCAAAATAAGCATAATTTAAATAGTCGTAGAAGGAAGTCATGCGGAATCCATATCAAATTTTCACTTTTTCATAATGACCATAAAACTTTCCCAAATACAAATACAGAAACTGGAAGACCGCATTAAAGATTAGCTTTCGTTATTTGTCCGTTATTCGTTATTTCGTTTGCTGCTTCCCCCATTCCCTTCATCAGAACCGCTAATGACGAAAGGGTGAAATTTCCCCGATTCATCCCCTTTCCAAAAACTCCTAGTTGAGACTGTTATTTGTTGAGACAAGGAATGCTATGTTATAAATGTCAACTTGCTTTTTGCACTTAACAATATAATCGATAAAAACATTCGCACATGTATAGGTTAAGTACGAATTAAGAAAGAACTTAAAAGAAATTTAGAAATCTATAAAAGGTAAGGACATTTTTATGTTACTTTATTAGAGATAATAGTGAAGCACTAAATATTTAAATCAATGTTATTTCATAATACCTTTATTCATTTAAGAAATGGCCCATCAGCGGTAGAGCGGTAAAATCGCTGAACACTGGTAGTTCCGACCTGAGTTCGAACTCAGGCAAACGGGCTGGCTTCATAAGCGTTTTGTGGTTTTTTCCCTTATCAGCTTACAAGCCAGCTTACCACGTACCATACGAGCCAGCTTTCCTAAGAAAGTGCTCTACGAAGGCATTTCTCCTCTTAGGCACATAGCCCCAGTGTGATTTGTCATAATCAACTAAACCAAATCATTTAAGAAATATATCAGTTGATCACTGCTCAGTGTACATCTGCTGTTTGCTTATAGAAACACTTTGTAAAGACATTTCCACTATTTTGCTAATAATTCTGGAAGGCTCATAGAATCCGAAATTATGTTACACTAGCTAACAGAGAACTTAAGTCTGCTTAATACAACAAAAATCTGCTTGACTTGCTTTCGTGTCTTTGGGAAACTTAAGTATATGCAAAAATAAATATTAAAATCTATCACGTATATTTGTAAAGTTGTAAAGCCTACTGTTTTGGTTCACAATAATGATAAATATGCATCATGTTACGACAGTTTTAAAAGATCACAAATAACTATACATATGCTAGACTTCTAACAAAATTTCTGTTAGAATATGAATATGCATTTATTATTATATGAGTCGTAAAACGGCCCACCAGCGGCCGAGCGGTAAAGTAGCTGAACACTGGTAGTTCGGTCCGAGGTTCAAATCCCGCGAACGATAATTTATTTGATATATATATACATATTTACGTTTGGTAGCATTACCGATTGCAATAAAAAGGGAGGTGCACATCTAGATGTTATAACGGACCCATATACAAAATTTCAACGTTCTATAACTAATCGTTTTTGAGTTATGCAAAATGCATACATACGTACTTGCACATCACGAAAAAAATCCCTTTCAAGTATCAACTTAGAGTCATAATCATTATTAGTCATAAGTATCAGCTTAGAGTAAATGGGATTACATTTAACAATAAGTTTTTTTTGAAAAAAAAAAAAAAAAAAGAGTCCTTCATTGTGTTTGTACGTACAGACGTCACCCGAAAAAGTAATTCACATGGATTCCGTAATCGTCAAAAACGGATATTTCCGTTAAAATATGATACCCAAAGTTTTCTCGATTACAATAATTACTACCATTTTATTTGATAGTAAAAGTACAGTAGTAAAACTTGTTTGTTAGTAGTTTGATAGTAAAAGTGATACACGGAAGTAAAGAACCTATATTAAACTACATATTCTTATATAAACAATACCTAAGTGCAGTATATAAATATTTCAAATCAATAAAATCTCACTATGGCACGCTCAAGAAAAAAAAAAAAAAAAAAATAAATAATCATCTAAATTTTCAAATTACAAACATAAATAGCAATAGTAAAAAGCAAATACAAAATAACGCTTCCCGCTATCAAAATTGCTCATCTTCTTAAATATCAACAACTAAACTAAATAGTATTTCAACTAAAACACATAATGTAAACAAGAGTTTGCCCGATGCCCAAAAAAATTCAAAATTATCTATGAAAAATATGATCACATTGTAACGCAACTGCATCATTCGCATTCGCATAGAAACCGCATCGTACGACAGATGCGAGTAACGAAATGAATTTGTGAGTACCGAATCGGTACTTCGAGTCAACCGATGTACCCGTTACTCAATAACGAATACAAGCTGTTTGCTCCAGCTCTAGTGTAATGCGAAGAAAATGGCTAAAGTTGTCTTCGATTTATTGTTTCTCGGCGCTATTTCTGGAATCTGCGAGGAGAAAGTGCAAAAAACTATCAGATTTATCATTACATTTGTAATAATGACTTGTCAGATTATCTCAGTGTTATGTGAAGAGTAGCACGTTGGAATTATCGTTGTGCTTTCTTCAATAGAAACCTTAGTTAATGTTCTGCATTACAGAAATTCAACTTTGACTGTCCAATCGGCGGTTCTTTCTTCGCACTCGGACGTGAACTGGTATTAATCTGAGAAATTTCTTACTAATAATGACTGTGAAAGCCGTAAGAAAATATTAATAGTAGAAATAAGCTGTCTTTCTACTACTAGTGCGGAACGCTACTATTAGTATTTGTTTTCAAATGTCTAGTTTCTGGTGCTGGCGAAGAACTTATAACCGACTGCCTATAGGGCAAAACTCTTCCCCATTATTATTTCGTTCAGTTGTTAATGGTAATAATTTGTTTTCAGATTCATTTCTCACCTATTTTTTATGGTTTTAGGCTTATTATGTGCATGGAATATTTTTTTTATCAACAAACTTGTGCATTTTTACGTACATGATTTTGGATTGTGTTATAGACTACAACATCATATTTGCTATAGCCAAAACATGTCTTGCAAATGCTCGGTGCACTTGGTATTAATGGGAGTAGAGTTTTTGCAAATATAAGCTGAGGAGAAAATGTTATTTTGAAATTATAATATTGTATGGAGTAATTTTCGACATGTTGTTTAGTGTCAAATTGTTATTTTTCTACACAAACATAAAATACGCGAAGAATGACATTCCTCGTACGATATCAAAATTTGGGGATTTGATGTGAGAGTGATTGGATAGGTATTACGTGTATCTGATTTGAGGAAGGGCAGTGATATGCCTATTGTACTTTTATTTTTATGTGGATTGTCTATGTCAAGTTTCTATTCTTTGCTTCCTACAAATGTTAATATCTCTAATAACATTAGATTTTTTTAATCGCATCTGGAAGTGTTCAGTTTTAGGGACTCTGGAGTAAGGATAAGAGTTGTAACTTGGGATGAACTTGTTTGCCTGCATATAAATTGTATGTGTTTGTGTGGTGTGTTGGAGTTTGGACTGGTAGCAGATTGTAGAAATTTAGACGAAGAAGCTAAACACTTAAAATGTAAAGTCCAGTCTGCATGAGTTTTTGACTCGTGTCCAGACTCGTTTTCAGCATGATCAGGTTAAAGGGAGATCTTAATCCCATGCTCCTTCAAAAAATCACATTTCTGAGCAAAAGGTATAATGACATTATTTGATGGTTGGTATTTTTAGAGATATGAACACAGTGTCAAAATAAAACTGAACAATTTTGTCTGTTGCTTTTTACTGGGTCGATTGATGAAATTCAACTTGTGTTTATCCTTTCTTGAGAGCATAACTTGGGCTATATATTAGATTTGTATGGTGAAAATGCTGTTGAACCCGACCCTTGGCAGATTTTGAAAATTGCCAATGGAGCATCCCTGAGAGTAAGTTAATGTATGTGTTAAAGTAATAAATCTGGTTAGTATTAATAATCACATTTTCTGGTAAATGCGATAAATAAGGCACATTAATCACATTAACCAGTTAATATTATTAATTGCCTGAAAAATTGAGTCAGTCTGATTAATTAGGCATTACTTAATTTTTTCATCTCTGTGTGCTACGAGAACAAATCTGACTTAGACATAACTAGAGTTAAAAAGTAAAAAGGCTTACCTGAAATACGGGTTTTTACTTATGTTTAAAATAATAGCTTTAACAGTTTTTTTATATATATTATCACATATATTGATGAATCATAGTTTTTGAAAAAATGAGTTATAAATTTTACTACTGTTTTGATAAATACAAATTTAATAGTATAAAATTTGAGACAACTCATGAATTGATTCAAGGCATTGACTTTGGTAGAATATACTACAAAGCTTCACATGATATAAAATACTACTGTTCTGTTATTGGGAGCTTGATTCAGAAATGTATGCATGCACGTGTGTATTGACTTATATGTGTGTACAGATGCATTAGATTGTCTCTTATGTGGCACAATTTTTTTTTTTTTTTTTTTGTCTGACTTTAAAATGCATACTCTCTTTTTATAAATACTACACCCTACTTAAGAATGAAATTTGGTCTTTCTATGACGATTACAACCAGTGACGACCGAGTTGTGAAATTTTTTTAAAAAGATACTTTTTCCTAATATTTGGTATATCTGTAAATGAACTAAGTAATTTACAGATGGAGTGCAATGAAAAATATTTTATTTGTAAAATATAAAATAATAACAATTAGCCAAAGTAATTTCTCTTTAGGGTCTGTTTTTTTTTAGTCTTGGATAAAACTATATTTGATGGTGCCTCCTTGGCGAACTTAACGATTTTTGTTTGGTGCCATTCCTGTTCGCGTTGAACACTGTGGAAATAGGCATGGTGGCCAAAACATAATGAAATTGCAATGACGACAATATAAGTAAATGTAATGAACCAATTAAAATGCCCCGTTTGACGCGTGGTGGTTGAGCTTATATATCTGTGATTATTTTTGGGCTTTTATATCTGCGCGGCTTACATAAATCGTCGCATACAAATACGCGATATTTATGGGCTACTGATGGATCAGGCATTGAAATTTTATGAACACAATGTCATATAAAAGATTTAATGGTTGATCTTTACATTATGGAAACTTGGCGATTTTTTGGCGAAAATTTGGCGACCAACTCTCCTACAGCAACCTTCTATTTTTTCCCCGCCGCCATTTTGTCTTCACGAAGTAAAGACATGTTTCTTTTCTTTTTATCTCCTGAACACTTCTTCCAACAATCTACTAGCCGAATTACACTTATGCTAGAAATTTTATCAAACAAAACTGCTTAATCATGGCAAATATTCACTCCAAAATTAGGAAAAACTGCACAATACCATCCTCCTTACGCATTTTTCAAAATAACACATACACATAAACCATGTACACGCCGACTTATTTTTACTTAAAAAAACATCCCAGAATTGCACAAAAACGGCATTGCGCACACTCTTCACTATATCCATGTACACTGCTTTTTTCTCATAAATTAGAAAAATTTCACAAAAATGCATGACAATTTTCTCAATCTTTAAACCCGGTAAAAAGAACATATATGAAATTACCTGATCGCGAAAATGTATTTACCCTTTACAAATGTGAACATTTCCACATATAAAATAAATAAAATATCCAAAAACTTTTACCTCTAAATCATCTATTACATTATACACGTCACCAACGAATTCATACCGCAAGCATTACAAATACTTAGTATCAAATATTTAAATTATTTCCATGCACGTTTATTTCAACTTAAACGTATACCAAATTCCTACAAGCATAAAATTCACAAAATAACTATCATTTCATTAAAATATCACTAAACCATGTACACGTCGACTTATTTTTACTTAAAAACACATCCCAGAATTGCACAAAAATGGCATTGCGCACACTCTTCACTATATCCATGCACACTGCTTTTTTCTCATAAATTAAAAAAATTTCACGAAAATACATGACAATTTTCTCAATCTTTAAACCCGGTAAAAAGAACATATATGAAATTACATGATCGCGAAAAAGTATTTACCCTTTACAAATATCAACATTTCCACATATAAAATAAATAGAATATCCAAAAACTTTTACCTCTAAATCATCTATTACATTATACACCTCACCAACGAATTCATACCGCAAGCATTACAAATACTTAATATCAAATATTTAAATTATTTCCATGCACGTTTATTTCAGCTTAAACGTATACCAAATTCCTACAAACATAAAATTCACAAAATAACTATCATTTCATTAAAATATAATTAAATTCAAAAACACTACTTAAAATATAAATGAGCACATACATTAAATTAATAAAAATTACCTTACAATCCTAATTACTTTAAACTAAATCATCGCTAATAACAATTTTCCCAATAATACCAAATTCCTTTCCACCTTACATTTACAACAATGCATAAAAATAATTAAAAATACTAACTTACCTAATCTTCTTCAGAATCTTGATTACGTGGCGGATATACTTTTCCTTCCTTCTGTTTCAGAATCTTTAAAATCATACTTATCTTTCAAAGCAAGATACCAGGTAAAATAAATAACATAATAAAACATCTTTATTTCTCTCTCGCACAACCTTAAAAAACATTTATTACTATCCTTTTCAATACCACTAAATACCCATTTCGAATTCACTTTACTTACGGCCATGGGATCCAAAAATTCACAAACACTATTTCACACAACACAGAATAAAGCCAAATACAAAATTCCCAGATTTTTCCCGATTAAAGAACAGTAATTCGTCCATTAGTATCACATGACATATCCCATGATCTCTCATTTCCCTCACACAAAATAATGTGTAATCAGAACTGAATACTACTCACATTCTTAACAAAGTCTAACTAACCTAATCTTCTTCCGAATCTTCCTTACATGGTGGATACACTTTTATTATGGATTCAATAAAATTACTGAACGATTTTTTTTTCCGAATTTTTCCTCCAAACTTCCTCCGCGAAATAAAAAGCAAAATTCTCCTTGTCGCAATGCCTAGGAATGGCGCTTTTTATGCCACTCCAGGTGCCCTTTATTGTGTTGGTATGCGCACCGCTTTCCGGATCTTTAAAATAATACTTGTGGTTTACAGCAAGATGCTTAAACCCTTCATCTTCGAAACATTCATATGATTTCCAACAATCTGAAATAATTATAGTACCCGGTAAAATATATTGTTTTATAAAACTCAATAAACAATCTTTACTTCTATCTCGCACAACCTTAAAAAAACATTTATTACTACCCCTTTCAATCCCACCAAACACCCATTTTCCTTCCACTCTCCTACCTCTCTCATACTTCCGCTTCCCAAACTTACTCTCATCAATTTCCACAATCACATTCATACCACCAAGCATACCCATATCATTTTCGCAAAATTCCATGCACACTTCCCTACAAAAAGAATTCCAATCAGCTGCAGTCCTACTACTAATTTCTAAATCCGAAATCCAATAGTCAACTGGCAATCTATTCACCCAATAATAAGAAATCAATAAAATCTCACCCATACCCAAACGACTTTCAGCAAACCACGTACCCTTCCTTATACTCCGTTTCACAAAATGTCCATTTTCACCAGATTTCTTCACCGCCATTCAAACTTATCAGTAATATCCTTCCTTTCACACAATCTCATTTCATTCCCACATTTTGGACATTCATACTTATCCGCAATTAAACCTACACTCATGCACCATTCAACCAATTCTTTTGAATTATCACAGAAACGTATTAAAAATTTCGAATTCACTTTAGACAGCGCGATACAATCCCAAAATTATTCAACCCTACTTCACACAACACACAATCAAGCTTAATACAAAATAATATACATCCACAGATACTTGTCCAAATTCCCCCCTTTTCCGATTAAAGAACCGTAATTCGTCCATTAATATCACATGACATATCCCATGATCTCTCATTTTCCCCACACAAAATAATGCGTAATCGGAACTGAGTACTGCTCACATTATTACCAAAGTCCCAGGTAGTAACCTTTATCGCGTCCAAAATGTCACCAAACTACCAGTTACCATATTGTAAAGATCAACCGATTTAATTTTCTTCTCTGGTGTCTACGATTAGACAATGTGACTAATTGTGAAGCTCGGAAAAAATTGAATTTTTTTGCCGATTTCAATGAAAATTTCTAAAAGATATACAGTGGTGCCTCACACAACGAACTTAATTCGTTCCAGGAGCAAGTTTGTTATGCGAAAAGTTCGTTAAGTGAAATGAGTTTTCCCATAACAATACATGTTAAAAAAATAATTCGTTCAGTAGCATAAAATATGCTAAGATGACATAAAAAAGATAAATTTTTGTTATTATTTTTATTTAGATACATCTAAGAACATAATTAAAAAAAACACACATTTTTTTAATTTTAAGAGAGACTAAGTAGAGTCTACCGAATTTTGCACATCTTCATCCATTTTCTGCTTTTTGGCCGGTGGTTTCATGAAAAACCTGTCCAAAGTCATTTGTTTTTCTTTTTTTCTCCAACATCTGCCGGAAATAACGGACAAGAGTATCGGAGTAAAGATTGTTGATCCTGTTTGCTTCAGCTGAATCCGGATAGTGGGCATTGGTAAACTCCTGAACTGCTTTTCATTTGACCAGGATGTTCTTGATGTCAGCAGTTGGGATTGGCTGATTGTTTGATTGTTGCTCCTCGTTATCAGATGACACTTCCCTTTGAGCATTGTCTTGTTGCTGGACCAGAAGTGCTCGGAGCTCGTCAGTTGTCAGCTCTTCTTCGTGTTCCTCAATAAGCTCCTCCACCTCTAATTCCAACCTTTGGGTGACTGTGATGATGTCCTTCACTACTTCTGTGTCATCAACTACTGCTTCTTCCTGGGTCCACGAAGGCACAAGCATCTTCCAAGCAGTAATGAGGGTCCTTTGTGACACTTCTTCCCAGGCCTTTCTGTATAAGTCGTATTGCCATAAGAACATCAAATTTCTCCTTCCAAAACTTTCGGACAGTCATATTGTCTCCACCAAACTCGCATTCTTCAAAAATCTTATTAAAGAGGGCCTTAATGTAGAGTTTTTTAAAGTTCGCAATAACTTGCTGATCCATTGGCTGAAGAATGGATGTGGTGTTTGGTGGCTAATACTGCACCTTGATAAAAGGATAATTTTCTTGCAATATTTCCTCTAGGTCTTTTGAGTGAGAAGGGGCATTGTCAAGTATCAGAAGGGCTTTGAGCGGCAAAGGTTTCCAGAATCCATTCGTTGAAGATAACTTGGGTCACCCAGGCTTTTTGATTGGACTTCAAATGGACGGGCAGTTTGTACTTAATAATGTTATTTTTCTTGAAAATTCTTGGATTTTCAGAGTGATAAACCAATAGAGGTTTGATCTTGAGGTCTTCGCTGGCATTAGACGAAAACATAAGGGTAAGTCTGTCCTTCATGGGCCCTCAGGGGGCTCACATTTGTGAGTACGGGTGTGGCAATCCCGAGGTACCCTAGCCCTTCAGGGGATCATCTTCTTGATGAGACGGGTGTCACGATCCTGGAGCCCCAGTGATCTATTCTCTTTTCCGTCTCCTCTCCTCTTGGCTGGAACTTTTTCCCTTCCCTTCTCCCTTGTGGTTTCTCTCTACGGAGTTTGGGGCTCGTCACGAGAGGCTGGAACAGACCTTGTTTCTAGTTTTCGAGTGGCGAGAAAACTGCCCACGTGTTTGCCGTGCGTGGAGACCCGTGTCGCTGGAAAGGAGGGTCCTGGTAGTTGAGGGGCGAGTTACTGTCCCCAACACACTACTTTGGCCTCTGCTTCAGCTAAACGGGAGGCACCTTAGTCGTCCTCACGGGTGTAAATCGGCTGGTCACTAGTCCTTGTGTCACTGGCTTGGGGTCAAGCTCTCGGGAGTACCTGCTTTCGGGAAAGCCGACTGTGGGGCTTCAGTTTGCTTATAGGTCCGGCTAGCCCTAACACAGGAATCTGTGTTCCCTTGTTGGGCTCCGTGGTGGGCGGGGCCGTCGGACCCGAATCTTTATTCTTTCACTATGGCTTCTCATATTTACTTAATAAAAGATTTCGAGGTAACTCCAGTCACTCAAGTCACTCAAATCACTCCTGTCACTCAAATCACTCCTGTCACTCAACCTAGTTCTGAAACTTCTACTCCTAAACCAGTCACTCAACCTAGTTCTGAAACATCTACTGTTAAACCAGTCATTCAACCTATTTCTGAAACGTCTACTGCTAAACCACTCACTCAACCACTCACTCAACCTACTTCTGAAAAGTCTACTGCAAAAAAATTACGTACAGATACAAATGAAAAAAATCATAACAATAGTCCCCGTTTCCTAGTCATCTCTAGTCCTTCTGGCGAAATGCATAAGATGTCTCCTTTCGTAATAAATAAATACATCCAGTCTTGTATTGGTGAGCCGAGAAACATAAAGCGTCTCCGCTCCGGAGACTTGCTTATTGATACAAACTCAGCCACCCAGTCTGCTTCTTTACTTCAGATTACTAAACTTGGGCAAGCGAATGTCACTGTAACACCCCATAAGTCACTGAACTATTGTCGTGGTGTAATCTCAGAATTCGACCTTCTGTATGTTTCTGAAGAAGAGATTGCTTCTGAGTTATCCGAACAAAATGTCTGTGGTGTAAGGCGGATCAAGATGCATAAAGAAGGTAAGTTGATAGACACGAAACACGTGATCCTTACCTTCAACACGCCTGATCTGCCTAAGAATATTAAGGCCGGATATCTATATATTCCTGTAAGACCTTATATTCCAAACCCTATGCGATGTTTCCAATGCCAGCGTTTCGGCCATTCTAAGACGTCTTGTCGTGGCAGCCTCACATGCGCCCGATGCTCACAGATTGGCCACGATTCTGAGAATTGTACCGCTGCGCCTTTGTGTATAAATTGCAAGGGTGACCACCCAGCATTTTCTCGCTTGTGCCCAAAATGGAAATCGGAAAAAGAAATCCAGACTACAAAAGTTACTAGGAACATCTCTTACGCCGAAGCCAGAAGACTAGTCCAGAGCACACAGCTTCGACCAAATTCATCATACGCCAGTGCTGTTAAATCATATCGTACAGTTGCCACCCAAACATCAATAGGCACACAGACCCTACCAAATAAAACCCAACCGTCTACATCTAACAAGAAAAAAGAAAATGCAACCCATATAGTACAAAAGAAAGAAACAGTTATTCAAAGTAAGCCGAAAACTGCCACACAAAAAATATCAAATAAAAATAGAAGTCGCAGCAATAGCTCTCTTGATGACATGATTTCTGAATCTGCGGATTCAGACTTTATGGAAGTGGAAGAGGGTCTGGAATTTCCCAGGCATCTACTTCCACGAAAAACAAAAGAACAGCACAGGAAAAACAAACACCATTCATAATGGCCACCCTCGTGTCATGGAACTGTCGCGGTTTTCACCGAAATTTGCTTGATATCAAATCTATAATAAATGCGTACCATCCTGTGTGCTTAGCAATACAGGAAACAAATCTGAAACCAGAACACCATGCAAAACTTCGGAGGTTTTCTTTCGTCAGGAAGGATAACCTTGCAGGTGAGCGTGCCAGTGGAGGAGTAAATCTCCTCTCCTCACTGGATTATCCCTCAAATGTACTTTCTTTGACGACATCCCTCCAGGTTGTCGCTACTCAAATAAATTTTGATATTGTTGTTTCATTTGTTTCTTTGTATTTGCCTCCAAATGAGCACATTTATCAGCAAGATTTAAATAATCTAATAGAGCAGCTGCCTGAGCCTTTTATCATAATAGGAGATTTTAACGGCCATAGTCCACTCTGGGGAAGTAAAGATACAAATTGCCGAGGAAGACAAATAGAGCAGATGATCGAAGATCATAGCCTTTGTCTCCTAAATAATGGGCAAGATACGTACTTCCATGAGCCTTCAAGGACATTTCACGCTCTCGATCTTGCCATCTGTTCACCATCTCTGTTGCCATTTTGCACTTTTAGTGTCGGAAATGACCTGTACAACAGCGATCATTATCCTATTTTTGTGTCTCTTGCACGAAGAGGAGCAAACCCCGTGTCGAGAGTCCCTCGTTTTATCCTGGACAGGGCAGACTGGAAACGTTTCTCTTCCGTTGCAGAGCTGACAGAGGAAATGGTAGAAGGTGTGCATATCAATGACGCTGTTGAAGCTGTTACTAATACTATTATTCAGGCAGCTAAGCTTTCGATTCCTAGAACATCAGGAAAAACACTAAAATATTCGAAACCGTGGTGGAATCGCGACTGTCATGAAGCACTGAAAAAACAGAAAAAGCATGGGGTATTTTTCGTAGATATCCTACTCTGCGAAACCTCATAGCTTTTAAAAGAGCCAAAGCAAATGCACGGAAAGTAAGAAGGCAGAGCCAGAGGGATTCCTGGATTTCATATGTGTCCTCAATAACATCCTCTACGCCTAGTAAGCGGGTTTGGGAAAGAGTTCGAAAAGCATGCGGAATGTACAAAGACCACTCACTTTCCTTTCTGGAAAAAGATGGCCGAGTGATTAGCTCCATAGAAGAAATTGCAAATACAATTGGTGAGACATTTGCTGCCGTTTCTTCCAGCCGAAATTACTCACCTGCATTTCTTTCTATCAAGCAACGCTCTGAGAAAAATCCCATCGCTTTCAACTCTTCCAACTTTGAGCCGTACAATAGAGACTTTACTATGGTTGAACTAAAGAGAGCTTTGTTGCAGACACATAAACCTTGTCCGGGTCTGCATGGCGTGTATTATGAAATGCTAAAGCATCTGTCCTATAAGTCACTGAGTGCCCTTCTCACACTTTACAATAGAGTGTGGAAGGAGCGTACATTTCCCAGTGCATGGAGGAGAGCTATTGTCATTCCTATTGCGAAGCCAGGGAAAGACCCGAGGAATCCCTCGAACTATCGGCCAATTGCCCTTACCAGCTGAGTTTGCAAACTGTTTGAAAAGATGGTAAACAGCCGCCTAGTCTACTTCTTGGAAAAGAATAATATTATATCGCCTTATCAAAGTGGTTTTCGAAAGGGGAGAACAACCGTAGATAATATGCTCCTCTTAGAGACATCCATTCGAAAAGCTTTTGTAAGAAGAAATCACCTTGTCTCAATTTTCTTCGATATAGAGAAAGCCTATGATAAGGCATGGAGATACGGTATAATTCGCGATATTCACGAGAGTGGCTTGCGCGGCAACCTACCAAATTTCATTCAGAATTTCCTGAACGCTAGAACTTTTCAAGTAAGGATAGGCTCTGTTTTGTCTGATGTTTTTGAACAAGAAGAGGGTGTGCCTCAAGGCTGTGTGCTCAGTGTAACTCTTTTCAGCCTAAAAATAAATTCTGTATTAAAACAACTTCCTCCCACCATTTCAGGTTCTTTATATGTTGATGATCTACAAATTAGCTGTAGAGGTGTGGATATGAGACATGTAGAGAGACAGCTCCAGATCGCTTTGAACAGGATCCAGGAATGGGCAAAAAGACAAGGATTTACGTTTTCGAAACAGAAGACTGTGTGCGTGCATTTTTGTAAAAAGCGAGGTCTCCATCTTGATCCGGAATTATACCTCAATGTGTCTGTAATTCCAGTTGCACCTGAAGTAAAATTTTTAGGGGTGATGTTCGACCGAAAATTGACTTTCCTTCCTCATGTCTTAAACTTGAGAAAAAAGTGTACCAAAGTTCTAAATATCTTAAAAGTCCTGGCGAACACCTCCTGGGGTGCAGAGCGTTGCTCCATGCTTCGCATTTACAGAGCTCTAATTCGCTCTAAACTGGACTACGGCTCAGTTGTTTACGGATCTGCCCGGTCTTCAGTGTTTGTTGCATAATCGAGAAAATATTGTTAAGAATTTTATTATTACTATTTTTTATTATTATTGTCTATTTTTCAAAAGTGTGTTTTTGTTTTATTATTGTGTGAAGTTGTAACTATAAGTGTTTTCTTGTGTGGCAACAACGCTTCTGTAATTCTTCAATTTGAAATTTTGGATGTGTGCCAAGTTTGATGGCGTAATGCTCTGGTGAAAGCGTCGATTGATTGTGTAGATGAAACATGTTGTTTCAGAACGTTATTTCTTTAAAATATGTAAAATAAATGTTTTGTTTTCTGAACTCGGATTATGCAAACGTTATTTAGTTTCAACATAAAAGTTTGGTGTCTGTTTGACAGGACGTTTGTGTGATTTCGAGTAGTTTTGATTTAGGCGTTTTGTTAAAATGGAGTTGTTAAAGGCAAAATGTAAAAGTGAACGTACTTCGTTTACGTTAACTACGAAGATTGTAGAAGAAGAATTGCCTACTTGTACGGATCCTGAGAGATTGCAAGTGTTGTTGGGGCAAGTAATTGACAAATTTGAACGCTTGGACAGTACTCAAAGCAGTGTTTTAGAACAAACCAAGGAAGCTGATTTCGAGAATGAATTTAATACGGCTGAAGGATACAGAGATTCCTTTATAGCTTTAAAGGTGAAACTTCAGAATAAAATTGGACAATTGAATTCGATGAATGTTACTACAGATATGGCTTTAGTTTCGATTTCGGATCCTAAAGAAAATAAAAACAGGAAGTTCAAACTTCCTAAACTTGAGCTGAAAAAATTTTCTGGAGATGCAAGAGAATTTTTAGGCTTTTGGAGCCAATTCTCCAAAATTCAAGAAGATGCGGATATTGTGCCGGAAGATAAATTTTTGTACTTAGTGCAAAGTGCAGTACCTGGCTCAAAGGCAGCTCAACTTTTGAACAGTTTTCCTGTTACCGCCGCGAATTATCCTAAAGCTATCGAGCAGCTGAAAGAAAGATTTGGTAGAGAAGACCTTCTGGTGCAGATCTATGTAAGAGATTTGCTTGGGCTTGTTACAAAGAATGCTACAACAGGCAGAACGGCGTCGGACTTAGGAGTACTTTATGATAGTATAGAAAGTAAATTACGAGCGCTGGAAAGCTTAGGACGCACCAAGGAAAAGTTTGCTGATTTCTTAGGACCTTTAGTGGAGTCGTGCCTACCTGAGAATATTCTACGTGCCTGGGAGCGGAGTCGAACTTCTGAACAGGGACAGGAAAAGAGTTCTGAAAGAACGCTTGAAAAACTAATGTGTTTTTTAAGGCATGAAGTAGAATCGGAAGAAATGATTAGATTAGCACAATCAGGATTTACTCATTCTGTTAAGCGTCTTAATAAAAATGTTATTTCAGGTAATTCAGATTTAGCAACAGCTGCCTCGCTGGTAAGTACAAATGAAACCAGTAAAGGTAAGCAAAATGTTTGTATATTTTGTGGTAAGCCTCATATGAGTGCTAAGTGTTTTAAAGCTGAAAATATGAGCTTAAATGAAAAGAGGCAACTTGTACAAAAGAAAGGTGTTTGTTTTTCATGTTTAAGAATTGGCCATTTAAAAAACCAATGTAAAGGCAATATTAAATGCCCCATTTGCAGTTGTGATCATATAAAATTTATGTGTCCTCAGAATGTTAGTTCTGTAAAACAAAATGACTCTAAGTTGGATGTTTCCCTTTCTAATAACAGTAAGAGCGAGAAAGTTTATTTGCAAACTTTATGTGTTCTAATTAAAGTTAAAGATCGAGAGAGAAAAATTAGAATTCTCTTGGATTCGGGATCCCAACGATCATACGTTGGGAAGAAAATTATGAAGCGAATGAAGGCTGATCCTATTCGACAGGAGAAAGTCATTCATGGTTTGTTTGGGGGGAGGGAAACTGCGCCTGTAACCCATTCTGTTTTTGCTATTGACATAAGCAGTTTTAGATAACACTTTTAGGTGTTGTTTTGAAGCTTTTTCTGAAAAAAAGATATGTGGATTTGTTCCAACAATCAAGAATGCTCAGATTATAGAGGAATTGAAAAGCAGGAAAATTGAGGTCAGTGACACATTTTGCGAGGAAAGTGAAATTGATTTATTGATAGGTGCAGATGTCATTGGTAAACTGTTAACTGACGAATACCTAGAATTACCCTCTGGTTTAACTGCAGTCAAAACAAAACTGGGTTGGACGGTTATGGGTAAAGAAAATGATACTGTCAGGGATAATGCCCTAATAAGTCTTTCCTTGCATGTAAATAATGCTTCTTTGAAATCTTTATGGGAGCTTGAAGTTTTGGGTATTTCCGACCCGACGGAAAATAGTAAAACGAAAAATCTTCATTGCGACTACGAGATTGATTTTCAGAATAAATTATCTATTCGGCCCGATGGTAGATATGAATTAGAATTACCCTGGAAATGCGAATCTACCAATTTATCAGATAATAAAAACATTGCTTTGACACGTCATCAAAAAATGATAAAGAAGGCAAAAGAAAATAATTCTTTGAAGGAATATCAAGAAGTGTTTAGAGAGTGGGAAAATTTAAATATTATAGAAAAGGTTCCGGAAAAGGAATTAAACAATAAATGCCACTTTTTACCACACAGACCGGTTATTAAGATGAATAGTGAAAGCACTAAGGTAAGACCCGTTTTTGATGCTTCATCTTGTGAAAAGGGAAAACCATCTTTGAATCAGTGTTTATTGAAAGGACCTAATTTAATAGAATTAGTCCCTGATATTTTAGACAGAATGAGATTTTTTCCTATTGGTCTGAGTGCAGACATAGAGAAAGCATTCTTGCAGTTAGGAATTTCTCCGAAGGATAGAGATTACTTGCGATTTTTCTATCCAAGTGATGAGGGAGAAATAGTGTATAGGCACTGCAGAGTAGTTTTTGGGGTTTCCTGCAGCCCTTATCTACTAGGTGCGTCTATTAAATATCTCTTGAATAATTGTCCATCTGACTTTTTAGATGTGGCTGACAAATTAAAAAATTCGTTCTATGTAGATAATTGTATTACGGGTGTTTACAATATTGAGAAACAAGAGGATTTAATTCAAAAGGCCAAAAGTCTTATGTCGAGAGGCAGATTTAATTTAAGGGGATGGGAGAGCAATGTTGCTTCCAAATATATTACAAAACATTCTGGGGACACACCTCTTTTAGGAATATTGTGGAATTTAGACAATGATACTTTAAGGTGTAATATAAATGTAAATATGATAACTTGTGATACTAAGGTAACTAAGAGACTGATTCTGTCTATTGTACAATCAATTTTTGATCCAATTGGAATACTTGCACCAATAACTTTGCTTCCAAAACTTTTGTTACAAGAAACATGGAAGTTGAAATTTTCTTGGGACAAGGTATTGCCTCATGATTTTGTAAGTAAATTTTTTGTGTGGTTATCTGATATACTTTTGTTGAAAAATGTGGCAATACCCCGATTCATTGGAACCTTTGCAACAGTTGAATTGCATGTATTTGTCGATGCCTGCAAATATGCTTATGCAGGATGTATTTTCGCGAGAAGTGTTGATTCATGCAGTGTAAAAATTACTCTCTTAAGAGCAAAATCTAGAGTAGCTCCTATTAAGAATTTGACGATTCCTAGATTGGAATTAATGTCCTGTTGCATTGGATCCCGATTATTATATTCTGTTTGTAAAGCTCTTAATGATTTTGATATAAATGTAACTTTGTGATGTGATTCCACTGTCGCATTATGGTGGATCAGAAATCCTGGTAATTGGTCAAACTTTGTAAGCAATCGTGTTAAAGAAATTACTAAGTTGACAAAACCTGAATCATGGAGGCATGTGCCTGGTAATATGAACCCAGCAGATGTGTTATCTCGAGGTTGCTCTGCTAAACAAATGATTAACTCGGAGTGGTTTAAGGGACCTCTCTGGCTAAGAGAAAGCCCTGAATTTTGGCCTACCAATATTGTTTGTCAGCCGAGCGAAGCTGACTTGGAAAAGAGGAAGGTAAAACTTATTAATGTTAACTTTTCAGAGGATACCACTCCTTGGTATGCAGAAAGAGTTTCTGATTATGAGAAAATTATTCGTGTAACCGGTTGGGTGTTACGTTTTATTTCTAACTGTAGGAAGAAGTCAAATTTGTGTAAAGAATCTAAACTAACTGTTGCTGAAATCATAAATTCCGAAAACGTTTTGATTGGGTTGGTTCAAAGCTCAAATTTCCCTGACATTGGAGCTCTTAATCCACTTGATGTATTCATTGATAATGAAAATATTATAAGAGTTAAAACTAGAATATTGGAACGTAAAGACAATTCTGAATTTTTAACACCAATTTTGTTACCGAGTAAATGTATCTTTACTACATTGTTAATTGAGTCAGTTCATAAGAAACATTGTCATGCTGGAACTCAAATGCTTCAATCTATTTTAAGAGAAAGATTCTGGATACTAAAACAACATAAAACTGTGCGTAATGTGTTAAAAGGGTGTGTAATATGTCAACGATATAAAGCGAAACCGATGTCTTGCGAAGTGACTCATCTTCCTGAAGATCGCGTAGGAGATTATAGGGCTTTTGAAATTTTGGGAGTAGATTTAGCTGGCCCATTGTTTTTGAAAGACGGTAAGAAGGTTTGGATGGCACTCTTCACATGCGCTGTGTACAGGGCAATCCATCTAGAACTGGTGACTTCGTTATCAACAGAATCTTTTCTTTTGGCTTTAAGACGATTCATAGCCAGACGTGGCAGACCACGAACTATTTATTCTGACAATGGGACTAACTTCCGAGGAACGTATAACGAAATGTCTAAACTTAACTGGGACATAATAGAGAATGAGGCAAAAATAAAGAGAATAGTATGGAAATTCAATCCACCAACAGCCTCCTGGTGGGGAGGTTGGTGGGAACGGCTAGTTCGCATGGTTAAAGAACTTTTAAGACGTTCTTTGGGAAAATCGGTTTTATCTTATGAAGAACTGGAAACCTTAATTTGCGACTGTGAGTCGGTAATTAATTCTCGACCTTTAACATATATTTCGGAGAACTCTGAAGATGCTATCCCTTTAACTCCGTCAATGTTTTTAATTGAAAATTGTACTTCGAATGTAGCAGATATAGATAAAATTGACTCTCAGCATTTTTTTAGAAGAATTAAATACCGCACAAAACTTCTTAAAGATTTAAGGAACCGTTTCCGAAAAGAATATTTGGGGCAATTAATAATGAAACAACCACAAAATAAAGTAACCCGGTTGCCTAAAATTGGGGAGATAGTCTTAATAGGCGATGATTTCAAAAAACGCTTGTATTGGCCTTTGGGTAAAATTATAGAGAAAATTCCTGGTCGGGATGGCAAAATTCGAACAGTTAAACTAAAAACTCAGAATGGGATTTTCATAAGGCACGTTCAGCGTATTTATCCACTAGAGATACAACTAGATGAAAATTATTTAGTTGAAGAGCCTAACGTTAATGACGATAAGAAAAACGATCAGACTGACGTACAGCATACGAGGGCTATCCAGAAAGTAGATTATGTTTTGGAATAAAAAAATAAACAAAGTATAGGAAACAAATTTTATTATATACAGATGAAAGCCACACTCAAATACTACTTTTCTACATAGTCACCATACAAATTAAGGCATTTATCGTAGCGATGTACGAGCTTGGAAATTCCTTCGTCGAAAAATTCGGCCGCCTGCGCCTTCAACCACTTCGTTACCTCTTCTTGCAGCTGTGCATCGTCATCAAAACGCTGCATAGCCAGCCACTTCTTCATTGCTGGGAATAGGTGGAAGTCGCTCGGTGCCAGGTCGGGACTGTACGGCGGATGAGGAAACAACTCCCACTTAAAAGATTCAAGAACTTTACGAGTGACATTTGCGGTGTGGGGCCGGGCGTTGTCGTGAATCAACAAGATCTTAGAGCTCAACATTCCTCTGCGCTTGTTTTTTGGAGAGTTTGGCAATACCTTTGAGAGTTTATTGTAGTGCCTCTTTCCAGGAAGTCCACCAAAATTACACCTTTTCTGTCCCAAAAAACAGTCGCCATCATCTTCCTTGCCGACATTGTTTGCATGCATTTCTTGGGTTTTTGGGGAGAACTTGTGTGCCCCCACTGCATTGATTGCAATTTCGTTTCACAGTTCACATGTTTCACCCATGTTTCGTCACCAGTAACGATGCGATCGAGTAAAGAGTCACCATCCTTATGGTAAGCGTCCAAAAAGTTCAACGCTGCAGCCATTCGCTGATTTTTGTGGTCCTCTGTCAAGATTTTTGGAATCCATCTTGCACAAAACTTGTGGTAACCAAGCTTTTCGCTGATGATTTCGTGCAACAAACTTCGCGAAATTTGTGGAAAACTCAAAGAAAGTTCCGTTATTGTGAAATTTCGATTTTCACGGACTTTAGCATCGACTTTTTCGAGAAGTTCGGCGGTCACTATGCTGGGTCTCCCACTTCGATCTTCGTCGTGAACATAGGTTCGGCCATTTTGAAATCTTATGACCCACTGACGCACTCCACCTTCAGTGATAATGTTGTCCCCATACACTTCACGAAGCTGCCGATAGATTTCTATCGGTTTACAGTTTTTTGCAGTCAGAAACCTTATTACTGAGCGCACCTCGCAGCTCGCGGGATTTTCAATTAACGCAGACATTTCAAACCGTCACAGTATCTGAACGGAGCACAGCACGAACCTCTCACTAGCACGGCTAGATGCAGACTGAGCTGCGCAACGCTCTGACCCCAAGATGGCCGCGCTAGCCCCGCCCCTAGCGGACACAGATGGAAACGTAATCTACTTCCTGAATGGCCCTCGTATAAAACAGAAATTTACGTCGTCAGGACGGCTTGTTAAGAAGCCTAATGTACTAGACCTTTTTAATAGGATAACATATGTTTTTGAGTCGTTTGCCACTGACTCAAAAAGGGGGGAGGATGTTGCATAATCGAGAAAATATTGTTAAGAATTTTATTATTACTATTTTTTATTATTATTGTCTATTTTTCAAAAGTGTGTTTTTGTTTTAGTATTGTGTGAAGTTGTAACTATATGTCTTTTCTTGTGTGGCAACAACGCTTCTGTAATTCTTCAATTTGAACTTTTGGATGTGTGCCAAGTTTGATGGCATAATTTCAGGACATCTCCTGTGCACAGCCTTTATGTTGACTGTCACGAGCCATCACTCCGTTTGAGGCGTGAGGAGTTGTCTCTTTTACAGTATTTTAATATATTGTCTCAACCTGACCATCCTTACAAACTGTGTTTATTTGATGATAGCTGTGACCTTTTATTTGAAGCACGTCCATCCTGTGTGCCTTCTTTTCCTGTTAGAGTTCGTCCCCTCATTGAAGAATTCTCCCTGTTTGATATTTCCCCACAGGCAGTACAGCATTTTGAAATTGCACCTTGGGAAAATGCACTAATCCACCTTCTTGACATTTTCCACAATTACGGAAAAACAACTACTGATGAGAGCATCTACAGACAAATTTTTGCTGATCATTGGCAGAGTTACAGGAGTTATGTTCCCATATATACGGATGGCTCTAAGTCAGCTTGCCATGTTGGCATGTCATGTATAATTGGTGACCACATGGAAGGCAGACGTTTACACGACGCTTCCTCTGTCTTAACCTCCGAACTGACTGCCATATATTATGCGCTTTTGTACATCTCAACGCTGCACCATCGAAAATTCATTGTATATACGGACCCCTACAGTGCATTGAAAGCTTTAGAATCCTTTTCTAGCACTGAGAATCCTGTGATAGTGGATGTTCTCAAGTTGAATATTAAATTGACATGTCGTGGATTTGAACTTCTGTACTGCTGGGTCCCCGGACATACAGGAATAAAGGGCAATGAGCTGGCAGACATCGCAGCGAAATCTGCTGTTGAAATGTTCGGCCGCCTCATCCCTTTTAAAGATATCCGTTGTGTCATAAAAGAGAAGATCCGAAAGAAATGGCAGCAACTTTGGGACCTTCAACTTCATAACAAGTTGAGAAGGGTGAAGCCTAAAATAGAGCATTGGGATACTACTAGCAATCGCAGGGAGGAAGTTCTTTTGACTCGCCTTAGAATTGGTCACAGTAGAGTGACACATAACTACCTTCTGAAAGCTGAGAACGAGCCTATTTGTGCAACTTGTAATGTTTGTCTTTCAGTTTATCACATTTTAATTGAATGTTCATATTTTAATAATCTTCGTGAGAAGTATTTTAATAGCTGCGACCTACCTCTCGACCGTTTAATCGGAAGAGAGGTCAATAATAATTTGTTTCACTACCTCAAGGAAACAGGTTTCTATTATTTAATTTGATTTTTGTCCTGAGATTTTATGTTGGAATTTTAATTAATCAGATGTTTTAGGATTTTATATCAATACTGCATCTCTCATTATCAAAGTTATAATCAGCATTTTCATCCCATCATTTAAATATCTTTTTACTTGCCTCGATTTTAAAAGTGTGCTGTTGTCTTTATATTTTTTGTTCCTTTAGTTTGTATGTTAAAAAAAGAATCCTGTGTTTGGCACATATGGCCTATTGAGCGTTGCGCCATAAAACTACTACTACTTCTTGGAAAAGAATAATACAGTACAAAGTCTAATCTGGACGTTCATAATCCGGAATGATCTATAATTCGGACCTCAAATCTACAAACACTCTAAGCATGTGCGTTTAATGTATAGCGGACGGTATACTTTATGCATGCGTGCGTTGAAAGAAATTTTTAATAAAGTAAAGAAATATATATTAAGCTTTTTTTGTAAATTTTGATACCCTTTAGATCATAATTGTTGTTTATTTCATAAATTATGATTTCATATTTTTAATTGTTTAATTTCTGCATACCATCTTACCAGATTTAAATTGATGATATATTATCCGGAAAAATCCCAAATCTGGAACCTGCCGATTATGTCTGATAATGATATTCCTTGGAATAAGTGCATTGCTGTATGCAGTGATGGAGCTCAGGCTTTAACAGGAAACATTCGGGTGTTATTTCTCAAATAAAAAATGTCACCCCTGAAACTAAATTTACTCATTGCTTCATTCACTGTGAAGCTTTGGTAGCTAAAACAATCCCCGAAAACCTGGAAATTGTTTTGAATCAAGCTGTGAAAACTATTAATTTTATTAAAATGAAGAATTGAAGAAAAAAATTTAAATTGAAGAATATTTACGATTTTATGCCAAGAGATGGGCAGCGAACATGAAACGCTTTTGCTATACTCTGAAGTAAGGTGGTTATCCAGAAGCAAAGTTTTAAATCTTCTGTTTAAACTTCAATCAGAAATTAAAATTTAGAATTATAAAAATATTTATTTAGTGAATTCTGGTTGGCATGTTTAGCATATTTAGCTGATATTTTGGGAAAGTTAAATGAATAAAATTAGGATTGCAAGGACAATGTTTTAATTTATTTACCAATAAATGCACTGTTAAAAAACTCGAGCTATAAACATTTCACCACCTTTTAGAAAAATAATTTTAAAATAATTTGAAATAAAAAAATTAACATACAACAATAAAATTCATTGTTTTTCATTAATAAATAATCTCAACATGTATTTTTCCAAGGATTACGAAAAAGAAAATTTTGCTCAAATGTACCTGAAATTTTATCTCGTCCGGAAAAAGAACAATTGAGAGAAATTTTCTGTGGTCAAACTCTAACTGAAGATTTAAAAAATAGCACATTTGTTAACTTCTGGCTGAACTCTCCAAAAAAAAATATTTAAATGCATTTTCAAATAAAGCTATTAAATTTATTGCCCTATTTGCACAACCTATTTGTGTGAACAAGGATTTTCTTCCATGTTAGATTTGAAAATAGATACACAATAAAATCAAAAGTGGATCCTAATTTATGGTTAAAAACTAAGTGAAATAAGACCAAACATAAAGAGATTCAAATATCTTAAACACAGCCAAATTTCTGACTAAATTGTAAAATTAAAGCTATTTAGAGGACATTTTGATAATTAAAATCATAACCAATTTTTAATCCAACATTTTTATGTGTGCATATTAAATACATACAGCCAATAGGTTGTGAAAATGACAAAATATATTTCTTAATATCTCTATTGAGAAATTGAAAAATAATCATTGTAAAATGTAGCGGTGGTACACAAGTTTTTCAGTTTTTGTTTAGATGGTACACGTTGGTGAAAAGGTTGAGAACCACTGAATAAACACATACAGATGATCGATTTTAAATAATAAACCTTTAATCACAACAATTACTCATCATAACTACTCGTTAAATCAACACCGAAGATATTTCAGTCGGAGAATAAATCCGACCAAGCACGGCGGCGACAGAGCGTTAAGTGTTTTTCATGCATCTTGAAAATATCCGTCAACAGTTACTGCTAGAAATTTGGGCATGCAGTTTGCGAGTAACAAAAATCAGTATCTCCACACTCCAAACAAATGAGACTTAACTAACTTTTAGAAAATTACAGCTAAGTACTGATGTCTTCTAAAACCACTGAAACTAAATAACTATGTTAAATCAATAAAACTTACAGGTGGTTTGACCCGAGTTGGGAGCCGGCGGCGCCGCCTGGAAGTCGTCATCTCCTGTAAAAGAAACAAATGTGTTTAGGAGCTTTTAATAGTTAGTGCACATATTACAAATATTTCTTACATTCAAAATCAGGTATGAAAAATCTTGAGATAACTGTGTGCCAGTTTTTAGGAGGTACGGACATCAAGTAGAATTAATATAAATTATAAAAAACTACGAGTAGTTGGATGTAAATTTCTAAGCTTTTTCAAACAAATCTGTCTGCATTTTTCTTGAACTGCGTATGTCGGATTTTGAAAGGGGAATGAAAACTGGAGTCTGATTAATGGGACATTACTTTGATACTGTTTTTGATACTCATTCTGTATTACTAAACCACTCAAATTAAGCATGAAGCATTCAAAAAGGAAACAGATCTGGAATTCTGCATGCTTAAAATTGAAATATATTGTGTTAAAGAGGTACGAGATAAATATCCATGAGATCAGTGTAGCAATAATGCTTCACTATGATATTACAACAAAAGACCTACAGATCTTTCTATAGCAAACAATCAAGAAAACTATCCTTCGTGTTTAATCTTTCTAAACTTTAGATATTACAGCTGTAAAGGATGAGAAAGTCAATTTCCACGAACGACTCATTATGTCTATAAAACGAATGATTCCTTGCAATAACTATAAAAAAAATTTACTATACTTAATGTTATTTAAACATTAACCTAACAAAACAATACTCCCAATAAACGAGACTTGACTTCAGATAGAAAATTAAAACTAAGCACAGACGTCTTCTAAAAGCTCCTACACTAAGCTGACTACTGATAAAAAATCTCTACAGATATCAAAAAAACATTCAAAATCTTAATTGTCAGATACTTAATCATACTCCTTATAATATATATGAAGATGCATAAAACTTACCTTAGGTTGGCAAGATGGTGGGGGTGGTGAACTAGGAGCAGATGGTGGAGGTGACGGCCTTGGAGGAGCAGATGATGCGGATGGTGGTGGTGGTGGAGGTGGAGGTGGAAGAGATGCTGCCCCCTGTAAAAGCAACAAACATACTTAGAAACTTTCAATACTATACATATGACAGATACAATTTCATACAATACTATACATACTCAACTTTCAATACAATACATATGAGAGCTTTATTTTAAACTAATGTAAATTATCAAACAATTGTTTTCCTGGATGTGAACTTTCGAGCTTTCCCGGACTTTTTACAACTGCAGCTACATCTTGCTGGTGCTGCTTTCCATTCCACACAGGTGGTCCAAAATGAATTTGATATGTTTTTGGACTCACAGCCACCAAGTTTCTGGGCCAGAGGTTTTGAAAAAGTGCCAAAACATTGGCATAAAATCGTGGATTTAGGTGGTGGTTACTACCTGCACTAAAGAGACTGCTTTCATGTTCTTTTAATGTTATTAAGAACGTTTATGACGGAAAACTTCAAGATCAGGCACATTTCAATGTTTCAATTCCGTGACAATACTACAAGAAATGAATTCATGAAATACTGTACAAAACATAGATTATATGATATTTGAAACATATACTAGATGAAAATAAATGACAAAATATAACTGCTATTGCAACACTGAAATAAGAGCAAGAAAACAATACTTAAAGGAACAGCAGAAATCATTTAACAGAGTACCAGACATTTCCAAATATAAGCCGATCTTCATACAATTCAAGACTTTGTTTCAAAAATTCAGTCAAAATTGAAGACACACATATGCAAATTGCATCAAAAGTCCAGTTATATGGCAAATCCAGCCAAGTACCTTTCCTGTCCTTTACTTGCACGACTGTTTGTCTGTTTATCATAGATATACATACTTCCACTTAAAAAAGTGTGTTAAATGACCCAAGTATTCATGTTTTGCCATTTTTAAATCCGAAGGATTATAAATTTCAAAATATAACATTTTATACATTTCTTTGGCTATCGTATATTTGTGTTTAGAAAATTATGCATTTCTTATTAAAAAAAATCTTGATGTGAACACAATATGACTTTTTTGTATGGAACATTTATACACATTTTTTAATGCATTTGAATTTATACTTAATTCCTCGAATTTGAGATATATTTTTCATTCATTTAATTCATTTCTCACTTTGTGGCAAGAGAAAAATATGTAAAAACTCAAAATTCCTTCATTAAAAATTGAAAAATATGAAAAAACATAAATTTCATTTGTCTTACCAGAAATGAGATGCCTGCCCGACCTTTTGTCATTGACCGCGTAATGGGCCAGTGCTGGAACAAAAATTTTTAATTAGAAATAAAATCTTTGGAAATTCAAGTAAAAAGTTTTGTTCATAAACAATAAAAAATTTGGCAGCATACAATAAATAAAACTGGCCACAGTTTGTCAGCTTTTTGGTTACCCAGGTAACGAATACTTTCCATGGCATGGAGAATTAAAATTAGATGGCAATTCATTCACAAGCTGGCAATAGTTTTTGCAATTTACTAATATTTTATTAACTATTTTCTATTATTAGCAAGCAGATTATTATATCTTAACAAAGTAAGGGCTTGGACTATCTTTTCTTTGTGGGAAAGGAGCACAAAAGCACAAAGAAAGGAAAGGGGGGGGAAACACTTGATCAAAAGCACAGATTTCATAACCCTCCAATGTAATACTATTTGTTTATAAAGTATAATTTTAAGTTTTAATATTTTGGCAACAATGATTATTTTTCTTAAGATTGTAAAAGATTGAGTTAAAAATGTATCTGTCATCTAGAGAGATTATTATGGTTTAGAAGAATGGTTAATGCTTGTTGTGATTAATCTTATAAAGTTTTCTCTTTATGTATTAGTATAATGTGCTTTTTATGAGTACATAATTCTAAGAAAATAAAATCTACATGCCAACTTCACACCAACACGACAACAATAGAAAACGTAATTATTTTATGACAGTTATAGCATACTTATAGAATTATAAATATCAGGTTTTTAAGAAAAGTTTCCCGCCATTGCAAATATCATCTGTGCAATTAGTTTGCATTGGCGTATTTAATCATATTTGGCATACAATTTTCGGCATTTGTAAGAGACTTGATTTAGAACACTGTTTAGTGAAATTTGTAAAAAAATATTATTTAAACATTAACATAAATAATGCTCTCAAAAAGCAAGATTTAACTTCAACTGGGAAGTTAAAACTGAGGATAGATGTCTAAAAATTACCAAGTTAAATAAAATTTTACATTCAAAATCTTAATTGAGAGATACTTATTCTCATTATAATATATATGAGGTATAATATACAAAACTTACTTTGCGTGGTGTGGGTGGAGGAGGAGTAGGTGATGGTGGTGACGTCATACTCTGTAAAAGTAACAAATATATTTAGACACTTAGTACACATATTACAAATATTTATTACATTTACAATCGGATGTCAAACATCCTGAGAAAGAAATATGAGAGTTTTTATAAGATACAGAAATGAAGTAAAAACCAATATATAAATTATGGAACAGTTCCGTTGTGCTGAATGTGAATTTTTGAGTTTTTCCAGACTTCTACGTTTTTTACTTCTTTGCACGAAGTGAAAAAGAAGTAATCGCGAAAATTTTCAGACATCACGTTTCAACGAAAATATCCATTTTGATCACTATCGAAATGCAATTTAACAATGTTTTTGCATGACATCTGTACGTAAGAACAGAATAAATGACTCTTTTCCACCCCAAAAATTATAACACTGATTTAAAATGAATTGTGAAGAGAATTTTTCGTGGCGTCTGTATGTATGTACGTACCTTGCTTAACTCAAAAACGAGTAGCCTCGGAATGTTGAAATTTTGTATATAGGACTGCACTGCTATAACTTGTAGATGGGCACCTCGTATTTTGGTTGCAATTGGCTGCACCAAACGTATATAAATATATGTATGTACATATATATATCCACTCTGTTAACTGGCTCGATGTCTCAGTTTCTTTCCTCTTATATGTTTGTAAGTTGTGCATTTTTTGCTTTAAAAATGATCGAATTATGTTGTTCTTATCTTCTGGTTAAGGTTTTTATGCCTTTAGTAAATTTGCATGCAATATTTGTGGAGTCATCAACAATTTAAATGTTGTTTTAAGTGCAAATAAGCCTAATAAATTTTACTATGGCATTTGCTCCTGATGACTTGCGTCAGGAGTCCAATCTAGCACAATGGAGTAATATTTGGCAGTCTGAGCATCTGCAATTATTTTCTTGAGAACCAATTCGCCCATCAGATGGAGGTGTTCCTTTCGGATGTGATTCCCTAGATAATGGTCATGTATCTCAGCGTTTTTGATATGTTCTGTCAGCATTTTTGATAAGACAAATCAGACAACATATTAGTGCACATATTCAAATAGTTCTTAAATTTACAATCAGATGTCAAACATCTAGAACAGTGGTTCTCAACCTCTTGACCTAATTGTGCCATCTAAACTAAAATTGAAAACCATTAATATCACCACTACAAAGTACACTGGTGTGCAAAACTTAAGCAACAATGTAAATTTTAATCAGATAGCCATGAAATTGTAGAAAAGGGGTTCTTACGTTCAGTACAATGAACACGCAATTCAGTAGAAAGGTCATGCGTATGCAAATGTCAAGAAAAAAATGTCACAGGATACGTTAGCGTACACAAAACGCATACGGTCGGCGCGCTCAACTCGAGATTACCTCTAAAGGAAGGATGGAGATGCTATTAAAGACATTCGCTACAAGTACAAGGAGTTCTTTCGTGAAATATGGCTAGAAGAAATGATCTGGATGACTTCACACGTGGAAGAATGATCAAAAATCTGGAGTAAGACCAGCATAGATGAAGAGTTCGGAATCAACAAAAGTGGCATTTTGCGCACTTGGAAAGCCTTCCATACCATAGGTACAGCTATTAGAAAGGTTGGTGGTGGCCATCCCAGGAAAACAACTGCAGTAAATAACCGATAATAATCTTGCAAACGAAAAGAGTCCGAAACCAGTCAGCATGCGCCACAGCTCAACAACTGTGAAAAGCAATGGGCCGTGGTTTACTGTGTCCAAACACCTTCACAAAGGTGGCCTATGCAACTGTCGTCCTGAACACTGCATCACTTACCCATCGGCATCACCATTTACATTGGTACAAAAACTAGGCATCTCATCAATGGAGTCGTGTCCTCCTTACGGATGAGAGACGTTTTAGTGCCCTAATCTATAATCTTATCATTAGATGTCGAATCCACTGAAACAAGAAAGAGATGTAGGAAGAAAGTATAAAACTGGTAGTCTAAAAAGGAAATTAAGTGCAAAAAGGAAAACGGAAAGTGAAAAACTCAGAAGTGCTTTAAACAAATTTTTTTAAATAGATAATGATGACAAAGGAGGAAAAGAAACTAATGACAAAGTTGAAGAAGAAAGTACTGATAAAAATGAAGAGGAAAATGACAAAAATGAAGAAGTTCATGATAAGGATGAAGAAGATTAAAAACAAGTAAAGAGTGAAGAAGAAACACAATTGCACAGAATGGAGCCGGAACAGGAAGAAGCAAATATTGGAATGAAAATGGAATCACAGAATATAACTTATGATCCTGCATCTTGGCCCGAGATTATTACTAAAAAATAAGAGATTCAGTTATAACAGAATCACTAAAAGATCGTTTTGAACAATTAAAAAATCATAATGAATCTTTTGAGTTTCTGTGAAAACTTCAAAATATGGAAAAAGAAGTACTTCAAAAACATGCAGCTGAATTAAAAATTTCTCTAGCAGATTCTAAGTTAACAGAAAATGATGTACCAAAAGTGAAAGAAGCTGATATAGACAGGAAAATGTTAGTTGAAGAACTGGAAGCTTTGAAATCTATTTTTCCTTCAGAATTTTTTGAAAATCCGTTTAAAATGTTCAAATTTTTATCGGATAATGATAGAGCACTGGCATTTCTAAATGTGTTTATTGCCATCCGAAAATTCTTAACAATTGCAGTAAGTTTTGCTTCTGGAGAGAGATCATTTTCCAGAACAAAAAAACTATCTGAGAGCGACAATGAATCAGGACAGATTAAATAGTTTAGCAATTTTGTCGATTGAAAGTGAAGATGCAAGGAAATTAGATTTTTAAACAATTTCAGAATTTACAGAACAAAAACTTAGAAATATGTAAATGCATGCATTCATATTCGGTGAGGTAAATTTATATTCATTAAATGTTTTTGCATTTTGAACATTTTTATTTTTTAATTTATGTAGAAGTTTACATGTCTGATGATCCATGACATTTGAGCCCTCAGGGGGCTCACTTTTGTGAGTACGGGTTTGATAATCCCGAGGTACCCTAGCCCTTCAGGGGATCATCTTGGTGAGACGGGTGTCACGATACTGGAGCCCCAGTGATCTTTCCTCTTTTCCGTCTCCTCTCCTCTTGGCTGGAACTTTTTCCCCTTCCCTTCTCCCTTGTGGTTTCTCTCTACAGAGTTTGGGGCTCGTCACAAGAGGCTGGAACAGACCTTGTTTCTAGTTTTCGAGTGGCGAGAAAACTGCCCACGTGTTTGCCGTGCGTGGAGACCCGTGTCGCTGGAAAGGAGGGTCCTGGTAGTTGAGGGGCGAGTTACTGTCCCCAACACACTGCTTTGGCCTCTGCTTCAGCTAAATGGGAGGCACCTTAGTCGTCCTCACGGGTGTCAATCGGCTGGTCACTAGTCCTTGTGTCAGTGGCTTGGGGTCAAGCTCTCGGGAGTACCTGCTTTCGGGAAAGCCGACTGTGGGGCTTCAGTTTGCGTATAGGTCCGGCTAGCCCTAACACAGGAATCTGTGTTCCCTTGTTGGGCTCCGTGGTGGGCGGGGCCGTCGGACCCGAATCTTTATTCTTCAACTATGGCTTCTTCTCATATCTACTTAATTAAAGATTTCGAGGTAACTCCAATCACTCAAATCACTCCAGTCATTCAATCTAGTTCTGAAACGTCTACAGCTAAACCAGTCACTCAACCTAGTTCTGAAACGTCTACTGCTAAACCAGTCATTCAACCTATTTCTGAAACGTCTACTGCTAAACCACTCACTCAACCACTCACTCAACCTACTTCTGAAAAGTCTACTGCAAAAAAATTACGTACAGATACAAATGAAAAAAATCATAACAATATTCCCCGTTTCCTAGTCATCTCTAGTCCTTCTGGCGAAATGCATAAGATGTCTCCTTTCGTAATAAACAAATACATCCAGTCCTGTATTGGTGAGCCGAGAAATATAAAGCGTCTCCGCTCCGGAGACCTGCTTATTGATACAACCTCAGCCACCCAGTCTGCTTCTTTACTTCAGATAACTAAACTTGGGCAAGCGAATGTGACTGTAACACCACATAAGTCACTCAACTATTGTCGGGATGTAATCTCAGAATTCGACCTTCTGTATGTTTCTGAAGAAGAGATCGCTTCTGAGCTCTCCGAACAAAATGTCTGCGGTGTAAGGCGGATCAAGATGCGTAAAGAAGGTAAGTTGATAGACACGAAACACGTGATCCTTACCTTCAACACGCCTGATCTGCCTAAGAATATTAAGGCCGGATATCTAAATATTCCTGTAAGACCTTATATTCCAAACCCTATGCGATGTTTCCAATGCCAGCGTTTCGGCCATTCTAAGACGTCTTGTCGTGGCAGCCTTACATGCGCCCGATGCTCACAGATTGGCCACGATTCTGAAAATTGTACGGCTGCGCCTCTTTGTATAAATTGCAAGGGTGAGCACCCAGCATTTTCACGCCTCTGCCCAAAATGGAAATTGGAAAAAGAAGTGCAGACTGCAAAGTTTACGAGGAACATCTCATATGCCGAAGCCAGAAGATTAGTCCAGAGCACACAGCTTCGACCAAATACATCATACGCCAGTGCTGTAAAATCATCTCGTACAGTCGCCACCCAAACATCAATAGGCACACAGACCCTAGCAAATAAAACCCATCCGTCTACATCCAACAAGCAAAAAGAAAATGCAACCCATATAGTACAAAAGAAAGAAACAATTATTCAAAGTAAGCCCAAAATTTCTACACATAAAATATCCAATAAAAATAGAAGTCACAGCAATAGCTCTTTTGATGAGATGATTTCTGAATCTGCGGATTCAGACTTTATGGAAGTAGAAGAGGGTCTAGAAGTTCCCAGGCATCTACTTCCACGAAAACCAAAAGAACAGCACAGAAAAAACAAAAACCATTCATAATGGCCACCCTCATGTCATGGAACTGTCGTGGTTTCCACCGAAATTTCCTTGACATCAAATCTATAATAAATGTGTATCATCCTGTGTGCTTAGCAATACAGGAAACAAATTTGAAACCCGAACACCATGCAAAACTTGGGAGGTTTTCTTTCGTCAGGAAGGATAACATTGCAGGTGAGCGTGCCAGTGGAGGTGTAGGTCTCCTCTCCTCACTGGATTATCCCTCAAATGTACTTCAATTGACGACATCCCTCCAAGTTGTCGCTACTCAAATAAATTTTGATATTCTTGTTTCATTTGTTTCTTTGTATTTGCCTCCAAATGAGCACATTTATCAGCAAGATTTAAATAATCTAATAGAGCAGCTGCCTGAGCCTTTTATCATAATAGGAGATTTTAACGGCCATAGTCCACTCTGGGGAAGTAAAGATACAAATTCCCGAGGAAGACAAATAGAGCAGATGATCGAAGATCATAGCCTTTGTCTCCTAAATAATGGGCAAGATACGTACTTCCATGAGCCTTCAAGGACATTCCACGCTCTCGATCTTGCCATCTGTTCACCATCTCTGTTGCCATTTTGCACTTTTAGTGTCGGAAATGACCTGTACAACAGCGATCATTATCCTATTTTTGTGTCTCTTGCACGAAGAGGAGCAAACCCCGTGTCGAGAGTCCCTCGTTTTATCCTAGACAGGGCAGACTGGGAACTCTTCTCTTCCGTTGCAGAGCTGACAGAGGAAATGGTAGAAGGTGTGCATATCGATGACGCTGTTGAAGCTGTTACTAATACTATTATTCAGGCAGCTATGCTTTCGATTCCTAGAACATCAGGAAAAACACTAAAATATTCGAAACCGTGGTGGAATCGCGACTGTCATGAAGCACTGAAAAAACAGAAAAAAGCATGGGGTATTTTTCGTAGATATCCTACTTTGCGAAACCTCATAGCTTTTAAAAGAGCCAAAGCAAATGCACGGAAAGTAAGAAGGCAGAGCCAGAGGGATTCCTGGATTTCATATGTGTCCTCAATAACATCCTCTACGCCTAGTAAGCGGGTTTGGGAAAGAGTTCGAAAAGCATGCGGAATGTACAAAGACCACTCACTTTCCTTTCTGGAAAAAGATGGCAGAGTGATTAGCTCCATAGAAGAAATTGCAAATACAATTGGTGAGACATTTGCTGCCGTTTCTTCCAGCCGAATTTACTCACCTGCATTTCTTTCTATCAAGCAACGCTCTGAGAAAAATCCCATCGCTTTCAACTCTTCCAACTTTGAGCCGTACAATAGAGACTTTACTATGGTTGAACTAAAGAGAGCTTTGTTGCAGACACATAGGTCTTGTCCGGGTCTGGATGGCGTGTATTATGAAATGCTAAAGCATCTGTCCTGTAAGTCACTGAGTGCCCTTCTCACACTTTACAATAGAGTGTGGAAGGAGCGTACATTTCCCAGTGCATGGAGGAGAGCTATTGTCATTCCTATTGCGAAGCCAGGGAAAGACCCGAGGAATCCCTCGAACTATCGGCCAATTGCCCTTACCAGCTGTGTTTGCAAACTGTTTGAAAAGATGGTAAACAGCCGCCTAGTCTACTTCTTGGAAAAGAATAATATTATATCGCCTTATCAAAGTGGTTTTCGAAAGGGGAGAACAACCGTAGATAATATGCTCCTCTTAGAGACATCCATTCGAAAAGCTTTTGTAAGAAGAAATCACCTTGTCTCAATTTTCTTCGATATAGAGAAAGCCTATGATAAGGCATGGAGATACGGTATAATTCGCGATCTTCACGAGAGTGGCTTGCGCGGCAACCTACCAATTTTCATTCAAAATTTCTTGAACACTAAAACTTTTCAAGTAAGAATTGGCTCTGTTTTTTCGGATGTTTTTGAACAGGAAGAGGGTGTGCCTCAAGGCTGTGTGCTCAGTGTAACGCTGTTTAGTTTAAAAATAAATTCTGTACTAAAAGAACTTCCTCCCACCATCTTGGGATCTCTATATGTTGATGATCTGCAGATTAGCTGTCGAGGAGCAGACATGAGATATGTAGAGAGGCAACTGCAGATGGCTCTGATTAAGATCCAAGAATGGTCAGACAAACAGGGATTTACATTTTCGAAACAGAAAACTGTCTGCGTGCACTTTTGTAGGAAGCGAGGTCTCCATCCTGAACCTGAGTTATAGTTGAATGGTACAATTATTCCAGTTGCGCCTGAAGTAAAATTTTTAGGAGTGACGTTCGACCGAAAATTGACTTTCCTTTCTCATGTTTTAAACCTGAGAAAGAAGTGTCTAAAAACACTAAATATTTTAAAAGTGTTGGCGAACACCTCCTGGGGTGCAGAGCGTTGCTCCATGCTTCGCATTTACAGAGCGCTTATCCGCTCTAAACTGGACTATGGCTCAGTTGTTTATGGATCTGCTCGGTCATCTGTTTTGTTAAAACTGGATCCTGTTCACCATCAAGGTCTGCGGATTTGTTCAGGAGCTTTCAGGACTTCTCCTGTGCAGAGCCTATATGTTGACTGTAACGAACCATCACTTCATCTGAGGCGTGAGCAATTGTCCCTTTTGCAATATTTTAATACTCTATCTCAACCTGAACATCCCAATAAGCTATGCTTACTTGATAATGAGTGTAACACATTATTTGAAACAGGTCCATCCTGTGTTCCTACTTTCCCTTTAAGAGTTCGCCCTGTCATTGAGGAACTCTCCCTCTCTGATATGGACCCCCAAGCAGTACAGAATTTTGAAATTCCACCTTGGGAAAATTCACGGATCCAGCTTCTTGATGTTTTTAAACATCACGTAAAGGCGAGCACTAACGAGATCGTTTACAGACAAATTTTCGCTGAGCACAGGCACAAATATAGCAGTTATTATCCGATATACACAGATGGATCAAAGTCAAATGATCATGTCGGGATGGCTTTTGTATTTGAAAATTACATAGAGGGCAGATGCCTGCACCATGCTTTCTCTGTCCTAACATCTGAACTAACTGCAATATATTATGCTCTTTTGTACATCTCAAAGCTCTGCCACAAAAAGTTCATAGTTTACACAGACTCGTATAGTGCTCTTAAATCCTTGGAAGCTTTTCCCAACGCTCAGAATGCTGTGGTAGTGGATGTTCTCAAAATTCATAGAAATTTAATGATACGAGGTATGAAATCCTGTACTGCTGGGTTCCCGGGCATACGGGAATAAAGGGAAACGAGCTTGCAGACATCGCGGCAAAATCTGCTGTCGATCTGTCCAGTCGCCTTATCCCTTTTAGAGACATCTGCTGTGTCATCAAGGGAAAGATACGAAAAAAATGGCAGTAAATTTGGGATGTTCAGCATCACAACAAGTTGAGAAACATCAAACCTAGAATTGAGCATTGGGATTTTGCTGGAAATCGTAAAGAGGACGTTCTTTTGACTCGACTCAGAATTGGTCATACCAGAGTCACACATAGCTATCTTCTTAAAGCTGAAAATGAGCCTGTTTGTTTTAATTGTAATGTTTGTTTATCTGTTCGTCATATTTTAATTGAGTGTCAATGTTTTAATAGTCTTCGCCAGAAATATTTTAGTAGCTGTGACTTACCTCTCGACCGTTTAATCGGAAGAGAGGTCAATTCTAATGTATTTTATTATTTAAAAGAGATTGGCTCTTATTACCAAATGTAATTTGTTTTGAAGACTGTGTCTTGAATGTTAATATGTGCTTTTAACTTGTTTTTATATGACTTCATCCTCTGGATTTGGTACATTTATCTACTTGTTTTATTTATTGAATTTTAATGTCATCAATTATAATCATCTCATCTTTTGTTTGGTGCGTCATAATCATCTCTGGTTTTTGCGCCATAATCACTCACTCACTCACTCACTCACTCAGAGAGAGAGAATTTAAAAATAAGGCCTTGGGCCCCCCTTCAATATTGATCGTGCCCTAGTCACCGGCTTATATTCCGTCATGACTCTAGTCCACGGACGGCGCTGTAATAAAATGTTTAAATTAGAAATAAAATCTTTTAACATGAAATTCAAGCAAAACGTTGCAATTCAGGAACATTAAAAAATTTAACACTTGCACATTAAAAACATAGATACAAGCATAAAGAACAACGTATGAATTGATTTAATGCCACAAAAATTTGGCAATATACAATAAATAAGACTGGGGAAAGTTTTTTGAATGCAGGACATCTCTCTAGTAATTCAGAGTGCCAAACGTTTCGATGGCATGGAAAGGGTAGCGTTTAATTTGATTTGCCAAACCGGCAACCTCCGTTCTTGTCTTTCTACCATTTGCACTTTCAGAGACCTCAATCAATGCACCATAAACTGATCCTAGCTGAAACCTCACAGCTTTAACGGAATCTATTCGACATTCATAACGTGTTTCTGAGATTGGCTTCACTGTAAACAATTTCACATATCACTTGAGCATATCCCAGCAAACACCAAGTAAATCTGATGAAAAATCCCTGGTCGATAGCCGCAGTCAAACAATTCGCCATATCGCTGTGCACTAAGCTGTTATAACCACATGGAACGTAAAATGCTTTTGGATTTAGCTCGAGTATGCGTTTTTGTGCACCACTGTTCCGTCCCTACATACTTGGATCCATTATCATATCCTTGCCTTCTGCAGTTTTGTATTTGAAAATATCATTTATCAAGCTCTTTTAAGCATTCTTCTGTCAAACTCAAACCTGTGCTACGACAAAAAATGCTCACAAATCTCAACTGTTGTCACATAAACATTGACAATTCGTATTATCATAGACATTTGCTCCTGAAGACTTGCGTCAGGAGTCCAATCTAGCATGATGGACTAATATTTGCCAGTCTGAGCATCTGCAATTATTTTCTCGAGAACCACTTCGCCCATCAGATGGAGGTGTTCATTTTGGATGTGATTCCATAGATAATGGTCATGTATCTCAGCGTTTTTGATATGTTCTGTGAGCATTTTTGATAAGACAAATCCAGCAAAATTACTTCCCCGGCCTTTACCTGCACAACTGTTTGTCTGTTTATCACAGATATACATACTTCTAGTTACAAAAATGCTTTAATTCACCGAAATACTTTTATTTTGGTATTTTTAAATTTAAGAGATTATAAATTACAAAATCTAACATTTCATACATTTCTTTGCATTACATTCACTTACATTTTCTTCCTCACAAAAATTAAGTACAAAAAGTTTAAAGCTTCCGAGATCATTATTAACAAAGTGCCACATATGAGAGATTACCCACTGAATGAAATGCTGCTTCCCAAATTTTCCTAACTTTCAGTAACTATAAATATTTCATAGGAAAATCAACTAACAATAATGGTATTCTTAACATTAATGACATCCCTACTACCAAGGGGACTCAGCTCCTGCCACTCTTCCAGCCCTACCACCTTCAATGGATTTAAATAAGCACTCTTGCTTGAATTCGCGAAAAACTCTAAAATTTCGACAAAAATCACTAAAAATACTTGAAAAAGGAAAAAAAAATCGTAAAAAAATGGATTACGATTTTAAAATCGTAAAGACAAACGCATTTTCGTCAAAATTACGAAAAATTCGTAAAAGTTGGCAGGTATGGTAGTCTTATCAATGCAGTTATCTAGATCTTTAGAAGACATAGGAATGGAAGTCCAATTAAAACTTTGTGAGAGACTTTCTTTGAATTGGAGCCAGTTGGTGAATTTTATCTTGGGTCGAGTTCTAATATGTGTAGTGCTGATCGTATCAGATACATTTATAGAGATTTTCCTATGATCACTGAGAGTGATATCATCATGCACCATCCAATCTGAGATCAATAAGCCTTGAGCAAGTTTAGCTGTCGTAACATCGACCCAAGATTCACTTCTGTTAGCTAAGCAAGTAGCAATGCTCGTAGGGTCGTTACATACAAATGAGTCTGTAGCTGATATAAAATCACAGAGTTGTAGGCCTGTGGGATCGGAGAAACCCGGACCCCATAGCTGATGTTTTGCATTGAAGTCTCCCATGAGAATAACAGGATAGCCAGAATACCGAGAATAAATAGTTTGTAAGTCAATCAGAATATCATCCATAGAGGATGATGGTGGGCAATAAACTGAACAAACTATATAAGAAATAGAGCCTTTTATAAGGATAGCTGCTATATATGCAGAGCTATATATTTCCATCACCTAGAGATGAGGATTAGTAAATATAATCGCTGCCATAGGGTTGGAATCTTGGCAGAATCGTCGATACTTAGAAGGAATATTAGTAAGTTTTCCTTTAACACAGTAGGGTTCTTGAATGCAGGCTAGAGTAAAATTCGTATCTTGTTCCAAATCAGAAATAAGTTGTAGCATTGCACTCCTACAGTGCTGCAGATTCAATTGGATGAATTTGAATTTATCCATAATTGATCTTTTTCTTAAGATCTAATTCCCTTTGTAACATTCACATGACTTAGCCTTGGCATCATGGTTGATGCTTAGTTCTAACTTATATTTTTCTTTAGCTTTTATACAATTTATGCAACTGAATTCTTTTTGGGGGCAGTCCCCTTTAAGATGTCCCGTGACTCCACATTTGGAGCATTTTTGTTCGTCTTTGCAGAACTTTTTAGTATGACCAAATCCTAGGCAATGATGACATTGCGTAACACGAAGAAATTCACAGACCGTGTTACGGGTCCACCTCAAATTGATCTTCTGATTTTTCTTGAGAATCTTAAAAGAGTCTGGATCGACTGCAACAACCCAGTTGTTGCCGTATTTGCCTTTCATACTAAATTTCACTTCGAGGGATGCTTCTTCTAATTCATAATTTTGAGTTTTTATTATCTCCACTAGTTCCTCTTTAGTTATCTGTTCGTGCACATTATAAATAATGATCTTTGGATTAATTTTTGTAGGTTTCTTCATTTGGACAGAATCTTTTAGTTGCTCATTTTCTTTTATTGCTTGCTCAATGAGCGCCATATCGTCTTTTTTCGAGACTTGAATTAGAATTCCACTTTTTCGAATCTTCCGTACTTTTTGGATCCCAACTTTGAGTTTAGCTGGGTCAATATTTTTGACAATCTTTTCTTTAAGATGCTCTGAGGTTTCAGTCTCATGGTCCTTTGAGGGATATACGAGAACCACATGTTCCTCAACTGGGTCACGACGTGTCGATACTGATCGAGATCTAGAACACTTTCGTGATCGTCTTGCAGCCACTGCTGCATATGAGTCTTTATGTTCTGATAGGCCTTTGAGAACCTGAGAAACCTCTGCTTTACCTTCTAAATTTGCCATTTGAAGACATTGTTCCGTCATAAGGTTATACATGTTAAAAAAAATATGACGGATTTCATGTTCAGTGTCCTTTGAAAGATTGGCACTTGAGAAAAAAGTGTCCAAATATTTTATGCACCAGTTTGCTTCCTGTAGAAGTCCTTTGAGGTTTCTACTTCGGTTGGAATTAATTGTCCTTCCATAATCTGCACGTGTAAATAAGAAAGAGCCTTCAATAAAATCGCACAGGTTCTCCCCTGTACCCTAGGGTTCATACCGGAGAGAAAGGCGAGTTCTGGCTTTGGCCCTCCGAAAAGGGAGCCCCTCCGACTACGTCGGTACCAGAACTCCGAGAGTACGATTTTAGCAAAGGAAAGAAATAAAAACTGAGCCAATAACAAGCAAAATCGCTATGAAACACACAATATATCGCTACTCGCACTCCCCTGGGGGGATCAGTAGGGTAATAATAATAATAATAATTTTGTACACCGCCCCGTCCACCTAAGGACATTGCGGGGAGTGAGAAATTTTGATACCTCTTGGCGAAAAAGCCGAAACAGCTACCGCTCGTACGCTAGTACCACGCGGCCTATCAAGGCTGAGGGCGTGCCGGATGAGACACTTACCCTTTGTTTGGAAGATTTGTCCTTTATTTAGAAAAGCAAAACAGAAAAAGAAATATATACAGTATTTACATTATATGCAATAGAGTCTCCACTCTATATTAACAGATGGACAGATGCTTCATAACAATTAACCATATACAGATGGAAAGATGCTTTATAACAATTAACTATTTACAGATGTAAAGTATATTTGCTACATTCAATCATTCAGATCCTTAATTATTCTGTCTTCGTTGTTCATGACGTAGTTTATCATCAGTTTTATGCCTTTAGCGCATAAAGGATTATAGAACAGCTCTTGTATAGGAAGCCTTTCTGCAAAACTTGGAAGATGCTCCTTCCTGATCTCCGAAAGTAGTGGGCACTGGAAAATGAGATGTCTTGCATCTGCTCTTTCTGCTTCAAGTCCACATCCGCATTTGACGTTCCTCCTCAGGAAGCATTTAAAGTAGGAAGGAAATTTCCCGTGATTAGTTATAGCCATGACGAGTGGAAAGTCTTCTCGTAATCTTTTAAGGGAGACTTTAGGAAAGTAATCATAAGTTAGTCGTCCCGTTTCTGCATTGTCCCATCTTTCTTGCCAGTTTTGAATTGCATCCTTTAGGAGTCTGTCTTTTGTGGCCAGAATTGGAAGTCCACTTCTGCCTTGTTTTAAGCCTCCTTTGCAGCTTGGTCGGCTGCTTCATTCCTGTCAATTCCTATATGTCCACGGATCCAATTCAGGTTTACTGTCCTGAATGTCCTTTCTGTTGTGATGAGCTCCTTTAGAGCTTTAATGAGGAGCGTTTGCTTTGTACTATTAATAGCCTTGAGGACGCTTTGGCTATCCGAGAACACATTAATGGGCCTGTTTCCATTCTTTAAATAATCGTTAATCCATATATAAATGCCGAAATCTGTGTTCCCTTGTTAGGCTCCGTGGTGGGCGCGGCCGTCGGACGCGAATCATATTTTCTTTCACTATGGCTTCTTTATTTATTCTTAAAAAACCCGAATTGAATGAAACCAACCAAGATATCGAAATTGTTGACAAATCTCTTAACAAGAAGATCCGAACTGAAGCAAATGACAAAGATATTGAAATTGTAGACAAAACGATTAGCAAGAAGATCCGTACCAATGCAAATGCCAATGAAACTACTGAAAATCCTCGCTTCCTTGTTGTCTCTAGTCCTTCTGGTGAACTGCAAAAGATGTCTCCTTTTCTCGTAAGCAAATTTATTCAATCATGCATAGGTAAGCCAAAGAACATAAAGCGTCTCCGTTCTGGAGACCTGCTTATTGACACCAAATCGGCCACCCAGTCTGCTTCTCTTTCTCGACAAACCAAACTTGGAGAAATATCTATAACTGTGTCAGCACACAAAACACTTAATTCTTGTAGAGGTGTGATCTCGGAGATCGACCTTCTGTGTGTTTCAGAAGAAGAGTTCGTCTCCGAGTTAGCTGACCAAAATGTCTGTGGTGCTAGGCGGATCAAGATGCGAAAGGAACGTAAGTTGATTGACACGAAACACGTGATCCTTACCTTCAACACGCCTGTTCTGCCTAAGAATAATTAAGGCCGGATACTTAAATTGTCCTGTAAGACCTTATATTCCTAACCCTATGCGATGTTTCCAATGCCAGCGTTTCGGCCATTCTAAGATGTCTTGTCGTGGCAGCCTCACATGCGCCCGAAGCTCACAGATTGGCCACGATTCTCAAAATTGTACCGCTGCGCCTTCGTGTATAAATTGCAAGGGTCAGCACCCAGCATTTTCACGCCTGTGCCCAAAATGGAAATCCGAAAAAGAAGTACAGACTCTTAAAGTTACCATGAACATCTCGTGTGCTGAAGCCAAAAACTAGTTCAAAGCACACAGCTCCAATCAAACAAATCTTATGCCAGTGCAGTTAAAACAACACGTAGCATTGCCACCCAAACATCAATAGGCACGCAGACTAAACCAAATAAAACCCAACCAACTACATCCACCAAGAAAACAGAAAAGTCAACTCATTTAATACAAAATAAAGAAACAGTCATTCAAAGTAAACCCAAAACTGCCACTAAAAAAGTATCAAATAAAAATAGAAGTTCCAGCAATAGCTCTTTTGACGAAATGATTTCTGAATCTGCGGATTCAGACACTATGGAAGTAGAGGAGGGTCTAGAATTTCCCAGGCATCTACTTCCACGAAAAACCAAACAAGAGCACAGAAAGAACAAAAAACCAGCCATAATGGCCACCCTCGTCTCATGGAACTGTTGCGGTTTCCACCGAAATTTGCTCGACATCAAAGCCATAATTAATGCTTATCATCCTGTATGCTTCACAGTACAGGAAACAAATCTAAAACCAGAACAACAGGCAAAATTTCGGAGGTTTTCCTTCGTCAGGAAAGATAACCTTGCAGGTGAGCGTGCCAGTGGAGGTGTAGGTCTCCTCACCTCACTGGACTATCCCTCAAATGTGCTTTCTTTGACGACATCCGTCCAAATTGTCGTTATTCAAACAAATTTTGATATTGTTGTTGCAGTCGTTTCTCTGTATTTGCCTCCAAATCAGAATATTGATCAGCAAGATTTAAATGGTCTTTTAGAGCAGCTGCCTTGAGCCTTTCATCATATTAGGAGATTTTAACGGCCATAGTCCACTCTGGTGTAGTAAAGATACAAATTCCCGAGGAAGAAAAATTGAGCAGATGATCGAAGATCATAGCCTTTGTCTCGTAAATAATGGGCAGGATACGTACTTCATGAGCCTTCAAAGACATTCCACGCTCTCAACCTTGCCATCTGTTCACCATCTCTGTTGCCATTTTGCACTTTTAGTGTCGGAAATGACCTGTACAACAGCCATCATTATCTAATTTTTGTATCTCTTGCACGAAGAGGAGCAAACCCCATGTCGAGACTCCCTCGGTTTATACTGGAGAGGGCAGACTGGGAACTCTTCTCTTCCTCCGCAGAGCTCACAGAGGAAATGGTAAAAGATGTGCATATCGATGACGCTGTGGAAGCTCTTACTAATACTATTTTTCAGTCAGCTAGGCTTTCGATTCCTAGAACATCAGGAAAAATGCTTAAATATACGAAACCATGGTGGAATCGCGACTGTCATGAAGCACTGAAAAAACAGAAAAAATCATGGGGTATTTTTCGTAGATGTCCTACTCTGCGAAACCTCATAGCCTTTAAAAGAGCCAAAGCAAATGCACGAAAAGTAAGAAGGCAGAGCCAGAGGGATTCCTGGATTTCATATGTGTCGTCAATAACATCCTCCACGCCTAGTAAGCGGGTTTTGGAAAGAGTTCGAAAAGCATGCGGCATATATAAAGACCACTCACTTTCCTTTTTGGAAAAGGATGGCCGAGTGATTAGCTCCATAGAAGAAATTGCGAATACTATTGGTGAGGCATTTGCTGCCGTTTCTTCCAACAGAAACTATTCAACTGCATTTCTCTCTATGAAGCAGCACTCTGAAATAAATCCCATGGCATTCAACTCTACCAAATCTGAGCCTTACAATAGAGCATTTACTATGTTGGAATTAAAGAGAACTTTATTGCAGACACATAGGTCTTCTCCGGCTTTTGATGGCGTAAATTACGAAATGCTAAAACATCTGTCCTATAAGTCACTGAATGCCCTTCTCACTCTTTATAATAGAGTGGGGAAGGAGCATATTTTCCCCAGTGCATGGATGAGAGCTATTGTAATTCCTATTGCCAAGCCAGAGAAAGACTCAAGAAATCCCTCTAACTATCGGCCAATTGCCCTTACCAGTTGTGTATGCAAACTGTTTGAAAAGATGGTAAACAGCCGCCTAGTCTACTTCTTGGAAAAGAATAATACAGTACTAAGTCTAATCTGGACGTCCATAATCCGGAATGATCTATAATTCGGACCTCAAATCTACAAACACTCTAAGCATGTGCGTTTAATGTATAGCGGACAGTATACTTTATGCATGCGTGCGTTGAAAGAAATTTTTAATAAAGTAAAGAAATATATATTAAGCTTTTTTTGTAAATTTTGATACCCTTTAGATCATAATTGTTGTTTATTTCATAAATTATGATTTCATATTTTTAATTGTATAATTTCTGCATACCATCTTACCAGATTTAAATTGATGATATATTATCCGGAAAAATCCCAAATCTGGAACCTGCCGATTATGTCTGATAATGATATTCCTTGGAATAAGTGCATTGCTGTATGCAGTGATGGAGCTCAGGCTTTAACAGGAAACATTCGGGTGTTATTTCTCAAATAAAAAATGTCACCCCTGAAACTAAATTTACTCATTGCTTCATTCACTGTGAAGCTTTGGTAGCTAAAACAATCCCCGAAAACCTGGAAATTGTTTTGAATCAAGCTGTGAAAACTATTAATTTTATTAAAATGAAGAATTGAAGAAAAAAATTTAAATTGAAGAATATTTACGATTTTATGCCAAGAGATGGGCAGCGAACATGAAACGCTTTTGCTATACTCTGAAGTAAGGTGGTTATCCAGAAGCAAAGTTTTAAATCTTCTGTTTAAACTTCGATCAGAAATTAAAATTTAGAATTATAAAAATATTTATTTAGTGAATTCTGGTTGGCATGTTTAGCATATTTAGCTGATATTTTGGGAAAGTTAAATGAATAAAATTAGGATTGCAAGGACAATGTTTTAATTTATTTACCAATAAATGCACTGTTAAAAAACTCGAGCTATAAACATTTCACCACCTTTTAGAAAAATAATTTTAAAATAATTTGAAATAAAAAAATTAACATACAACAATAAAATTCATTGTTTTTCATTAATAAATAATCTCAACATGTATTTTTCCAAGGATTACGAAAAAGAAAATTTTGCTCAAATGTACCTGAAATTTTATCTCGTCCGGAAAAAGAACAATTGAGAGAAATTTTCTGTGGTCAAACTCTAACTGAAGATTTAAAAAATAGCACATTTGTTAACTTCTGGCTGAACTCTCCAAAAAAAAAATATTTAAATGCATTTTCAAATAAAGCTATTAAATTTATTGCCCTATTTGCACAACCTATTTGTGTGAACAAGGATTTTCTTCCATGTTAGATTTGAAAATAGATACACAATAAAATCAAAAGTGGATCCTAATTTGTGGTTAAAAACTAAGTGAAATAAGACCAAACATAAAGAGATTCAAATATCTTAAATACAGCCAAATTTCTGACTAAATTGTAAAATTAAAGCTATTTAGAGGACATTTGGATAATTAAAATCGTAACCAATTTTTAATCTAACATTTTTATGTGTGCTTGTTAAATACATACAGCCAATAGGTTGTGAAAATGAAAAAATATATTTCTTAATATCTCTATTGAGAAATTGAAAAATAATCATTGTAAAATGTAGCGGTGGTACACAAGTTTTTCAGTTTTTGTTTAGATGGTACACGTTGGTGAAAAAGTTGAGAACCGCTGAATAAACACATACAGATGATCGATTTTAAATAATAAACCTTTAATCACAACAATTACTCATCATAACTACTCGTTAAATCAACACTGAAGATATTTCAGTCGGAGAATAAATCCGACCAAGCACGGCGGCGACAGAGCGTTAAATGTTTTTCACGCATCTTGAAAATATTCGTCAACAGTTACAGCTAGAAATTTGGGCATGCAGTTTGCGAGTAACAAAAATCAGTATCTCCACACTCCAAACAAATGAGACTTAACTAACTTTTAGAAAATTACAGCTAAGTACTGATGTCTTCTAAAACCACTGAAACTAAATAACTATGTTAAATCAATAAAACTTACAGGTGGTTTGACCCGAGTTGGGAGCCGGCGGCGCCGCCTGGAAGTCGTCATCTCCTGTAAAAGAAACAAATGTGTTTAGGAGCTTTTAATAGTTAGTGCACATATTACAAATATTTCTTACATTCAAAATCAGGTATGAAAAATCTTGAGATAACTGTGTGCCAGTTTTTAGGAGGTACGGACATAAAGTAGAATTAATATAAATTATAAAAAACTACGAGTAGTTGGATGTAAATTTCTAAGCTTTTTCAAACAAATCTGTCTGCATTTTTCTTGAACTGCGTATGTCGGATTTTGAAAGGGGAATGAAAACTGGAGTCTGATTAATGGGACATTACTTTGATGCTGTTTTTGATACTCATTCTGTATTACTAAACCACTCAAATTAAGCATGAAGCATTCAAAAAGGAAACAGATCTGGAATTCTGCATGCTTAAAATTGAAATATATTGTGTTAAAGAGGTACAAGATAAATATCCATGAGATCAGTGTAGCAATAATGTTTCACTATGATATTACAACAAAAGACTTACAGATCTTTCTATAGCAAACAATCAAGAAAACTATCCTTCGTGTTTAATCTTTCTAATCTTTAGATATTACAGCTGTAGAGGATGAGAAAGTCAATTTCCACGAATGACTCATTATGTCTATAAAACGAATGATTCCTTGCAATAACTATAAAAAAAGTTACTATACTTAATGTTATTTAAACATTAACCTAACAAAACAATACTCCCAATAAACGAGACTTGACTTCAGATGGGAAATTAAAACTAAGCACAGACGTCTTCTAAAAGCTCCTACACTAAGCTGACTACTGATAAAAAATCTCTACAGATATCAAAAAAACATTCAAAATCTTAATTGTCAGATACTTAATCATACTCCTTATAATATATATGAAGATGCATAAAACTTACCTTAGGTTGGCAAGATGGTGGGGGTGGTGTACTAGGAGCAGATGGTGGAGGTGACGGCCTTGGAGGAGCAGATGATGCGGATGGTGGTGGAGGTGGAGGTGGAAGAGATGCTGCCCCCTGTAAAAGCAACAAACATACTTAGAAACTTTCAATACTATACATATGACAGATACAATTTCATACAATACTATACATACTCAACTTTCAATACAATACATATGAAAGCTTTATTTTAAACTAATATAAATTATCAAACAATTGTTTTCCTGGATGTGAACTTTCGAGCTTTCCCGGACTTTTTACAACTGCAGCTACATCTTGCTGGTGCTGCTTTCCATTCCACACAGGTGGTCCAAAATGAATTTGATATGTTTTTGGACTCACAGCCACCAAGTTTCTGGGCCAGAGGTTTTGAAAAAGTGCCAAAACATTGGCATAAAATCGTGGATTTAGGTGGTGGTTACTACCTGCACTAAAGAGACTGCTTTCATGTTCTTTTAATGTTATTAAGAACGTTTATGAAGGAAAACTTCAAGATCAGGCACATTTCAATGATTCAATTCCATGACAATACTACAAGAAATGAATTAATGAAATACTGTACAAAACATAGATTATATGATATTTGAAACATATACTAGATGAAAATAAATGACAAAATATAACTGCTATTGCAACACTGAAATAAGAGCAAGAAAACAATACTTAAAGGAACAGCAGAAATCATTTAACAGAGTACCAGACATTTCCAAATATAAGCCGATCTTCATACAATTCAAGACTTTGTTTCAAAAATTCAGTCAAACTTGAAGACACACATATGCAAATTGCATCAAAAGTCCAGTTATATGGCAAATCCAGCCAAGTACCTTTCCTGTCCTTTACTTGCACGACTGTTTGTCTGTTTATCATAGATATACATACTTCCACTTAAAAAAGTGTGTTAAATGACCCAAGTATTCATGTTTTGCCATTTTTAAATCCGAAGGATTATAAATTTCAAAATATAACATTTTATACATTTCTTTGGCTATCGTTTATTTGTGTTTAGAAAATTATGCATTTCTTATTAAAAAAAAATCTTGATGTGAACACAATATGACTTTTTTGTATGGAACATTTATACACATTTTTTAATGCATTTGAATTTATACTTAATTCCTCGAATTTGAGATATATTTTTCATTCATTTAATTCAGTTCTCACATTGTGGCAAAAGAAAAATATGTAAAAACTCAAAATTCCTTCATTAAAAATTGAAAAATATGAAATAACATAAATTTCATTTGTCTTACCAGAAATGAGATGCCTGCCCGACCTTTTGTCATTGACCGCGTAATGGGCCAGTGCTGGAACAAAAATTTTTAATTAGAAATAAAATCTTTGTTCATAAACAATAAAAAATTTGGCAGCATACAATAAATAAAACTGGCCACAGTTTGTCAGCTTTTTGGTTACCCAGGTAACGAATACTTTCCATGGCATGGAGAATTAAAATTAGATGGCAATTCATTCACAAGCTGGCAATAGTTTTTGCAATTTACTAATATTTTATTAACTATTTTCTATTATTAGCAAGCAGATTATTATATCTTAACAAAGTAAGGGCTTGGACTATCTTTTCTTTGTGGGAAAAGAGCACAAAAGCACAAAGAAAGGAAAGGGGGGGGACACTCGATCAAAAGCACAGATTTCATAACCCTCCAATGTAATACTATTTGTTTATAAAGTATAATTTTAAGTTTTAATATTTTGGCAACAATGATTATTTTTCTTAAGATTGTAAAAGATTGAGTTAAAAATGTATCTGTCATCTAGAGAGATTATTATGGTTTAGAAGAATGGTTAACGCTTGTTGTGATTAATCTTATAAAGTTTTCTCTTTATGTATTAGTATAATGTGCTTTTTATGAGTACATAATTCTAAGAAAATAAAATCTACATGCCAACTTCACACCAACACGACAACAATAGAAAACGTAATTATTTTATGACAGTTATAGCATACTTATAGAATTATAAATATCAGGTTTTTAAGAAAAGTTTCCCGCCATTGCAAATATCATCTGTGCAATTAGTTTGCATTGGCGTATTTAATCATATTTTGTCATACAATTTTCGGTATTTGTAAGAGACTTGATTTAGAACACTGTTTAGTGAAATTTGTAAAAAAATATTTAAACATTAACATAAATAATGCTCTCAAAAAGCAAGATTTAACTTCAACTGGGAAGTTAAAACTGAGGATAGATGTCTAAAAAAGCTAATAACCAAGTTAAATAAAATTTTACATTCAAAATGTTAATTGAGAGATACTTATTCTCATTATAATATATATGAGGTATAATATACAAAACTTACTTTGCGTGGTGTGGGTGGAGGAGGAGTAGGTGATGGTGGTGACGTCATACTCTGTAAAAGTAACAAATATATTTAGAAACTTAGTACACATATTACAAATATTTATTACATTTACAATCGGATGTCAAACATCCTGAGAAAGAAATATGAGAGTTTTTATAAGATACAGAAATGAAGTAAAAACCAATATATAAATTATGGAACAGTTCCGTTGTGCTGAATGTGAATTTTTGAGTTTTTCCAGACTTTTCTACGTTTTTTACTTCTTTGCACGAAGTAAAAAGGAAGTATTGTAATCGCGAAAATTTTCAGACATCACGTTTCAACGAAAATATCCATTTTGATCACTATCGAAATGCAATTTAACAATGTTTTTGCATGACATCTGTACGTAAGAACAGAATAAATGACTCTTTTCCACCCCAAAAATTATAACACTGATTTAAAATAAATTGTGAAGAGAATTTTTCGTGGCGTCTGTATCTATGTACGTACCGTGCATAACTCAAAAACGAGTAGCCTCGGAATGTTGAAATTTTGTATATAGGACTGCACTGCTATAACTTGTAGATGGGCACTTCGTATTTTGGTTGCAATTGGCTGCACCAAACGTATATAAATATATGTATGTACATATATATATCCACTCTGTTAACTGGCTCGATGTCTCAGTTTCTTTCCTCTTATATGTTTGTAAGTTGTGCATTTTTTGCTTTAAAAATGATCGAATTATGTTGTTCTTATCTTCTGGTTAAGGTTTTTATGCCTTTAGTAAATTTGCATGCAATATTTGTGGAGTCATCAACAATTTAAATGTTGTTTTAAGTGCAAATAAGCCTAATAAATTTTACTATGGCATTTGCTCCTGATGACTTGCGTCAGGAGTCCAATCTAGCACAATGGAGTAATATTTGGCAGTCTGAGCATCTGCAATTATTTTCTTGAGAACCAATTCGCCCATCAGATGGAGGTGTTCCTTTCGGATGTGATTCCCTAGATAATGGTCATGTATCTCAGCGTTTTTGATATGTTCTGTCAGCATTTTTGATAAGACAAATCAGACAACATATTAGTGCACATATTCAAATAGTTCTTAAATTTACAATCAGATGTCAAACATCTAGAACAGTGGTTCTCAACCTCTTGACCTAATTGTGCCATCTAAACTAAAATTGAAAACCATTAATATCACCACTTAAAGTACACTGGTGTGCAAAACTTAAGCAACAATGTAAATTTTAATCAGATAGCCATGAAATTGTAGAAAAGGGGTTCTTACGTTCAGTACAATGAACACGCAATTCAGTAGAAAGGTCATGCGTATGCAAATGTCAAGAAAAAAATGTCACAGGATACGTTAGCGTACACAAAACGCATACGGTCGGCGCGCTCAACTCGAGATTACCTCTAAAGGGAGGATGGAGATGCAATTAAAGACATTCGCTACAAGTACAAGGAGTTCTTTCGTGAAATATGGCTAGAAGAAATGATCTGGATGACTCCACACGTGGAAGAATGATCAAAAATCTGGAGTAAGACCAGCATAGATGAAGAGTTCGGAATCAACAAAAGTGGCATTTTGCGCACTTGGAAAGCCTTCCATACCATAGGTACAGCTATTAGAAAGGTTGGTGGTGGCCATCCCAGGAACACAACTGCAGTAAATAACCGATATATAATCTTGCAAACGAAGAGTCCGAAACCAGTCAGCATGCGCCACAGCTCAACAGCTGTGAAAAGCAATGGGCCGTGGTTTACTGTGTCCAAACACCTTCACAAAGGTGGCCTATGCAACTGTCCTGAACACTGCATCACTTACCCATCGGCATCACCATTTACATTGGTACAAAAACTAGGCATCTCATCAATGGAGTCGTGTCCTCCTTACGGATGAGAGACGTTTTAGTGCCCTAATCTATAATCTTATCATTAGATGTCGAATCCACTGAAACAAGAAAGAGATGTAGGAAGAAAGTATAAAACTGGTAGTCTAAAAAGGAAATTAAGTGCAAAAAGGAAAACGGAAAGTGAAAAACTCAGAAGTGCTTTAAACAAATTTTTTTAAATAGATAATGATGACAAAGGAGGAAAAGAAACTAATGACAAAGTTGAAGAAGAAAGTACTGATAAAAATGAAGAGGAAAATGACAAAAATGAAGAAGTTCATGATAAGGATGAAGAAGATTAAAAACAAGTAAAGAGTGAAGAAGAAACACAATTGCACAGAATGGAGCCGGAACAGGAAGAAGCAAATATTGGAATGAAAATGGAATCACAGAATATAACTTATGATCCTGCATCTTGACCCGTCCCTCAGGGGGCTCACTTTTGTGAGTACGGGTGTGGCAATCCAGAGGTACCCTAGCCCTTCAGGGGATCATCTTCTTGATGAGACGGGTGTCACGATCCTGGAGCCCCAGTAATCTGTCCCCTTTTCCGTCTCCTCTCCTCTTGGCTGGAACTTTTTCCCTTCCCTTCTCCCTTGTGGTTTCTCTCTACGGAGTTGGGGGCTCGTCACGAGAGGCTGGAACAGACTTTGTTTCTAGTTTTCGAGTGGCGAGAAAACTGCCCACGTGTTTGCCGTGCGTGGAGACCCGTGTCGCTGGAAAGGAGGGTCCTGGTAGTTGAGGGGCGAGGTACTGTCCCCAACACACTGCTTTGGCCTCTGCTTCACCTAAACGGGATACCTTAGTCGTCCTCACGGGTGTCAATCGGCTGGTCACTAGTCCTTGTGTCAGTGGCTTGGGGTCAAGCTCTCGGGAGTACCTGCTTTCGGGAAAGCCGACTGTGGGGCTTCAGTTTGCGTATAGGTCCGGCTAGCCCTAACACAGGAATCTGTATTCCCTTGTTGGGCTCCGTGGTGGGCGGGGCCGTCGGACCCGAATCTTTATTCTTTCACTATGGCTTCTTCTCATATCTACTTAATTAAAGATTTCAAGGTCACTCCAGTCACTCAACATATTTCTGAAACTTCTGCTGAACCAGTCAGTCAACCTAGTTCTGAAACATCTACTGCTAAACCAGTCACTCAACCTAGCTCTGAACCATCTACTAATAAACCAATCATTCAACCTAGCTCTGAAACGTCTACTACTAAACCAGTCACTCAACCTGTCACTCAACCTAGTTCTGAAAATTCTGCAAAAAAATTACGAACAGATGCAAATAAAAAAAATCATCACAATAGTCCCCGTTTCCTAGTCATCTCTAGTCCTTCTGGCGAAATGCATAAGATGTTTCCTTTCGTAATAAATAAATACATCCAGTCTTGTATTGGTGAGCCGAGAAACATAAAGCGTCTCCGCTCCGGAGACTTGCTTATTGATACAAACTCAGCCACCCAGTCTGCTTCTTTACTTCAGATTACTAAACTTGGGCAAGCGAATGTCACTGTAACAGCACATAAGACACTGAATTATTGTCGTGGCGTAATATCGGAATTCGACCTTCTGTACGTTCCTGAAGAAGAGATCGTAAGTTGATCGATACGAAACACGTGATCCTTACCTTCAACACGCCTGATCTGCCTAAGAATATTAAGGCCGGATATTTAAATTGTCCTGTAAGACCTTATATTCCCAACCCTATGCGATGCTTCCAATGCCAGCGTTTCGGCCATTCTAAGACGTCTTGTCGTGGCAGCCTCACATGCGCCCGATGCTCACAGATTGGCCACGATTCGGAAAATTGTACCGCTGCGCCTTCGTGTATAAATTGCAAGGGTCAGCACCCAGCATTTTCACGCCTCTGCCCAAAATGGAAATCCGAAAAAGAAGTACAGACTCTTAAAGTTACCAGGAACATCTCGTATGCTGAAGCCAGAAAACTAGTTCAAAGCACACAGCTCCAATCAAACAAATCTTATGCCAGTGCAGTTAAAACAACACGTAGCATTGCCACCCAAACATCAATAGGCACGCAGACTAAACCAAATAAAACCCAACCAACCACATCCACCAAGAAAACGGAAAATGCAACTCATTTAATACAAAAAAAAAAGAAACAGTCATTCAAAGTAAACCTAAAATTGAAAGTCACAAAATAATTAATAAAAATAGAAGTCCCAGCAATAGCTCTTTTGACGAAATGATTTCTGAATCTGCGGATTCAGACACTATGGAAGTAGAGGAGGGTCTAGAATTTCCCAGGCATCTACTTCCACGAAAAACCAAACAAGAGCACAGAAAGAACAAAAACCAGACATAATGGCCACCCTCGTCTCATGGCACTGTCGCGGTTTCCACCGAAATTTGCTCGACATCAAAGTCATAATTAATGCTTATCATCCTGTATGCTTCGCAGTACAGGAAACAAATCTAAAACCAGAACAACAGGCAAAACTTCGGAGTTTTTCCTTCGTCAGGAAAGATAACCTTGCAGGTGAGCGTGCCAGTGGAGGTGTAGGTCTCCTCACCTCACTGGATTATCCCTCAAATGTGCTTTCTTTGACGACATCCCTCCAAGTTGTCGCTACTCAAACAAATTTTGATTTTGTTGTTACAGTCGTTTCTCTGTATTTGCCTCCAAATGAGCATATTGATCAGCAAGATTTAAATGGTCTTTTAGAGCAGCTGCCTGAGCCTTTCATCATAATAGGAGATTTTAACGGCCATAGTCCGCTCTGGGGTAGTAAGGATACTAATTGCCGAGGAAGACAAATTGAGCAGATGATCGAAGATCATAGCCTTTGTCTCCTCAATAATGGGCAAGATACTTACTTCCATGAGCCTTCAAAAACATTCCATGCTCTCGACCTTGCCATCTGTTCACCATCTCTGTTGCCTTTTTGCACTTTTAATGTGGGTAAAGATCTTTACAACAGTGATCATTATTCCATTCTTGTGTCTCTTGCACGAAGAGGAGCAAACCCCATGTCGAGATCCCCTCGATTCATACTGGACAGGGCAGACTGGGAACTCTTCTCTTCCGTTGCAGAGCTGACAGAGGAAATGGTAGAAGGTGTGCATATCGATGACGCTGTTGAAGCTGTTACTAATACTATTATTCAGGCAGCTATGCTTTCGATTCCTAGAACATCAGGAAAAACACTAAAATATTCGAAACCGTGGTGGAATCGCGACTGTCATGAAGCACTGAAAAAACAGAAAAAAGCATGGGGTATTTTTCGTAGATATCCTACTCTGCGAAACCTCATAGCCTTTAAAAGAGCCAAAGCAAATGCACGAAAAGTAAGAAGGCAGAGCCAGAGGGATTCCTGGATTTCATATGTGTCGCCAATAACATCCTCCACGCCTAGCAAGCGGGTTTGGGAAAGAATTCAAAAAGCATGCGGCATATATAAAGACCACTCACTTTCCTTTTTGGAAAAAGATGGCCGAGTGATTAGCTCCATAGAAGAAATTGCGAATACTATTGGTGAGACATTTGCTTCCGTTTCTTCCAGCAGAAACTATACACCTGCATTTCTTTCTATGAAGCAGCACTCTGAAATAAATCCCATCGCATTCAACTCTTCCAAATCTGAGCCTTACAATAGAGACTTTACTATGCTTGAATTAAGGAGTGCTTTATTGCAGACACATAGGTCTTCTCCGGGTCTTGATGGAGTGAATTATGAAATGCTAAAGCATCTGTCCCGTAAGTCACTGAATGCCCTTCTCACTCTTTACAATAGGGTGTGAAGGAGCATGCCTTTCCCAGTGCATGGAGGAGAGCTGTTGTCATTCCTATTCCTAAGCCAGGGAAAGATCCAATTAATCCCTCCAACTATCGGCCAATTGCCCTTACGAGTTGCCTCTGCAAACTGTTTGAAAAGATGGTAAACAGCCGCCTAGTCTACTTCTTGGAAAAGAATGATATTATATCGCCTTATCAGAGTGGTTTTCGAAAGGGAAGAACAACTGTAGATAACATGTTCCTCTTAGAGACATCTATTCGAAAAGCATTTGTAAGAAGAAGCCACCTTGTCTCGATATTCTTCGACATTGAAAAAGCTTATGATAAGGCATGGAGATACGGTATACTCCGGGATCTTCACGAGAGTGGCTTGCGCGGCAACCTACCAATTTTCATTCAAAATTTCTCTCGGGAGTACCTGCTTTCGGGAAAGCCGACTGTGGGGCTTCAGTTTGCGTATAGGTCCGGCTAGCCCTAACACAGGAATCTGTGTTCCCTTGTTGGGCTCCGTGAAGGGCGGGGACGTCGGACCCGAATCTTTCTTCTCTTCAATATGGCTTCATCACATATATATTTATTTAAAGATTTCAAGGTCACTCCAGTCACTCAACATATTTCTGAAACTTCTGCTGAACCAGTCAGTCAACCTAGTTCTGAAACATCTACTGCTAAACCAGCCACTCAACCTAGTTCTGAAACATCTACTGCTAAACCAGTCATTCAACCTATTTCTGAAATGTCTACTGCTAAACCATTTACTCAACCTAGTTCTGAAAAGTCTACTGCAAAAATTTACGTACAGATACAAATGAAAAAAATCATAATAATAGTCCCCGTTTCCTAGTCATCTCTAGTCCTTCTGGCGAAATGCATAAGATGTCTCCTTTCGTAATAAACAAATACATCCAGTCTTGTATTGGTGAGCCGAGAAATATAAAGCGTCTCCGCTCCGGAGACTTGCTTATTGATACAACCTCAGCCACCCAGGCTGCTTCTTTACTTCAGATAACTAAACTTGGGAAGCGAATGTCAATGTAACACCACATAAGTCACTGAACTATTGTCGAGGCGTAATCTCAGAATTCGACCTTCTGTATGTTTCTGAAGAAGAGATCGCTTCTGAGCTATTCGAACAAAATGTCTGCGGTGTAAGGCGGATCAAGATGCGTAAAGAAGGTAAGATGATAGACACGAAACACGTGATCCTTACCTTCAACACGCCTGATCTGCCTAAGAATATTAAGGCCGGATATCTAAATATTCCCGTAAGACCTTATATTCCAAACCCTATGCGATGTTTCCAATGCCAGCGTTTCGGCCATTTTAAGACGTCTTGTCGTGGCAGCCTCACATGCGCCCGATGCTCACAGATTGGCCACGATTCTGAGAATTGTACCGCTGCGCCTTTGTGTATAAATTGCAAGGGTGACCGCGCAGCATTTTCTCGCTTGTGCCCAAAATAGAAATCGGAAAAAGAAATCCAGAGTACAAAAGTTACAAGGAACATCTCTTACGCCGAAGCCAGAAGACTAGTCCAGAGCACACAGCTTCGACCAAATACATCATACGCCACTGCTGTTAAATCATCTCGTACAGTTGCCACCCAAACATCAATAGGCACACAGACCCTACCAAATAAAACCCAACCGTCAACATTCAACAAGAAAAAAGAAAATCCAACCCATATACTACAAAAGAAAGAAACAGTTATTCAAAGTAAGCCGAAAACTGCCACACATAAAATATCCAATAAAATTAGAAGTCACAGCAATAGCTCTTTTGATGAGATGATTTCTGAATCTGCGGATTCAGACTATGGAAGTAGAAGAGGGTCTAGAAGTTCCCAGGCATCTACTTCCACGAAAAACAGAACAGCACAGGAAGAACAAAAACCAGTCATAATGGCCACCCTCATCTCATGGAACTGTCGCGGTTTCCACCGAAATTTCCTCGACATCAAAGCCATAATTAATGCTTATCATCCTGTATGCTTCACAGTACAGGAAACAAATCTAAAACCAGAACAACAGGCAAAACTTCGGATGTTTTCCTTCGTCAGGAAAGAACCTTGCAGGCGAGCGTGCCAGTGGAGGTGTAGGTCTCACCTCACTGGATTATCCCTCAAATGTGCTTTCTGTAACGACATCCCTCCAAGTTGTCGCTATTCAAACAAATTTTGATATTGTTGTTACAGTCGTTTCTCTGTATTTGCCTCCAAATGAGCATATTGATCAGCAAGATTTAAATGGTCTTTTAGAGCAGCTGCCTGAGCTTTTCATCATAATAGGAGATTTTAACGGTCATAGTCCAATCTGGGGTAGTAAAGATACAAATTGCTGAGGAAGACAAATTGAGCAGATGATCGAAGATCATATAGCCTTTGTCTCCTAAATAATGGGCAGGATACGTACTTCCATGAGCCTTCAAGGGTATTCCACGCTCTCGACCTTGTCATCTGTTCACCATCTCTCCATTTTGCACTTTTAGTGTCGGAAATGACCTGTACAACAGCGATCATTGTCCCATTTTTGTATCTCTTGCACGAAGAGGAGCAAACCCCATTTCGAGATTCCGTCGGTTTATAATGGACAGGGCAGACTGGGAACTCTTCGCTTCCATTGCAGAGCTCAGAGATCAAATGGTAGATCGGCATATCGATGACGCTGTGGAAGCTGTTACTATTACTATTATTCAGGCAGCTATGCTTTCGATTCCTAGAACATCAGGAAAAATGCTTAAACATACGAAACCATGGTGGAATCGCGACTGTCATGAAGCACTGAAAAAACAGAAAAAAGCATGGGGTATTTTTCGTAGATATCCTACTCTGCGAAACCTCATAGCCTTTAAAAGAGCCAAAGCAAATGCACGAGAAGTAAGAAGGCCGAGCCATAGGGATTCCTGGATTTCATATGTGTCCTCAATAACATCCTCTACGCCTAGTAAGCGGGTTTGGGAAAGAGTTCGAAAAGCATGCGGAATGTATAAAGACCACTCACTTTCCTTTTTGGAAAAAGATGGCCGAGTGATTAGCTCCATAGTAGAAATTGCAAATACTATAGGTGAGACATTTGCTGCCGTTTCTTCCAGCAGAAACTATTCACCTGCATTTCTCTCTATCAAGCAGCACTCTGAAATAAATCCCATCGCATTCAACTCTACCAAATCTGAGCCTTAGAATATAGCATTTACTATGCTGGAATTAAAGAGAGCTTTATTGCTGACACATAGGTCTTCTCCGGTTCTTGATGGGCCCTTCAGGGGATCATCTTCTTGATGAGACGGAAGGTGTAATTCCGGCTCAGGATGGAGACCTCGCTTTTTACAAAAATGCACGCACACAGTCTTCTGTTTCGAAAACGTAAATCCTTGTCTTTTTGCCCATTCCTGGATCCTGTTCAAAGCGATCTGGAGCTGTCTCTCTACATGTCTCATATCCACACCTCTACAGCTAATTTGTATGTAGATCATCAACATATAAAGAACCTGAAATGGTGGGAGGAAGTTGTTTTAATATAGAATTTATTTTTAGGCTGAAAAGAGTTACACTGAGCACACAGCCTTGAGGCACACCCTCTTCTTGTTCAAAAACATCAGACAAAACAGAGCCAATCCTTACTTGAAATGTTCTAGTATTCAAGAAATTCTGAATAAAAATTGGTAGGTTGCCGCGCAAGCCACTCTCGTGAAGATCCCGAAATATACCGTATCGCCAAGCCTTATCATAGGCTTTCTCTATATCGAGGAAAATGGAGACAAGGTGATTTCTTCTTTCAAAAGCTTTTCGAATGGATGTCTCTAAGAGGAGCATATTATCTACGGTTGTTCTCCCCTTTCGAAAACCACTTTGATAAGGCGATATAATACTATTCTTTTCCAAGTAGACTAGGCGGCTGTTTACCATCTTTTCAAACAGTTTGCAAACACAGCTGGTAAGGGCAATTGGCCGATAGTTCGAGGGATTCCTCGGGTCTTTCCCTGGCTTCGCAATAGGAATGGCCCTCAGGGGCTCACTTTATTGAGTACGGGTGTGGCAATCCCGAGGTACCCTGGCCCTTCAGGGGATCATCTTGGTGAGACGGGTGTCACGATCCTAGAGCCCCAGTGATCTATCCTCTTTTCCGTCTCCTCTCCTCTTAACTGGAAATTTTCCCCTTCCCTTCTCCCTTGTGGTTTCTCTCTACGGAGTTTGGGGCTCGTCACGAGAAACTGGAACAACCCTTGCGTGCAATTTTGAAATGGCGAGAAAACTGCCCACGTGTTTGCCGTGCGTGGAGACCCGTGTCGCTGGAAAGGAGGGTCCTGGTAGTTGAGGGGCGAGGTACTGTCCCCAACACACTGCTTTGGCCTCTGCTTCAGCTAAACGGGAGGCACCTTAGTCGTCCTCACGGGTGTCAATCGGCTGGTCACTAGTCCTTGTGTCAGTGGCTTGGGGTCAAGCTCTCGGGAGTACCTGCTTTCGGGAAAGTCGACTGTTAAGCTTCAGTTTGCGTATAGGTCCGGCTAGCCCTAACACAGGAATCTGTTCCCTTGTTTGGCTCCGTGGTGGGCGGGGCCGTCGGACCCGAATCTTTTCTCTTACAAACATGGCTTCACTTTTCATCCTTAAAAAACCTGACTCAAATGACACCAGCCAAAATATAGAAATCGTTGAGAAATCAATTAACAAGAAGACCCGGACCGATGAAAATGCAAAAGATACTGAAATTATTGACAAGTCCATTACCCAGAAGATGCGTACCGATGCAAATGCCAAAGAATCTACTGATTGTCCGCGCTTCGTTGTTTCCAGTTCCTCTGGAGAACTGCAAAAGATGTTTCCTTTCCTGGTCAGCAAATACATTCATTCCTGCGTAGGTGAGCCAAGGAACATAAAGCGTCTCCGTTCGGGAGACTTGCTTATTGATACCCTTTCGGCCACCCAGTCTGCTTCACTTTTACGTCAAACCAAACTTGGACAAGTACCTATAACTGTGTCAGCACACAAAACACTTAATACCTGCAGAGGTGTGATCTCGGAGATCGACCTTCTGTGTGTTTCAGAAGAAGAGTTCGTCTCCGAGTTAGCTGACCAAAATGTTTGTGGTGCTAGGAGGATCAAGATGCGAAAGGAAGGTCAGTTGATTGAGACGAAACACGTGATCCTGACCTTCAAATTGCCTGATCTGCCGAGGAATATAAAGGCTGGGTATCTTAACTGTCCCGTAAGACCATATATTCCCAACCCTATGCGATGCTTCCAATGCCAGCTCCCTCAGGGGGCTCACTTTTGTGAGTACGGGTGTGGCAATCCCGAGGTACCCTAGCCCTTCAGGGGATCATCTTCTTGGTGAGACGGGTGTCACGATCCTGGAGCCCCAGTGATCTATCCTCTTTTCCGTCTCCTCTCCTCTTGGCTGGATCTTTTTCCCTTCCCTTCTCCCTTGTGGTTTCTCTCTACGGAGTTTGGGGCTCGTCACGAGAGGCTGGAACAGACCTTGTTTCTAGTTTTCAAGTGGGGAGAAAACTGCCCACGTGTTTGCTGTGCGTGGAGACCCGTGTCGCTGGAAAGGAGGGTCCTGGTAGTTGAGGGGCGAGGTACTGTCCCCAACACACTGCTTTGGCCTCTGCTTCAGCTAAACGGGAGGCACCTTAGTCGTCCTCACGGGTGTCAATCGGCTGGTCACTAGTCCTTGTGTCAGTGGCTTGGGGTCAAGCTCTCGGGAGTACCTGCTTTCGGGAAAGCCGACTGTGGGGCTTCAGTTTGCGTATAGGTCCGGCTAGCCCTAACACAGGAATCTGTGTTCCCTTGTTGGGCTCCGTGGTGGGCGGGGCCGTCGGACCCGAATCTTTATTCTTTCACTATGGCTTCTCATATTTACTTAATAAAAGATTTCGAGGTAACTCCAGTCACTCAAGTCAATCCTGTCACTCAAGTCACTCAAATCACTCCTGTCACTCAACCTAGTTCTGAAACTTCTACTCCTAAACCAGTCACTCAACCTAGTTCTGAAACATCTACTGTTAAACCAGTCATTCAACCTATTTCTGAAACGTCTACTGCTAAACCACTCACTCAACCACTCACTCAACCTCTCACTCAACCTACTTCTGAAAAGTCTACTGCAAAAAAATTACGTACAGATACAAATGAAAAAAATCATAACAATATTCCCAGTTTCCTAATCATCTCTAGTCGTTCTGGCGAAATGCATAAGATGTCTCCTTTCGTAATAAACAAATACATCCAGTCCTGTATTGGTGAGCCGAGAAATATAAAGCGTCTCCGCTCCGGACACCTGCTTATTGATACAACCTCAGCCACCCAGTCTGCTTCTTTACTTCAGATAACTAAACTTGGGCAAGCGAATGTGACTGTAACACCACATAAGTCACTCAACTATTGTCGGGGTGTAATCTCAGAATTCGACCTTCTGTATGTTTCTGAAGAAGAGATCGCTTCTGAGCTCTCCGAACAAAATGTCTGCGGTGTAAGGCGGATCAAGATGCGTAAAGAAGGTAAGTTGATAGACACGAAACACGTGATCCTTACCTTCAACACGCCTGATCTGCCTAAGAATATTAAGGCCGGATATCTAAATATTCCTGTAAGACCTTATATTCCAAACCCTATGCGATGTTTCCAATGCCAGCGTTTCGGCCATTCTAAGACGTCTTGTCGTGGCAGCCTTACATGCGCCCGATGCTCACAGATTGGCCACGATTCTGAAAATTGTACGGCTGCGCCTCTTTGTATAAATTGCAAGGGTGAGCACCCAGCATTTTCACGCCTCTGCCCAAAATGGAAATTGGAAAAAGAAGTGCAGACTGCAAAGTTTACGAGGAACATCTTATATGCCGAAGCCAGAAGATTAGTCCAGAGCACACAGCTTCGACCAAATACATCATACGCCAGTGCTGTAAAATCATCTCGTACAGTCGCCACCCAAACATCAATAGGCACACAGACCCTAGCAAATAAAACCCATCCGTCTACATCCAACAAGCAAAAAGAAAATGCAACCCATATAGTACAAAAGAAAGAAACAGTTATTCAAAGTAAGCCCAAAACTTCTACACATAAAATATCCAATAAAAATAGAAGTCACAGCAATAGCTCTTTTGATGAGATGATTTCTGAATCTGCGGATTCAGACTTTATGGAAGTAGAAGAGGGTCTAGAAGTCCCCAGGCATCTACTTCCACGAAAAACAAAAGAACAGCACAGAAAAAACAAAAACCATTCATAATGGCCACCCTTATGTCATGGAACTGTCGCGGTTTCCACCGAAATTTCCTGGACATCAAATCTATAATAAATGTGTATCATCCTGTGTGCTTAGCAATACAGGAAACAAATTTGAAACCTGAACACCATGCAAAACTTCGGAGGTTTTCTTTCGTCAGGAAGGATAACATTGCAGGTGAGCGTGCCAGTGGAGGTGTAGGTCTCCTCTCCTCACTGGATTATCCCTCAAATGTACTTCCTTTGACGACATCCCTCCAAGTTGTCGCTACTCAAATAAATTTTGATATTATTGTTTCATTTGTTTCTTTGTATTTGCCTCCAAATGAGCACATTTATCAGCAAGATTTAAATAATCTAATAGAGCAGCTGCCTGAGCCTTTTATCATAATAGGAGATTTTAACGGCCATAGTCCACTCTGGGGAAGTAAGGATACAAATTGCCGAGGAAGACAAATAGAGCAGATGATCGAAGATCATAGCCTTTGTCTCCTAAATAATGGGCAAGATACGTACTTCCATGAGCCTTCAAGGACATTCCACGCTCTCGATCTTGCCATCTGTTCACCATCTCTGTTGCCATTTTGCACTTTTAGTGTCGGAAATGACCTGTACAACAGCGATCATTATCCTATTTTTGTGTCTCTTGCACGAAGAGGAGCAAACCCCGTGTCGAGAGTCCCTCGTTTTATCCTGGACAGGGCAGACTGGGAACTCTTCTCTTCCGTTGCAGAGCTGACAGAGGAAATGGTAGAAGGTGTGCATATCGATGACGCTGTTGAAGCTGTTACTAATACTATTATTCAGGCAGCTATGCTTTCGATTCATAGAACATCAGGAAAAACACTAAAATATTCGAAACCATGGTGGAATCGCGACTGTCATGAAGCACTGAAAAAACAGAAAAAAGCATGGGGTATTTTTCGTAGATATCCTACTCTGCGAAACCTCATAGCTTTTAAAAGAGCCAAAGCAAATGCACGGAAAGTAAGAAGGCAGAGCCAGAGGGATTCCTGGATTTCATATGTGTCCTCAATAACATCCTCTACGCCTAGTAAGCGGGTTTGGGAAAGAGTTCGAAAAGCATGCGGAATGTACAAAGACCACTCACTTTCCTTTCTGGAAAAAGATGGCCGAGTGATTAGCTCCATAGAAGAAATTGCAAATACAATTGGTGAGACATTTGCTGCCGTTTCTTCCAGCCGAAATTACTCACCTGCATTTCTTTCTATCAAGCAACGCTCTGAGAAAAATCCCATCGCTTTCAACTCTTCCAACTTTGAGCCGTACAATAGAGACTTTACTATGGTTGAACTAAAGAGAGCTTTGTTGCAGACACATAGGTCTTGTCCGGGTGTGGATGGCGTGTATTATGAAATGCTAAAGCATCTGTCCTGTAAGTCACTGAGTGCCCTTCTCACACTTTACAATAGAGTGTGGAAGGAGCGTACATTTCCCAGTGCATGGAGGAGAGCTATTGTCATTCCTATTGCGAAGCCAGGGAAAGACCCGAGGAATCCCTCGAACTATCGGCCAATTGCCCTTACCAGCTGTGTTTGCAAACTGTTTGAAAAGATGGTAAACAGCCGCCTAGTCTACTTCTTGGAAAAGAATGATATTATATCGCCTTATCAGAGTGGTTTTCGAAAGGGAAGAACAACTGTAGATAACATGCTCCTCTTAGAGACATCTATTCGAAAAGCATTTGTAAGAAGAAGCCACCTTGTCTCGATATTCTTCGACATTGAAAAAGCTTATGATAAGGCATGGAGATACGGTATACTCCGGGATCTTCACGAGAGTGGCTTGCGCGGCAACCTACCAATTTTCATTCAAAATTTCTTGAACACTAGAACTTTTCAAGTAAGAATTGGCTCTGTTTTTTCGGATGTTTTTGAACAGGAAGAGGGTGTGCCTCAAGGCTGTGTGCTCAGTGTAACCCTGTTTAGTTTAAAAATAAATTCTGTACTAAAAGAACTTCCTCCCACCATCTTGGGATCTCTATATGTTGATGATCTGCAGATTAGCTGTCGAGGAGCAGACATGAGATATGTAGAGAGGCAACTGCAGATGGCTCTGATTAAGATCCAAGAATGGTCAGACAAACAGGGATTTACATTTTCGAAACAGAAAACTGTCTGCGTGCACTTTTGTAGGAAGCGAGGTCTCCATCCTGAACCTGAGTTATACTTGAATGGTACAATTATTCCAGTTGCGCCTGAAGTAAAATTTTTAGGAGTGACGTTCGACCGAAAATTGACTTTCCATTCTCATGTTTTAAACCTGAGAAAGAAGTGTCTAAAAACACTAAATATTTTAAAAGTGTTGGCGAACACCTCCTGGGGTGCAGAGCGTTTCTCCATGCTTCGCATTTACAGAGCGCTTATCCGCTCTAAACTGGACTATGGCTCAGTTGTTTATGGATCCGCTCGCTCATCTGTTTTGTTAAAACTGGATCCTGTTCACCATCAAGGTCTGCGGATTTGTTCAGGAGCTTTCAGGACTTCTCCTGTGCAGAGCCTATATGTTGACTGTAACGAACCATCACTTCATCTGAGGCGTGAGCAATTGTCCCTTTTGCAATATTTTAATACTCTATCTCAACCTGAACATCCCAATAAGCTGTGCTTACTTGATAATGAGTGTAACACATTATTTGAAACACGTCCATCCTGTGTTCCTACTTTCCCTTTAAGAGTTCGCCCTGTCATTGAGGAACTCTCCCTCTCTGATATGCACCCCCAAGCAGTACAGAATTTTGAAATTCCACCTTGGGAAAATTCACGGATCCAGCTTCTTGATGTTTTTAAACATCACGTAAAGGCGAGCACTAACGAGATCGTTTACAGACAACTTTTCGCTGAACACAGGCACAAATATAGCAGTTATTATCCGATATACACAGATGGATCAAAGTCAAATGATCATGTCGGGATGGCTTTTGTATTTGAAAATTACATAGAGGGCAGATGCCTGCACCATGCTTTCTCTGTCCTAACATCTGAACTAACTGCAATATATTATGCTCTTTTGTACATCCCAAAGCTCTGCCACAAAAAGTTCATAGTTTACACAGACTCGTATAGTGCTCTTAAATCCTTGGAAGCTTTTCCCAACGCTCAGAATCCTGTGGTAGTGGATGTTCTCAAAATTCATAGAAATTTAACGATACGAGGATATGAAATCCTGTACTGCTGGGTTCTCCCGGGCATACGGGAATAAAGGGAAACGAGCTTGCAGACATCGCGGCAAAATCTGCTGTCGAACTGTCCAGTCGCCTTATCCCTTTTAGAGACATCTGCTGTGTCATCAAGGGAAAGATACGAAAAAAATGGCAGCAAATTTGGGATGTTCAGCATCACAACAAGTTGAGAAACATCAAACCTAGAATTGAGCATTGGGATTTTGCTGGAAATCGTAAAGAGGACGTTCTTTTGACTCGACTCAGAATTGGTCATACCAGAGTCACACATAGCTATCTTCTTAAAGCTGAAAATGAGCCTGTTTGTTTTAATTGTAATGTTTGTTTATCTGTTCGTCATATTTTAATTGAGTGTCAATGTTTTAATAGTCTTCGCCAGAAATATTTTAATAGCTGTGACTTACCTCTCGACCGTTTAATCGGAAGAGAGGTCAATTCTAATTTATTTTATTATTTAAAAGAGATTGGCTTTTATTACCAAATGTAATTTGTTTTGAAGACTGTCTTGAATGTTAACATGTGCTTTTAACTTGTTTTTATATGACTTCATCCTCTGGATTTGGTACATTTATCTACTTGTTTTTATTTATTGAATTTTAATGTCATCAATTGTAATCATCTCATCTTTTGTTTGGCGCGTCATAATCATCTCTGGTTTTTGCGCCATAATCACTCACTCACTCACTCACTCACTTCCAATGCCAGCGGTTTGGTCACTCTAAGACATCCTGTCGTGGCACCCTTACGTGCGCCAAATGCTCGTTGGTTAGCCACCGTAGTGAGAATTGCACCGCTGCGCCATTGTGTGTTAACTGCAAGAGTGATCACCCAGCATTTTCTCGCTCTTGTCTAAAATGGAAATCTGAAAAGGAAGTTCACACCATAAAAGTTTCTAGGAACATTTCATATGCCGAAGCCAGGAGACAATTTCAAAGCACACAGCCTCAATCAAAGAAATCATATGCCAATGCCGTGAAATCAACCCGCACTATAGCCACCCAAACTTCCATAAGTACACAGATTCCACCAAATAAACCCCAACAATCTGCAAACAAGAAAAAGGAAAATGCAACACATGTCGTACAAAATAAAGAAATAGTTATTCAAAGCACACCAAAACATATCCCTCCAAAACCAATTAACAAAAATAGAAATCCCAACAATAGTTCTGTAAATGAAACGATTTCTGAATCCGCAGATTCAGACAGTATGGAAGTGGAGGATGGATTGGAAATTCCTGAACATCTGCTCCCGCGAAAACTAAAAAGGAACACAGGAAGAACAAACATCAATCATAATGGCCACCCTCGTCTCATGGAACTGTCGCGGTTTCCACCGAAATTTCCTTGACATCAAAGCTATGATCAATACTTATCATCCTATGTGCTTCGCAATACAAGAGACAATTCTGAAACCAGATAAACATGCAAAACTTCGGAGATTTTCTCTCGTCAGGAAGGATAACCTTGCAGGTAAGCGTGCCAGTGGAGGTGTATGTCTCCTCACCTCACTGGGCTATCCCTCAAGTTCCTTTCCTTTGACGCCTTCTCTCCAAGTTGTCGCTGTACAAGTAAACTTTCATATTGTAGTTTCAGTCGTTTCTCTTTATTTGCCTCCTAATGAGCACATTGATCAGCAAGATTTAAATGATCTTTTAAACAGGGTTGCCACGCTACCTGGAAAACCGGGAGAACCGGGAAAAGTCAGGGAATTCGAAAATTGACCAAAATATTCAGGGAAAAGTCAGGGAATTTAAGTATTTTTGTCAAAATCTGGAAAAGTCAGGGAAGTTCATACAACGATCCCGCCAAAAAAAGCGATTTTTGCGCCGACGTCGGAAGAGATAACTTTTTTGGCGAATTATGTATCACGTGAGTGTCATTCGGGTAGCTGGCATAGAGCCAATTTTCGGAGCTCCAATTTGATTGTCTTTTAGAAAGGCAAAGCAAGTTTCCAGTATTCTCGAGAATCGCATGTGCAGTGCATGAACTAAAGAAAGTACCTGTTCTCGTATAAAACAAAATGGGTTTAATCCTAGTATACGTTACCATGGAGGTTAGAATCAAAGAATATGTATTGTAAAGAAGGAAAACCTCTCTGCAACAGACGTGGCTCCGTTCCATCATAGAGGGAAACAGCTGTGCATGTCTGATATCTGTCGCCAAAGCTCGAAACCGGTGTCGAAGTTCGAAGGTCACGTTATCAAGAGTTCATAAAATGAATATCGTTTAAAATTTCTTTAACGACTTGCGCTAAAAAGACGTGCCACGCACGTCGAGATGCTTTTGTCTCAAACCATGAGCGACGTGAACACCACGTCGATAAGCATTATCGCAAAAATGAAAATAACGTGGTGCACACGTCGCCTAACAACGAGATTGTTTATTTCTCGAATTACAGCTCTGGATTGCACTCGCAGATGCGGAGCGGCGTGAATGAGACACTTTACCGCTTGTTATATTGTAGCGCACGGCACCACAACCGTGAAGTTTAGTCTTAGCGCAAGTGGTTAAACTCTAAAGGAAAAGAAAATATTTTTTGGCGCAAGTAAATTAATTCATGGATTAGTTATTTTCAGGGGGAAAAAACTACGAAAATCCGTTTTTAAAATTATTGCGTAGATTTTTCGCAATAATTTTAAAAACGGATTTTCGTAGTTTCCTTTTTGTCAAAGAGCGTTTCTTCTTAACACGTGTTTCTCAATTTCCTGTACACATCGCGGAGAGGGAAATTCTGGCCGCCAGGTTCCGTCGCCAAATCCCTTGGCAAATTTTCCCTCCGCATTCTAACGGCGTAATAGCATTTTACTTGTATGGAACGTTTTCTTCTTTACATAGACGTTCTTTGGTTAGAATAATAATGGGATTTGGCGACATCATGATGCGCAGTAAACGGGTCATTTTAGTCTTGGCGACAATTTTCAAAATCGTGCCAAAGCCTTACCGTATACTAGAATTTTACCGCAAAATCTTTTTAAACCTTTTTTTTTTCATTTTAATAAATACCTAGCCTTACCGTATACTAGAATTTTACCGCAAAATCTTTTTAAACCTTTTTTTTTTTCATTTTAATAAATACCCTGCCATTTTGCAGTAAAATAAAAAAAATAGTAATCAGTCATCTAGGCTAGCCATGTAATATAACTATATTCGCTAAAATATCGTTGATTATTCTAATTCAATTTTTAAGTAATTATTTGTATGTTATTCATATAATTTAATGTTGCTTCTTCCCTCTAAATTTATTTATTATTAGTAAATAATATTTCCAAATTTCAGGAAATTTTCTCTGGCATAATCCTGAAATTAATTATAGCAGTATGATGACATACCATCACGAAATTTAATGCACATATTTTTTCCTTATGTATGCTGCGAAATAAATATAAAATACCCCAATTTATTAAAATAGATTTCTTTCTTTCGTTTAGCTGCAGAATGTCTGCAAAAAAACGCTTTTTTTATTCCAGATTGGGAAGATTCTAATCTCAATCTTCAGTGGAGAAAACAACAACTATTATAATTATATTTGTGTTTTCAAGTGTTAAGGTGCCTTTTAAGAACGTACCTCACGCAAATTAAATTTACCTAAAATCTAACCTAACTATTTAGCATTGCGCTGTGATTTATAAGGACCGGATTAGCCTCATGTTGAACTGGTGATGATCATGAGTAATAATTAAATAAAACATACATTTGTTATCCAATCTATATATCTTAAATTTTATTAAGTTTCTTAAGTGGAAAACTAAACAAAATTATCAAACAAAGTATACCAAGAATAATTAAGAATAAATGTCCTCTGGGATTTGTTGAATAATTAAGTGAATTTGCTACACAATACAAGTAATACCATAATTAATTTACCTCTTAGCACAGCCAATGTACATTACGCGGATAGACTGGAATTTTCTTGAAACACACCTGGAAAACCTGGAAAAGTCAGGGAATTTCATTCTCCTGTTTGAGTGGCAACCCTGTTTAAAGCAGCTGCCTGAGCCTTTCATAATAATAGGAGATTTTAACGGCCATAGTCCGCTCTGGGGTAGTAAAGATACAAATTGCCGTGGAAGACAAATTGAGCAGATGATCGAAGATCAAAGCCTTTGTCTCCTAAATAATGGGCAGAATACTTACTTCCACGAGCCTTCAAGGACATTCCACGCTCTCGACTTTGCCATCTGTTCACCATCTCTGCTGCCATTTTGCACTTTTAGTGTGGGAAATGATCTTTAGAACAGCGATCACTATCCCATTTTTATATCTCTTGCACGAAGAGGAGCAAACCCCATGTCGAGATCCCCTCGATTCATACTCGGTAGGGCAGACTGGGAACTCTTCTCCCATTGCAGAGCTCACAGATGAAATGGTAGAAGATGCGCATATCGATGATGCTGTTGAAGCTGTTACAAATACTATTATTGAGGCAGCTATGCTTTCCATTCCTAGAACATCAGGAAAAATACTAAAATATTCGAAACCGTGGTGGAATCGCGATTGTCATGAAACACTGAAAAAACAGAAAAAAGCATGGGGTATTTTTCGTAGATATCCTACTCTGCGAAACCTCATTGCATTTAAAAGAGCCAAAGCAAACGCACGAATAGTAAGGAGGCAGAGCCAAAGGAATTCTTGGATTTCCTATGTGTCGTCAATTATATCCTCTACGCCTAGTAAGCGGGTTTGGGAAAGAGTTCTAAAAGCATGCGGAATATATAAAGACCACTCACTTTCTTTTTTGGAAAAAGATGGCCGAGTGATTAGCTCCATAGAAGAAATTGCGAATACTATCGGTGAGACATTTGCTGCCGTTTCTTCCAGCAGAAACTATTCACCTGCAATTCTCTCTATCAAGCAGCACTCTGAAATAAATCCCATTGCATTCAACTTGTCCAAATCTGAGCCTTACAATAGAGCATTTACTATCCTGGAATTAAAGAGAGCTTTATTGCAGACACATAGGTCTTTTCCGGGTCTTGATGGCGTGAATTACGAAATGCTAAAACATCTGTCCTATAAGTCACTGACTGCCCTCCTCACTCTTTACAATAGAGTGTGGAAGGAGCGTATTTTTCCCAGTGCGTGGAGGAGAGCTGTTGTAATTCCTATTGCGAAGCCAGGGAAAAATCCAAGGAATCCTTCGAACTATCGGCCAATTGCCCTTACGAGTTGCGTATGCAAACTGTTTGAAAAGATGGTAAACAGCCGCCTAGTCTACTTCTTGGAAAAGAATGATATTATATCGCCGTATCAGAGCGGTTTTCGAAAGGGAAGAACAACTAGATAACATGCTCCTCTTAGAGACTTGTATTCCAAAAGCATTTGTAAGAAGAAGCCACCTTGTCTCGATATTCTTCGACATTGAAAAAGCTTATGATAAGGCATGGAGATACGGTATACTCCGGGATCTTCAGGAGAGTTGCTTGCGCGGCAACCTACCAATTTTCATTCAGAATTTCTTGAACACTAGAACTTTTCAAGTAAGAATTGGCTGTTTTTTCGGATGTTTTTGAACAGGAAGAGGGTGTGCCTCAAGGCTGTGTGCTCAGTGTAACCCTGTTTAGTTTAAAAATAAACTCTGTACTAAAAGAACTTCCTCCCACCATCTTGGGATCTCTATATGTTGATGATCTGCAGATTAGCTGTCGAGTGGCAGACATGAGATACGTACAGAGGCAATTGCAGATGGCTCTGAATAAGATCGAAGAATGGTCAAACAGGGACTTACATTTTCCAAACAGAAACTGTGTGTGTTCACTTTTGTAGGAAGCGAGGTCTCCATCCTGAGCCTGAGTTATATCTGAATGGTACAATTATTCCAGTTACGCCCGAAGTAAAATTTTTAGGAGTGACGTTCGACGGAGAATTGACTTTCCTTTCTCATGTTTTAAACCTGAGAAAGATGTGTCTAAGAACACTAAATATTTTAAAAGTGTTGGCGAACACCTCATGGGGTGCAGAGCGTTGCTCCATGCTTTGCATTTACAGAGCGCTCGTCCGCTCTAAACTGGACTATGGCTCAGTTGTTTATGGATCCGCTCGGCCATCAGTATTGTTAAAACTGGATCCTGTTCACCATCAAGCTCTGCGCATTTGTTCAGGAGCTTTCAGGACTTCTCCTGTCCAGAGCCTGTACGTTGACTGTAACGAACCGTCACTTTATCTGAGGCGTGAGCAATTGTCCCTCTTGCAATATTTTAATATTCTTTCCCAACCTGAACATCCCAATAAGCTGTGCCTACTCGATGATGCGTGTAACGTTTTATTTGAAACGCGTCCATCCTGCATTCGTACCTTTCCTTTAAGAGTTCGCCCTATCATTGAGGAATTCTCCCTCTCTGATATGCACCCCCAAACAGTACAGAATTTGAAATTCCAACTTGGGAAAATTCACGGATACAGCTTCTTGATGTTTTTAAACATCACGTAAAGGCGAGCACTAACGAGATCGTTTACAGACAACTTTTCGCTGAGCACAGGCACAAATATAGCAGTTATCATCCGATATACACAGATGGATCAAAGTCAAATGATCATGTCGGGATGGCTTTTGTATTTGAAGATTACATTGAGAGCAAATGCCTGCACCATGCTTTCTCAGTCCTAACATCTGAACTATCTGCAATATATTATGGTCTTTTTTACATCTCAAAGCTCTGCCACAAAAAGTTCATAGTTTATACAGAGTCGTATAGTGCTCTTAAATCCTTGGAAGCTTTTCCCAACATTCAGAATCCTGTGGTAGTGGGTGTTCTCAAAATTTATAGAAATTTAACGATACGAGGATATGAAATTCTGTACTGCTGGGTTCCCGGGCATACGGGAATAAAGGGAAACGAGCTTGCAGACATCGCGGCAAAATCTGCTGTTGAACAGTCCAGTCGCCTTATCCCTTTTAGAGACATCTGCTGTGTCATCAAGTTGAAGATACGGAAAAAATGGCAGCAAATTTGGGATGTTCAGCATCACAACTTGAGAAACGTCAAGCCTAGAATTGAGCATTAGGATTTTGCTGGAAATCGTAAAGAGGACGTTCTTTTGACTCGACTCAGAATTGGTCACACCAGAGTCACACATAACTATCTTCTCAAAGCTGAAAATGAGCCTGTTTGTTTTAATTGTAATGTTTCTTTATCTGTTCGTCATATTTTGAGTGTCCATGTTTTAATAGTCTTCGCCAGAAATATTTTAATAGCTGTGACTTACCTCTCGACCGTTTAATCGGAAGAGAGGTCAATTCTAATTTATTTTATTATTTAAAAGAGATTGGCTTTTATTACCAAATGTAATTTGTTTTGAAGACTGTGCCTTGAATTTTAATATGTGCTTTTAACTTATGTTTATATGACTTCATCGTCTGGATTTGGTACATTTATCTACTTATTTTTATTTATTGAATTTTAATGTCAATTGTAATCATCTCATCTTTTGTTTGGCGCGTCATAATCATCTCTGGTTTTTGCGCCATAATCACTTACTCACTCTTAATGACATCAATTGTAATCATCCCACCTTGTGTTTGGCGCGTCATAATCATCTCTGGTTTTTGCGCCATAATCACTCACTCACTCCATTATGTAGTCTAATTCCGACATTATTTCTTCTATGTCGTCATGTGGGGGACAATATACCGATATTAGTATGAATGAGACTGTACCCTCGACTTTAATCATTACTATTTCTGGGGTTGTCTTTAATTCTAGGATTGGAATGTTCTTATCCGTAGCTATGATTGCGGATCTTGCGTTATTATCTGCGTAATACGCTCTACGTCTTAGTGGGAATCCACTAACTTTGTTTTTTTAGTACATACGGTTCCTGTATGCATGCGAATTTGAATCTATTGTCTGTTTCTAAATCCTGTCTAAGTTGAAGTGTTGCACTCCTTGAGTGCTGTACATTGAGTTGCGTGATCTTAATTGATCCCATAATTGATTCTTTTTCTGAGGATTTCTAGTTCTCTTGTTTTGCATGCGCATTCATTTGCTAAACTATTATGTTTTGTATCTAGGTTTAAATTATACTCTTCATTTGCATTATGACAATTGACGCATCTGGTCCTTTCGGACTTGCATTCTGTTTTAATATGTCCCTGCTTTCCGCATTTTGTGCAGCACTTCTCTGCATTGCATATTCTTTTTGTGTGTCCGAGCTTTAGACAATTTATGCACTGTGTTATTCTGAGATATTCCTTAACACTCTTTCGTGACCATTGTATGTTAAGTTTTTTCGTTTTCATTACTTTTTGAAATGCTATGGGGTCTATGCTTATAACCCAATTAAGTCCATACTTTCCTTTCATGTTAAATTTAACATCTATTTCTGCTTCTTCTATTTCTACGTTTTGTTTGACTAGGTGGTCTCTTAGTCCTTCTCGCGTTATATCTTTATCGACATTATAAATAATTATCCTGGGGTTGAGCTTAACGGGTCTTTTAGGCTCCATTACTTTTCTAAGTTTTATATTGTCTTTTATAGCGTCCTCTAGGATTTTTAATTACTCTTGTTTGTTCGTTTCTATTAGAACTCCTCTGCGGATTTTTCTATCTTTAATTGATTAGGATTGATATTCTTAGTTAAGTCCTCTTTAACGTGTTCTGAGGTTAACTCACTGTCTTTAGGGTACACTAAAAGAATATGCTCTGCGTCTTGTGGTCTTTTTGACCTACTTCTCGATCTTTGTCTGATATTTTTGGCAGCTTTGGCCGCATACGTCTCTCTGGTCTCGACTAACCCTTGAAGATAATCTTCAACGTTCTGGGTTTGCTCTATCTGTCCTTGCATGTTAGCTATCTTTAGATTTTGTGCTGTTATATCTAAGTCTTTTAAAGCACTTTACACTTTTACAGAATCTTATTTAAGTCCTCTTTACTTAATAGACCTTCTAGGTCTTCTAAACATTCTGCGGATTGCTCCATGAATTCTTCTGTTAAGTCATTAACTTCTTTAACTTCTGTATTAGCCAACTGTCTATCACTGTCTGTGGCACTGTCACTAACTGTTTTTCGAGCCTTCGTCGCCGGACCCTCCGTTTGCTCTTTGGAGGTTTCAGCCCGACTTTCCAGCCCGGTGTCTTTCCGACGTGCCATCTTGCCTTGTTTTGTAATTGGGCGCAAGACGACGTGTAGGGAATATGTCCTAGCACAGGGACTACTGCATGAACCGTAAATGGGCCCAACTTACGCAGTGGCTGCTGTTCACAAGTCCGGTACCCTGGGGTTCTCACTGGACCTGCTACTTGGCGAGTGGAAATACGTTGGACCCTCTTTCGAGGGAGCCCCCAGACCACGGCAAGGTCTATTTCCACACGGGAATGCGTACGGCAAATGACCATCAGATGACCACGTTTAAACTCAGATAATTCTGGACGGCACCCGATGTTCTTTCTGAGATGGGTCAAACTGACTCGCTTTGAATTCAACAAGGCTCTCGCTCAAGTCAAAAACAAAAGACTACAATAATGATCGCATTCCCCCTGGCGGATTAGTAGGGTAACTAACTAACTAATTCGTACCGCTGCCCGTTCAATTAAGAACATTCAGGGACTGGCTCGAACCGCCAGTAGAGTCACCCGAAGATGACTTTGAACACACCTGCTGGGCCCAGGGTCCCACATCCCCGAGACACCAACAATTTTGAAAGACCCTCTGCATAATCGCTCAACGATCAGCGAACCCACCGCTAAACACGGCCCGATCAGGACCACCGTCCCGGCCTGGCCGAGACCACGATGGGGTGGGTGATGGAAACTCAGGGTCGATGACCGGCCGTCAATTTGGGCTACCTACCAGCACTACACGGGATGCCCCTCTCCTTAGGCTTTTACATGGAATACCAAGGATAGCACGGACCAGACGCTCAATGGCCCAGTTTGCTATTTGGCTACCAATACTCTGGTGGAAGGGACTTACACCTCCCGGCCCGTGAAGAGGAAGTATAAACCTACCCCATGGACCATCGGGAACCGCTAAGTTCATAAATTATATACCCCCGTGGCCGAGACTGCCTAGGTACAGATCCTAGCCAGTGGCTTCGCAGAGTTCTCTACGTCGACCCCCGGGGGGATCAGTAGGGTAACTAGTGTTTGGGACACTAACCGGCTCCGCCATTAAGATAAGGCACTACCGGGCTTGAAATCATTCCGATCGTTGCGATAGTAATCAAGGCAGTTAGGCCGCCTGTTACTGCTTTGAGTGGACATACTGTCCTTTATTATTATATACAATACATTTAACAATACACATTTACATTACAACATCTAGATTAAAGTATAGAGTAAAAGCTGTCAACTGTATCTGTTGTTGACTTATTGGAGAATTACAATTAGAATAGGAATATATACATAATTTGAAGGTCACATGTTGCTGCTGCCCATCTGGAGCAGGATTGAGGGAGCTGACTCTTTAGTCCTCGATGATGATGTCAGATCTTGAATTGACTTCCGTTATGATCTTGATGATACCTTTGACCAGGTAGTAGTGGGATAGGTGGTGATCTGATCTTAGTCTCTTGTAACTGACTTTGTCAAAGAATTGGAATGTGTGCCGTCCTTTGTCATCTTCTTCCCAGCGTTCTTGCCAGACAGTGAGGAGGTAGTTGTCTATCAGCTTTTTCGCCGTGATGAAATTGGGATACAGGAGTCTACTTCCCATCTATTTGCTGCAACTTTAGCAAGAGTATCGGCTGTCTCGTTTCCTCTAAGTCCGGTGTGGCCGCGGACCCAATTTATCTTTACTTCGTGCTCGGTATTTAGAGTGTGTAGAACTTCCTTTAGGAAGGCTATGTGCTCCGCTACTTTGCCTCTTTTGTTTAATGCTTGGAGAGCGCTCAAGCTGTCCGTAAAGAATTTAACATGGTGACTCGAGGGCTGGTTTCCTGCCCATAGTGCTGCTTGTCGTAAAGCGTAAGACTCGGCCTGAAATACTGTAGCTGTGTCTGGGAGTCTGTAGCACTCTGTATGAATGATCCTATTGTCGAGGAAGGCAACGAAGGCCGCTCCTATTTGGTTGTTGATGCCTGATCCATCTGTGAAAATTTATGTGTGAGACGTCCGGTTGCTCTTTTCGCCAGATTATATTTCTGATTTCTGCTGGATGCTTCGTGGCTTCATGCCTGTATCTTTCGATGGTCTGGCCCTCAGGGGGCTCACTTTTGTGAGTACGGGTGTGGCAATCCCGAGGTACCCTAGCCCTTCAGGGGATCATCTTGGTGAGACGGGTGTCACGATCCTGGAGCCCCAGTGATCTATTCTCTTTTCCGTCACCTCTCCTCTTTGCTGGAACTTTTTCCCTTCTCCTCTCCCTCGTGGTTTCTCTCTACGGAGTTTGGGGCTCGTCACGAGAGACTGGAACAGACCTTGTCTCTAGTTCTCGAGTGGCGAGAAAACTGCCCACGTGTTTGCCGTGCGTGGAGACCCGTGTTGCTGGAAAGGAGGGTCCTGGTAGTTGAGGGGCGAGGTACTGTCCCCAACACACTACTTTGGCCTCTGCTTCAGCTAAACGGGAGGCACCTTAGCCGTCCTCACGGGTGTCAATCGGCTGGTCACTAGTCCTTGTGTCAGTGGCTTGGGGTCAAGCTCTCGGGAGTACCTGCTTTCGGGAAAGCCGAGTGTGGGGCTTCAGTTTGCGTATAGGTTCGGCTAGCCCTAACACAGGAATCTGTGTTCCCTTGTTGGGCTCCGTGGTGGGCGGGGCCGTCGGACCCGAATCTTTTCTATTTTCAATATGGCAAATACACATTTTTTTATTAAAAAACTTTGAAGTCACTCCAGTCTCTCAACCTAGTTCTGAAACATCTACTACTAAACCAATCATTCAACCTAGTTCTGAAACATCTCCTACTAAACCAGTCACTCAAACTAGTTCTGAAACATCTACTAATAAACCAATCATTCAACCTAGTTCTGAAACGTCTTCTACTAAACCAGTCACTCAACCTGTCGCTCAACCTAGTTCTGAAAATTCTGCAAAAAAATTACGGACAGATGCAAATAAAAAAAATCATAACAATAGTCCCCGTTTCCTAGTAATCTCTAGTCCTTCTGGCGAAATGCATAAGATGTCTCCTTTCGTAATAAACAAATACATCCAGTCTTGTATTGGTGAGCCGAGAAACATAAAACGTCTCCGCTCCGGAGACTTGCTTATTGATACAAACTCAGCCACCCAGTCTGCTTCTTTACTTCAGATTACTCAACTTGGGCAAGCGAATGTCACTGTAACACCCCATAAGTCACTGAACTATTGTCGTGGTGTAATCTGAGAATTCGACCTTCTGTATGTTTCTGAAGAAGAGATCGCTTCTGAGTTATCCGAACAAAATGTCTGCGGTGTAAGGCGGATCAAGATGCGTAAGGAAGGTAAGTTGATAGACACGAAACACGTGATCCTTACCTTCAACACGCCTGATCTGCCTAAGAGTATTAAGGCCGGATATCTAAATATTCCTGTAAGACCTTATATTCCAAACCCTATGCGATGTTTCCAATGCCAGCGTTTCGGCCATTCTGAGACGTCTTGTCGTGGCAGCCTCACATGCGCCCGATGCTCACAGATTGGCCACGATTCTGATAATTGTACCGCTGCGCCTTTGTGTATAAATTGCAAGGGTGACCACCCAGCATTTTCTCGCCTCTGCCCAAAATGGAAATTGGAAAAAGAAGTGCAGACTGCAAAGTTTACGAGGAACATCTCATATGCCGAAGCCAGAAGATTAGTCCAGAGCACACAGCTTCGACCAAATACATCATACGCCAGTGCTGTAAAATCATCTCGTACAGGCGCCACCCAAACATCAATAGGCACACAGACCCTAGCAAATAAAACCCATCCGTCTACATCCAACAAGCAAAAAGAAAATGCAACCCATATAGTACAAAAGAAAGAAACAGTTATTCAAAGTAAGCCCAAAACTTCTACACATAAAATATCCAATAAAAATAGAAGTCACAGCAATAGCTCTTTTGATGAGATGATTTCTGAATCTGCGGATTCAGACTTTATGGAAGTAGAAGAGGGTCTAGAAGTCCCCAGGCATCTACTTCCACGAAAAACAAAAGAACAGCACAGAAAAAACAAAAACCATTCATAATGGCCACCCTTATGTCATGGAACTGTCGCGGTTTCCACCGAAATTTCCTTGACATCAAATCTATAATAAATGTGTATCATCCTGTGTGCTTAGCAATACAGGAAACAAATTTGAAACCCGAACACCATGCAAAACTTCGGAGGATTTCTTTCGTCAGGAAGGATAACATTGCAGGTGAGCGTGCCAGTGGAGGTGTAGGTCTCCTCTCCTCACTGGATTATCCCTCAAATGTACTTCCTTTGACGACATCCCTCCAAGTTGTCGCTACTCAAATAAATTTTGATATTATTGTTTCATTTGTTTCTTTGTATTTGCCTCCAAATGAGCACATTTATCAGCAAGATTTAAATAATCTAATAGAGCAGCTGCCTGAGCCTTTTATCATAATAGGAGATTTTAACGGCCATAGTCCACTCTGGGGAAGTAAAGATACAAATTGCCGAGGAAGACAAATAGAGCAGATGATCGAAGATCATAGCCTTTGTCTCCTAAATAATGGGCAAGATACGTACTTCCATGAGCCTTCAAGGACATTCCACGCTCTCGATCTTGCCATCTGTTCACCATCTCTGTTGCCATTTTGCACTTTTAGTGTCGGAAATGACCTGTACAACAGCGATCATTATCCTATTTTGTGTCTCTTGCACGAAGAGGAGCAAACCCCGTGTCGAGAGTCCCTCGTTTTATCCTGGACAGGGCAGACTGGGAACTCTTCTCTTCCGTTGCAGAGCTGACAGAGGAAATGGTAGAAGGTGTGCATATCGATGACGCTGTTGAAGCTGTTACTAATACTATTATTCAGGCAGCTATGCTTTCGATTCCTAGAACATCAGGAAAAACACTAAAATATTCGAAACCGTGGTGGAATCGCGACTGTCATGAAGCACTGAAAAAACAGAAAAAAGCATGGGGTATTTTTCGTAGATATCCTACTCTGCGAAACCTCATAGCTTTTAAAAGAGCCAAAGCAAATGCACGGAAAGTAAGAAGGCAGAGCCAGAGGGATTCCTGGATTTCATATGTGTCCTCAATAACATCCTCTATGCCTAGTAAGCGGGTTTGGGAAAGAGTTCGAAAAGCATGCGGAATGTACAAAGACCACTCACTTTCCTTTCTGGAAAAAGATGGCCGAGTGATTAGCTCCATAGAAGAAATTGCAAATACAATTGGTGAGACATTTGCTGCCGTTTCTTCCAGCCGAAATTACTCACCTGCATTTCTTTCTATCAAGCAACGCTCTGAGAAAAATCCCATCGCTTTCAACTCTTCCAACTTTGAGCCGTACAATAGAGACTTTACTATGGTTGAACTAAAGAGAGCTTTGTTGCAGACACATAGGTCTTGTCCGGGTCTGGATGGCGTGTATTATGAAATGCTAAAGCATCTGTCCTGTAAGTCACTGAGTGCCCTTCTCACACTTTACAATAGAGTGTGGAAGGAGCGTACATTTCCCAGTGCATGGAGGAGAGCTATTGTCATTCCTATTGCGAAGCCAGGGAAAGACCCGAGGAATCCCTCGAACTATCGGCCAATTGCCCTTACCAGCTGTGTTTGCAAACTGTTTGAAAAGATGGTAAACAGCCGCCTAGTGTACTTCTTGGAAAAGAATAATATTATATCGCCTTATCAAAGTGGTTTTCGAAAGGGGAGAACAACCGTAGATAATATGCTCCTCTTAGAGACATCCATTCGAAAAGCTTTTGTAAGAAGAAATCACCTTGTCTCAATTTTCTTCGATATAGAGAAAGCCTATGATAAGGCATGGAGATACGGTATAATTCGCGATCTTCACGAGAGTGGCTTGCGCGGCAACCTACCAAATTTCATTCAGAATTTCCTGAACGCTAGAACTTTTCAAGTAAGGATAGGCTCTGTTTTGTCTGATGTTTTTGAACAAGAAGAGGGTGTGCCTCAAGGCTGTGTGCTCAGTGTAACTCTTTTCAGCCTAAAAATAAATTCTGTATTAAAACAACTTCCTCCCACCATTTCAGGTTCTTTATATGTTGATGATCTACAAATTAGCTGTAGAGGTGTGGATATGAGACATGTAGAGAGACAGCTCCAGATCGCTTTGAACAGGATCCAGGAATGGGCAAAAAGACAAGGATTTACGTTTTCGAAACAGAAGACTGTGTGCGTGCATTTTTGTAAAAAGCGAGGTCTCCATCCTGAGCCGGAATTATACCTCAATGGGTCTGTAATTCCAGTTGCACCTGAAGTAAAATTTTTAGGGGTGATGTTCGACCGAAAATTGACTTTCCTTCCTCATGTCTTAAACTTGAGAAAAAAGTGTACCAAAGTTCTAAATATCTTAAAAGTCCTGGCGAACACCTCCTGGGGTGCAGAGCGTTGCTCCATGCTTCGCATTTACAGAGCTCTAATTCGCTCTAAACTGGACTACGGCTCAGTTGTTTACGGATCTGCCCGGTCTTCAGTGTTGTTAAAACTAGATCCTGTTCATCATCAGGCTCTGCGGATTTGTTCTGGAGCCTTCAGGACATCTCCTGTGCAGAGCCTTTATGTTGACTGTCACGAGCCATCACTCCGTTTGAGGCGTGAGGAGTTGTCTCTTTTACGCTATTTTAATATTTTATCTCAACCTGACCATCCTTATAACTTGTGTATATGTGAAAATAGCTGTGACCTTTTATTTGAGGCACGTCCATCCTGTGTGCCTTCTTTTCCTGTTAGAGTTCGTCACCTCATTGAAGAATTCTCCCTGTTTGATATTTCCCCACAGGCAGTACAGCATTTTGAAATTGCACCTTGGGAAAATGCACTAATCCACCTTCTTGACATTTTCCACAATTACGGAAAAACAACTACTGATGAGAGCATCTACAGACAAATTTTTGCTGATCATTGGCAGAGTTACAGGAGTTATGTTCCCATATATACGGATGGCTCTAAGTCAGCTTGCCATGTTGGCATGTCATGTATAATTGGTGACCACATGGAAGGCAGACGTTTACACGACGCTTCCTCTGTCTTAACCTCCGAACTGACTGCCATATATTATGCGCTTTTGTACATCTCAACGCTGCACCATCGAAAATTCATTGTATATACGGATTCCTACAGTGCATTGAAAGCTTTAGAATCCTTTTCTAGCACTGAGAATCCTGTGATAGTGGATGTTCTCAAGTTGAATATTAAATTGAAATGTCGTGGATTTGAACTTCTGTACTGCTGGGTCCCCGGACATACAGGAATAAAGGGCAATGAGCTGGCTGATATCGCAGCGAAATCTGCTGTTGAAATGTCCGGCCGCCTCATCCCTTTTAAAGATATCCGTTGTGTCATAAAAGAGAAGATCCGAAAGAAATGGCAGCAACTTTGGTACCTTCAACTTCATAACAAGTTGAGAAGGGTGAAGCCTAAAATAGAGCATTGGGATACTACTAGCAATCGCAGGGAGGAAGTTCTTTTGACTCGCCTTAGAATTGGTCACAGTAGAGTGACACATAACTACCTTCTGAAAGCTGAGAACGAGCCTATTTGTGCAACTTGTAATGTTTGTCTTTCAGTTTATCACATTTTAATTGAATGTTCATATTTTAATAATCTTCGTGAGAAGTATTTTAATAGCTGCGACCTGCCTCTCGACCGTTTAATCGGAAGAGAGGTCAATAATAATTTGTTTCACTACCTCAAGGAAACAGGTTTCTATTATTTAATTTGATTTTTGTCCTGAGATTTTATGTTGGAATTTTAATTAATCAGATGTTTTAGGATTATATATCTATACTGCATCTCTCATTATCAAAGTTATAATCAGCATTTTCATCCCATCATTTAAATATCTTTTTACTTGCCTCGATTTTAAAAGTGTGCTGTTGTCTTTATATTTTTTGTTCCTTTAGTTTGTATGTTAAAAAAAAGAATCCTGTGTTTGGCGCATATGGCCTATTGAGCTTTGCGCCATAAAACTACTACTACTACCTTTTCTTGATTTTTCGTCCATATATATTTTAACAACATCCGATTCAAATCTCAATTTTGGTAAAAATCTACACCATCTGTCCTTTAATAAAACACAATTAAGTACATGTTCCACATCTGCTTCTCTAGATCCACATTGACACATAATAGATTTAATATTAAATCTATTGTAGTAATACGGAACATGAGCATGATTAGTAAGAAATTGATACAGATAACTATTTCCAAAACATTTTTTTTTGTGTTAACTTCTTTTATGAACTTATAGGTAAATCTGCCTTTCAATTCTTTATCCCAATAGGATTGCCAAATTTGTATAACTTTAATCCTTAAGAATTCTTAAACCAAACAATCGACGTTGGAAGAAAATCATTTATAACCTCTTTTTTAGAGGCTTGCTTTGCATAAAAATCTGCAAGTTTATTCCCTGAATGACCAATATGTCCACGAATCCAATGAAAATAAATATTTCTTTTCTTAGAAACTTCCAGATATAAGTTAAATGTTCTAAGAACCAAATCCTATAGACCCTCAAGGGGCTGACATTTGTGAGTACGGGTGTGGCAATCCCGAGGTACCCTAGCCCTTCAGGGGATCATCTTCTTGATGAGACGGGTGTCACGATCCTGGAGCCCCAGTGATCTATCCTCTTTTCCGTCACCTCTCCTCTTTGCTGGAACTTTTTCCCTTCTCCTCTCCCTCGTGGTTTCTCTCTACGGAGTTTGGGGCTCGTCACGAGAGACTGGAACAGCCCTTGTCTCTAGTCTTCGAGTGGCGAGAAAACTGCCCACGTGTTTGCCGTGCGTGGAGACCCGTGTCGCTGGAAAGGAGGGTCCTGGTAGTTGAGGGGCGAGGTACTGTCCCCAACACACTGCTTTGGCCTCTGCTTCAGCTAAACGGGAGGCACCTTAGTCGTCCTCACGGGTGTCAATCGGCTGGTCACTAGTCCTTGTGTCAGTGGCTTGGGGTCAAGCTCTCGGGAGTACCTGCTTTCGGGAAAGCCGACTGTGGGGCTTCAGTTTGCGTATAGGTCCGGCTAGCCCTAACACAGGAATCTGTGTTCCCTTGTAGGGCTCCGTGGTGGGCGGGGCCGTCGGACCCGAATCTATTCTCTTTCCAATATGGCTAACTCACATATATTCTTAATCAAAGACTTTGAAGTCAGTCCCGTCACTCAAAACACCAATTCAGATAAATCTACTACTAAAAAAGCACGTACCGATGCAAATGCAAATGACCCTAACAGCCCTCGTTTCGTTGTAGTCTCAAGTCCTTCTGGCGAAATTCAAAAGTTATCTCCGTTTATAATTCAGAAGTATATTCATTCCTCCATTGGTCAGCCAAAAAACATAAAGCGTCTCCGATCCGGAGATTTGCTTATCGATACAATTTCAGCTGTACAGTCTGCCTCCCTCCTAAGATTAACCAAACTAGGACAAATTGATATTACAGTATCTCCACATAAAACACTTAATATTTGTAGAGGCGTAAACTCGGAAGTCGACCTTCTGTCTGTTTCTGAAGAAGAGTTCGTTTCCGAGCTAGCCGATCAAAATGTCAGTGCTGCCAGGCGGATCAAGATGCGTAAGGAAGGTCAGTTGATTGACACGAAACACGTGATCCTGACCTTCAAAACGCCTGATCTGCCTAAGAATATTAAGGCTGGATATCTCAATTGTCCTGTACGTCCATACATTCCAAACCCGATGCGATGCTTCCAGTGCCAGCGTTTTGGCCATTCCAAGATGTCCTGTCGTGGGACCCTGACGTGCGCTCGGTGTTCGTCGGTTGGCCACGACAGCGATAATTGCACTGCTGCAGCACTGTGTATTAATTGCAAGGGCGACCATCCAGCATTTTCCCGTTCCTGTCCAAAATGGAAATTAGAAAAGGAGGTGCAGGCCATAAAAGTTTCTAGGAACATTTCGTATGCCGAAGCCAGAAGGCAAGTTCAAAGCACACAGCCTCAATCAAACAAATCATATGCCAAAGCCGTGAAATCAACCCGCACAATAGCCACCCAAACTTCCATAAATACACAGACTCCACCAAATAAAAACCAGCAGCCTGCAAGCAAGAAAAAAGAAAATCCAACACATATCATACAAAATAAAGAAATAGCAATCCCGAGCAAACCCAAAACTGTGCCTCCAAAAATAGAAACCAAAAATAAAAGTCCCAGCAATAGTTCTGCAAATGAAATTATTTCTGAATCTGCAGATTCAGACAGTATGGAAGTGGAAGACGGTCTAGAAGTTCCCGATCATCTGCTTCCACGCAAAACTAAAAAGGAACACAGGAACGACAAACATCAATCATAATGGCCACCCTCGTCTCATGGAACTGTCGCGGTTTCCACCGAAATTTGCTCGACATCAAAGCCATAATCAATGCTTATCATCCTGTATGTTTCGCAATACAGGAAACAAATCTAAAACCAGAACAACAGGCAAAACTTCGGAGGTTTTCTTTCGTCAGGAAAGATAACATTGCAGGTGAGCGTGCCAGTGGAGGTGTAGGTCTCCTCACCTCACTGGATTATCCCTCAAATGTGCTTTCTTTGACGACATCCCTCCAAGTTGTCGCTACTCAAACAAATTTTGATATTGTTGTTACAGTCGTTTCTCTGTATTTGCCTCCAAATGAGCATATTGATCAGCAAGATTTAAATGGTCTTTTAGAGCAGCTGCCTGAGCCTTTCATCATAATAGGAGATTTTAACGGCCATAGTCCGCTCTGGGGTAGTAAGGATACTAATTGCCGAGGAAGACAAATTGAGCAGATGATCGAAGATCATAGCCTTTGTCTCCTCAATAATGGGCAAGATACTTACTTCCATGAGCCTTCAAACACATTCCATGCTCTCGACCTTGCCATCTGTTCATCATCTCTGTTGCCTTTTTGCACTTTTAATGTGGGTAAAGATCTTTACAACAGTGATCACTATCCCATTCTTGTGTCTCTTGCACGAAGAGGAGCAAACCCCATGTCGAGATCCCCTCGATTCATACTGGACAGGGCAGACTGGGAACTCTTCTCTTCCCTTGCAGAGCTCACAGATGAAATGGTAGAAGATGCACATATCGATGACGCTGTTGAAGCTGTTACTAATACTATTATTCAGGCAGCTATGCTTTCGATTCCTAGAACATCAGGAAAACTACTAAAATATTCAAAACCATGGTGGAATCGCGACTGTCATGAAGCACTGAAAAAACAGAAAAAAGCATGGGGTATTTTTCGTAGATATCCTACTCTGCGAAACCTCATAGCCTTTAAAAGAGCCAAAGCAAATGCAAGAAAAGTAAGAAGGCAGAGCCAGAGGGATTCCTGGATTTCATATGTGTCGTCAATAACATCCTCCACGCCTAGCAAGCGGGTTTGGGAAAGAGTTCAAAAAGCATGCGGCATATATAAAGACCACTCACTTTCCTTTTTGGAAAAAGATGGCCGAGTGATTAGCTCCATAGAAGAAATTGCGAATACTATTGGTGAGACATTTGCTTCCGTTTCTTCCAGCAGAAACTATACACCTGCATTTCTTTCTATGAAGCAGCACTCTGAAATAAATCCCATCGCATTCAACTCTTCCAAATCTGAGCCTTACAATAGAGACTTTACTATGCTTGAATTAAGGAGTGCTTTATTGCAGACACATAGGTCTTCTCCGGGTCTTGATGGAGTGAATTATGAAATGCTAAAGCATCTGTCCTGTAAGTCACTGAATGCCCTTCTCACACTTTACAATAGAGTGTGGAAGGAGCGTACATTTCCCAGTGCATGGAGGAGAGCTGTTGTCATTCCTATTCCTAAGCCAGGGAAAGATCCAAGGAATCCCTCCAACTATCGGCCAATTGCCCTTACGAGTTGCCTCTGCAAACTGTTTGAAAAGATGGTAAACAGCCGCCTAGTCTACTTCTTGGAAAAGAATGATATATCGCCTTATCAGAGTGGTTTTCGAAAGGGAAGAACAACTGTAGATAACATGCTCCTCTTAGAGACATCTATTCGAAAAGCATTTGTAAGAAGAAGCCACCTTGTCTCGATATTCTTCGACATTGAAAAAGCTTATGATAAGGCATGGAGATACGGTATACTCCGGGATCTTCACGAGAGTGGCTTGCGCGGCAACCTACCAATTTTCATTCAAAATTTCTTGAACACTAGAACTTTTCAAGTAAGAATTGGCTCTGTTTTTTCGGATGTTTTTGAACAGGAAGAGGGTGTGCCTCAAGGCTGTGTGCTCAGTGTAACCCTGTTTAGTTTAAAAATAAATTCTGTACTAAAAGAACTTCCTCCCACCATCTTGGGATCTCTATATGTTGATGATCTGCAGATTAGCTGTCGAGGAGCAGACATGAGATATGTAGAGAGGCAACTGCAGATGGCTCTGATTAAGATCCAAGAATGGTCAGACAAACAGGGATTTACATTTTCGAAACAGAAAACTGTCTGCGTGCACTTTTGTAGGAAGCGAGGTCTCCATCCTGAACCTGAGTTATACTTGAATGGTACAATTATTCCAGTTGCGCCTGAAGTAAAATTTTTAGGAGTGACGTTCGACCGAAAATTGACTTTCCTTTCTCATGTTTTAAACCTGAGAAAGAAGTGTCTAAAAACACTAAATATTTTAAAAGTGTTGGCGAACACCTCCTGGGGTGCAGAGCGTTGCTCCATGCTTTGCATTTACAGAGCGCTTATCCGCTCTAAACTGGACTATGGCTCAGTTGTTTATGGATCCGCTCGGTCATCTGTTTTGTTAAAACTGGATCCTGTTCACCATCAAGGTCTGCGGATTTGTTCAGGAGCTTTCAGGACTTCTCCTGTGCAGAGCCTATATGTTGACTGTAACGAACCACCACTTTATCTGAGGCGTGAGCAATTGTCCCTTTTGCAATATTTTAATACTCTATCACAACCTGAACATCCCAATAAGCTGTGCTTACTTGATAATGAGTGTAACACATTATTTGAAACACGTCCATCCTGTGTTCCTACTTTCCCTTTAAGAGTTCGCCCTGTCATTGAGGAACTCTCCCTCTCTGATATGCACCCCCAAGCAGTACAGAATTTTGAAATTCCACCTTGGGAAAATTCACGGATCCAGCTTCTTGATGTTTTTAAACATCACGTAAAGGCGAGCACTAACGAGATCGTTTACAGACAAATTTTCGCTGAGCACAGGCACAAATATAGCAGTTATTATCCGATATACACAGATGGATCAAGGTCAAATGATCATGTGGGGATGGCTTTTGTATTTGAAAATTACATAGAGGGCAGATGCCTGCACCATGCTTTCTGTGTCCTAACATCTGAACTAACTGCAATATATTATGCTCTTTTGTACATCTCAAAGCTCTGCCACAAAAAGTTCATAGTTTACACAGACTCGTATAGTGCTCTTAAATCCTTGGAAGCTTTTCCCAACGCTCAGAATCCTGTGGTAGTGGATGTTCTCAAAATTCATAGAAATTTAATGATACGAGGATATGAAATCCTGTACTGCTGGGTTCCCGGGCATACGGGAATAAAGGGAAACGAGCTTGCAGACATCGCGGCAAAATCTGCTGTCGAACTGTCCAGTCGCCTTATCCCTTTTAGAGACATCTGCTGTGTCATCAAGGGAAAGATACGAAAAAAATGGCAGCAAATTTGGGATGTTCAGCATCACAACAAGTTGAGAAACATCAAACCTAGAATTGAGCATTGGGATTTTGCTGGAAATCGTAAAGAGGACGTTCTTTTGACTCGACTCAGAATTGGTCATACCAGAGTCACACATAGCTATCTTCTTAAAGCTGAAAATGAGCCTGTTTGTTTTAATTGTAATGTTTGTTTATCTGTTCGTCATATTTTAATTGAGTGTCCATGTTTTAATAGTCTTCGCCAGAAATATTTTAATAGCTGTGACTTACCTCTCGACCGTTTAATCGGAAGAGAGGTCAATTCTAATTTATTTTATTATTTAAAAGAGATTGGGTTTTATTACCAAATGTAATTTGTTTTGAAGACTGTGTCTTGAATGTTAATATGTGATTTTAACTTGTTTTTATATGACTTCATCCTCTGGATTTGGTACATTTATCTACTTGTTTTTATTTATTGAATTTTAATGTCATCAATTGTAATCATCTCATCTTTTGTTTGGCGCGTCATAATCATCTCTGGTTTTTGCGCCATAATCACTCACTCACTCACTCACTTTTGCGCCATAATCACTCACTCACTCACTCACTCACCCAAATCCTATAGATCTTAGAGGCAACAATAGCTTGAATTGCACTTTGGCTATCTGAATAAATATTAAATTCTTCTTGAGAATTCTTTCTCAAAAGCCATTCCGAGGACTTTAAGATAGCGTAAACTTCCGCTTGAAAAACTGAAGAATTATTACTTAAACGAAATTTTTGAACAGTACTTATTTCTCCACTTGAGAAAGCAACAAAAGAACATCCAAGTTTTCCTGCAATCTTAGAACCATCAGTAAAAATTTCAAAGCCTTCACCTGAAGATACTTTCTTATCCCATTCCAGTTTTGAATATAATGCAGGATGCTTAACATTCTTTAAACTTAAAATTTCAACATTATTTATATCTTCAAGAAAGTCAAAATCAATATCAATTTCAATGCTTTTACCATTCTTTAAATTAAATAAAACACATTCTCTTTGTGCAATCAAATAAATGGGCTCACAGCCATTTAAAGTAAATAAGCAAGCACTGGAAACAGTTCTAAAACACTTTGTAATGCTAAGCATAGCCAGTCTTTGAATCTGAATCAACAGACTATTAATTCTCGCATTATTTCTGTACCAAACAGGACAGGCATACAGAATCTTTCTCTCAATACCTCTTTTAAAGAAAATCTTCTTAATATCACTACTAAGTCCTTTAATAGCATAAAGTTTATTCAAAATTGTAGCACAATGAAGTTTAATCATCTTCAAATGAGGCAAGAAAGAAAGTTGATCATCAATCAAAACTCCAAGAAATTTAATTTGCCTAACACACTTTAGCGAATGCCCATTAAGTCTTCCTCTAGGTAATGTAATCATTTTACCTTCCTTTGCAATACCCATTATTGCACATTTTCTATAATCAAATTCCAATTTAACTTTTTTGGACCAATCAATGCCAAAGTATGGTCAATATCTTGGTCGATTGTATGACGACCACTAGCAGAAACTATCACAATTATGTCATCAGCATAAGCTTGAATCACAACATTATCTTTAAAATGTAATTCAAAAAGGGAGTCACAAAGAAGATTCCATAACAAACGACCTGAATTTGATCCTTGAGGACATCCTTTACTGTACTTTCTTGAAATACTAATATTTCCTTCTTGGAAAATTACTTGACGATCACTTAGAAAATTTGAAAACAATTTAAATAAATTCATTGGACAATTAAATCTTTTTAATTGAAAAAGAACATACGGCCACCATACATTGTTAAAAGCACTTCTAACATCAAGAGTAACATTGCAGTATGTAAATTATTCCTTTTATTTTCTTCCACTTTTTCCAATAAATCCTGTATTGCAAAAGTAGTACTTCTACCTTCCATAAAGCCATATTGAAAGGAATTCAAGGAATGGCTAGTATTTAAATGGAACCAGAGCCTTCTTGTCATTAATTTGTCCAAAATCTTTCCAAAAACAAATAGGTCTATAAGAGGAAGGATCACTCTTCTCTTTACCCTCTTTATTAAAGAGTATTAAAGAGGCTATTTTCCAAACCTTCGGAAAAATTCCACGATGTAAACAAACATTATAAATTCTACACATAAAGGTAGAATCTATTCTTAAAATTTCCTCTATAATATCTAAACAGATACCATCCAATCCTGGAGCACGACTTTTATCCCGAGGTCTTCTGTAGGGGGGACGTAAGCGCTTGTGAGTAAGAGTTGTTCTTTGGTGTTGATGCTGAGTGTGATTGTCTCTCTTGGCCGTGTTTATGATGGGTGACCAGGTCTTGTTTATGACATATATGGCAACTCTTGGGTATTGATCTTGTTCTGGGTACTGTTGGATGAATATGTTCCAAGTGGTGGGCAGGTGTCTTGGACTTCCTTTGTGACAGTAGGGTTCTTGGACCAATATGGCGTCATGGTATTGTTCTGTGATGAATTGTATTAAGTTGTCAGTGGCTGTCTTGGACTTTTGTAGGTTGATCTGGAGTATCTTGATGCTGTCCGTGGAGGTGATGCTGATTGGCGTTGCTGCAGGGTGGAGGGAATGGAAAGTTGCGTTTCTGGAATGACTACTCATGATATTGCGTTCTTGCTCTGATACGGTATGTCTCCTCTTTGTATGAATGGCAGGTGTGGGCATATGCAGGGTGATTACAGTCGTAGTTGCTGTTGAAATGGAGATTGTTAATCTCGCAGTTTATGCAATGTGGTGAACTTGCGTGGCAGACCTTTTCATTGTGTTTGCTTCCGCAGTACGCGCAGTGGGGTCTGTAGTCACATTCTTTTGTTCTATGGCTGAAAGCTTGGCAGTTCGCACATCTATGAGCACCTACAATCTCTGTTAAGAGGTTGGTGCGCCACCCATAGTTAATTGTGCGTTTTTCGATACATTTTCTGAAGGTGTTGGGTGTGCAGTCGACTATCCACTTGACGGAGTTATTTTTGTCACTTAGTTTGAATAGTGGATTTATAGTGTCTGGGTCGCATTTTACGGACTTTGCTAGTAGAGTTTTAATCTCTTCGGCTGATGCGTGGGGTGGTAGGTTATGAATGGTGCATTTGGGTGATCGCATTATGGGTATCTTTGTATTTATGATGTTGGTTGCTTGAGTTGTCGAGTTGAGGATTTTTTCCAATTTTGTCACATCTTCGTCAGTTTTGCATTTTATTGCAAGACCTCCTTGCTTAATAGGATGAATTGCTGTTACTTGTTGGTGGATGCTCTCGATCGGAAGTATGTTTTGTAGTTTGTCTTGGAGAGTTGGCACTGTTCTGACATCCTTTGCATATATTAGGAGGGTTGGTGCTCTTTTTCGATTTTGAGTCATTGCAAATTTTGGTTGTTTCTGTGGCATCCTTTTTACAGCTTCTGCGTATCCGCCGGTTGTTGGTGCTTGGTGGTGTTCATAGGGAGTTGCCGATGAATAGTTATTCGATGGCTTGCTGATATGGCTGTTGACTGGAGTGGGGGGGGGTAGTAGCTTTTGTAGTTTTCACGAGTTGAGGTGGGGAGTTTGTTGAGCTATATTTGTTACAGTTCTCTCTCTGAGAGTTTTGCTTTTGGATTGCTCGCTCTTCTTCAACAAGCGATGTATCATCTTCGGGAGGGAGGGTGAGGTGATATAATGCTGTAATGAGCGTGTACAATTCTTCTCGGAGAGCAGTTGGTAAAATAAATTTGGAGCTATAGCGTGAATTAGCAAGCTCTACGCACCTGGAGTAGATGTCGAAGGCCGATGTTGGCATTTCATCATTTTCATTGGTGATGTTTATGACCGTTGATGGTCTGTTCGGTATTCTTCGTTTTGTCTCAGGAGTGCCCTCCGGGTCCTCTTGTATTTCCAAAATCGGCGGCGAATTAGAGTGTGACATTCTGTGGGTTGTGCTCATAGGAATACAATTTAGTGATAGTATTTTAATGTGATGTCGTGTAGTGGGTGTGTGAAGGGGTATAGAATAGGTATGTTACACAGTATACAACATCAAGATGATAACAATACAAAAATTTAAGAATTAGATTAAATATGAGATAAAATAATGAATAAAATTATTTCAGTAACAGGTACTTAGTTTATATATGAATAGTAAAACAAATAGTAGTGGAGCAGAGTAGCATAAATGGTGCGTTAAGCGGTTGCTCTAGACAGGTGACAGGTGACGAAGGATGGGGACGCCTGAAGTATGACATAGGCAAGCAGGCATGTGTCCCACGCCCTCCCCTATCTAGAAGCAACAACGCCCTGGAGCCCCAAGATGCCCCATCGGGAGTTTATTATGATTTTCCTAAAATGTTTTTTACATGGCCATACAGGGGCCTTGAAGAGTAGACTTTGTTTTGGTACGTGGTACAGAGGTAGCTGTGCTTACAGTCGGAATGCTGGGCAAACATACAAGATTATAAACTAATTATAAACGAGGTACATTAAATACTAAATAAAGTAATATTAAAAACTAAATACTGTAAGTATATAAAACATTAAACATACATTAAACAAACATTAGACACTAAACATTATACATTAAGTACATTGAATACTAAGTAAGGTGAGAACTAAATACTATAAATACATAAAACATTAAGCATACGTTAAATACTAAAAATTCTACAGTAAGTACATTAATTGCACAATAAAGTGACATTATTATCTAAATACTGTAAATACATTAGACACTATTCATACAACAAGATACAATATTGATTAAGACATTAAACACTGACAATTTGACAGTAAGTGCATTAATTACAAAGTAAAGTGGCATTATTAACTAAATACGGTAAATACATTAGACACTATACATGCAACAAGATACAATATTGATTATATGAGATACATTCTTAGAGTTGTATATATATACATGCGGGTGTTCGTTTGGCAACAACATTAAGTAACCTGACACACATCTCGTCCTAATGCGATGAGTTCATCAACTATTTTGCATATTTTGTTTATGGCTGGTTTGTGTTGGACCAGGAATCTGTGGTATGGCTCTAAGTTATTTCGTGGTTTTGGCAAGTGGTGGCTGGTCGTGAGTGGGCAGTCAAATATGTAGTGGTCCGGTGTCTCGTGTGCGCCGCAGACACAAATATCTGTGTCCGTGATGCTGTGGCGATAGTAATATGTTGGGAACGGACCGTGCCCTGTGATGTAGTTGACCATTGGCGGGATTGCAATCAACCTATCTGTCTGAACTTTTGGGAGGAAGTTGTGAACTCGGCGTCCAGTGTCCGCCTCGTCCCATTCTCTTTGCCAACTGTTGAGGGCCACTCGGTTGAGCTGTCCTTTGAGGTATGAGTTGGGTGCTGGGATGGTGACTGGTTGCTGGCCGCTTCCTTGGCCAATGAGTCTGCTCTTTCGTTGCCGCTGTTACCCGCATGAGCCTTTACCCAAACTATCTGGATAAAGGTGTCTGGATGTTGTTGGAGTAGAGACTGCAGTTGGATAATACTGGAAGAGGTGTGGCTGTGATTCTATATGGAATATATGGCCGATAGGCTGTCAGTGTAGATCGTTGCCTCACTCATGTTATTCAGAACGTATTGTATTGCAGCGGCAATGGCAGTAACTTCCGCCTGGAAAGCACTATTATATGAGCTAAGGTGTCCTTTCCAGAAGTTTTCAAAGGACTCGTTCTCCAGATGGATAAATGCGCAGCCTACTCCCATTTCATGCTTTGACCCATCCGTGAAGATTTTCGCAGGTGTGTCTACGTGGTTGGCATTATTTCTGTATGTATGCCAGTGCCTTTGATGGCTGGATGAACCTCTAGAGCGTTACCGCATGGTTCAATTTGCGCAGGGCTGTAGATGACTCCTTGAAAAGTGGCTTCGCGGCGTAGATGAACTACTCTGGCATATGTGGCTTCCATTTGTGCTTTTATATGCAGTCGTAGGACTCCACAGAGTACCTGAACGGAGGTTGTCGCTGTGGTTCTGTATGCTTTACACATGTTGATTAGGAATGGGCTTTGTAGTGCAGCTGATTGCTTGGCAAGTCTGCCTCCTACTTTAGTAGCCCATATCGGTGCCGCATATAGTGATATTTTTTCTGCTACTGTGGCATATAATAGCTTGTTGATGTGCTGGCTATGTCCCCAGATCCTACCCTGGAATTGCTTTGCGATTTTTGCTATTTGTGCAGTCTTGAGGCGTTGCATTTGAATGTGTGGTATCCAGGTAAGTCCAGGGTCCCACACTACGCCCAGGTATTTCACCTGATTGACAAATTTCAGGTTTCTCTCGCCTATCCTTATGCATGGTTTTCTTGACGGGTTCTGTCCTGGTTTAGGAATTAGGAGAGCACGGGACTTTTCAATAGAGACTTGCAGTTTTAGTTTGTGGCATTGCTCCAGAAATATGTTGCACACTTCTGTGCCGCGACGTTCGATCTCTTTTGTGTGTCCCCTCACGAGGATTGCGGCGTCATCAGCATAGGCCACGATATGCGTGTGGTTGGGCCACTTCGCTTCCAGCAGGGCGTTGAATGTGATGTTCCACAGTAAGGGTCCCGCACAAGATCCCTGTGGGCAGCCCCGCACTTGTACTCGACTGACAATGCCCGTCTCCGTTGACATTAGGAGGACTGTCTTGGAGATAGCTGACAAAGGTCCGGTAGATGTTCAAAGGACAGTTGGTATTCCTTAGGGCCTCTTTGATTGCCGGCCACCACAAGGTGTCAAAGGCGCTGGCTAAGTCTAATGAGATGAACGCCGTGTGCTGGTTCGCTTCTCTATTTGTATTAATGCAGTACAGAATGTCCATAAGGGCATGCGTTGTTGACGAGTGAGTGAGTGAGTGATTATGGCGCAAAAACCAGAGATGATTATGACGCGCCAAACAAAAGATGAGATGATTACAATTGATGACATTAAAATTCAATAAATAAAAACAAGTAGATAAATGTACCAAATCCAGAGGATGAAGTCATATAAAAACAAGTTAAAAGCACATATTAACATTCAAGACACAGTCTTCAAAACAAATTACATTTGGTAATAAAAGCCAATCTCTTTTAAATAATAAAATAAATTAATATTGACTTCTCTTCCGATTAAACGGTCGAGAGGTAAGTCACAGCTATTAAAATATTTCTGGCGAAGACTATTAAAACATTGACACTCAATTAAAATATGACGAACAGATAAACAAACATTACAATTAAAACAAACAGGCTCATTTTCAGCTTTGAGAAGATAGCTATGTGTGACTCTGGTGTGACCAATTCTGAGTCGAGTCAAAAGAACGTCCTCTTTACGATTTCCAGCAAAATCCCAATGCTCAATTCTAGGCTTGATGTTTCTCAACTTGTTGTGATGCTGAACATCCCAAATTTGCTGCCATTTTTTTCGTATCTTTCCCTTGATGACACAGCAGATGTCTCTAAAAGGGATAAGGCGACTGGACAGTTCGACAGCAGATTTTGCCGCGATGTCTGCAAGCTCGTTTCCCTTTATTCCCGTATGCCCGGGAACCCAGCAGTACAGGATTTCATATCCTCGTATCATTAAATTTCTATGAATTTTGAGAACATCCACTACCACAGGATTCTGAGCGTTGGGAAAAGCTTCCAAGGATTTAAGAGCACTATACGAGTCTGTGTAAACTATGAACTTTTTGTGGCAGAGCTTTGAGATGTACAAAAGAGCATAATATATTGCAGTTAGTTCAGATGTTAGGACAGAGAAAGCATGGTGCAGGCATCTGCCCTCTATGTAATTTTCAAATACAAAAGCCATCCCGACATGATCATTTGACTTTGATCCATCTGTGTATATCGGATAATAACTGCTATATTTGTGCCTGTGCTCAGCGAAAATTTGTCTGTAAACGATCTCGTTAGTGCTCGCCTTTACGTGATGTTTAAAAACATCAAGAAGCTGGATCCGTGAATTTTCCCAAGGTGGAATTTCAAAATTCTGTACTGCTTGGGGGTGCATATCAGAGAGGGAGAGTTCCTCAATGACAGGGCGAACTCTTAAAGGGAAAGTAGGAACACAGGATGGACGTGTTTCAAATAATGTGTTACACTCATTATCAAGTAAGCACAGCTTATTGGGATGTTCAGGTTGTGATAGAGTATTAAAATATTGCAAAAGGGACAATTGCTCACGCCTCAGATAAAGTGATGGTTCGTTACAGTCAACATACAGGCTCTGGACAGGAGAAGTCCTGAAAGCTCCTGAACAAATCCGCAGACCTTGATGGTGAACAGGATCCAGTTTTAACAAAACAGATGACCGAGCGGATCCATAAACAACTGAGCCATAGTCCAGTTTAGAGCGGATAAGCGCTCTGTAAATGCGAAGCATGGAGCAACGCTCTGCACCCCAGGAGGTGTTCGCCAACACTTTTTAAAATATTTAGTGTTTTTAGACACTTCTTTCTCAGGTTTAAAACATGAGAAAGTCAATTTTCGGTCGAACGTCACTCCTAAAAATTTTACTTCAGGCGCAACTGGAATAATTGTACCATTCAAGTATAACTCAGGTTCAGGATGGAGACCTCGCTTCCTACAAAAGTGCACGCAGACAGTTTTCTGTTTCGAAAATGTAAATCCCTGTTTGTCTGACCATTCTTGGATCTTAATCAGAGCCATCTGCAGTTGCCTCTCTACATATCTCATGTCTGCTCCTCGACAGCTAATCTGCAGATCATCAACATATAGAGATCCCAAGATGGTGGGAGGAAGTTCTTTTAGTACAGAATTTATTTTTAAACTAAACAGGGTTACACACTCTCCTCTATGCACTGGGAAAGGCACGCTCCTTCCACACCCTATTGTAAAGAGTGAGAAGGGCATTCAGTGACTTACAGGACAGATGCTTTAGCATTTCATAATTCACTCCATCAAGACCCGGAGAAGACCTATGTGTCTGCAATAAAGCACTCCTTAATTCAAGCATAGTAAAGTCTCTATTGTAAGGCTCAGATTTGGAAGAGTTGAATGCGATGGGATTTATTTCAGAGTGCTGCTTCATAGAAAGAAATGCAGGTGTATAGTTTCTGCTGGAAGAAACGGAAGCAAATGTCTCACCAATAGTATTCGCAATTTCTTCTATGGAGCTAATCACTCGGCCATCTTTTTCCAAAAAGGAAAGTGAGTGGTCTTTATATATGCCGCATGCTTTTTGAACTCTTTCCCAAACCCGCTTGCTAGGCGTAGAGGATGTTATTGACGACACATATGAAATCCAGGAATCGCTCTGGCTCTGCCTTCTTACTTTTCGTGCATTTGCTTTGGCTCTTTTAAAGGCTATGAGGTTTCGCAGAGTAGGATATCTACGAAAAATACCCCATGCTTTTTTCTGTTTTTTCAGTGCTTCATGACAGTCGCGATTCTACCATGGTTTTGAATATTTTAGTAGTTTTCCTGATGTTCTAGGAATCGAAAGCATAGCTGCCTGAATAATAGTATTAGTAACAGCTTCAACAGCGTCATCGATATGCGCATCTTCTACCATTTCATCTGTGAGCTCTGCAATGGAAGAGAAGAGTTCCCAGTCTGCCCTGTCCAGTATGAATCGATGGGATCTCGACATGGGGTTTGCTCCTCTTCGTTCAAGAGACACAAGAATGGAATAATGATCACTGTTGTAAAGATCTTTACCCACATTAAAAGTGCAAAAAGGCAACAGAGATGGTGAACAGATGGCAAGGTCGAGAGCATGGAATGTTTTTGAAGGCTCATGGAAGTAAGTATCTTGCCCATTATTGAGGAGACAAAGGCTATGATCTTCGATCATCTGCTCAATTTGTCTTCCTCGGCAATTAGTATCCTTACTACCCCAGAGCGGACTATGGCCGTTAAAATCTCCTATTATGATGAAAGGCTCAGGTAGCTGCTCTAAAAGACCATTTAAATCTTGCTGATCAATATGCTCATTTGGAGGCAAATACAGAGAAACGACTGTAACAACAAAATCAAAATTTGTTTGAGTAGCGACAACTTGGAGGGATGTCGTCAAAGAAAGCACATTTGAGGGATAATCCAGTGAGGTGAGGAGACCTACACCTCCACTGGCACGCTCACCTGCAAGGTTATCTTTCCTGACGAAGGAAAACCTCCGAAGTTTTGCCTGTTGTTCTGGTTTCAGATTTGTTTCCTGTACTGCGAAGCATGCAGGATGATAAGCATTAATTATGGCTTTGATGTCGAGCAAATTTCGGTGGAAACCGCGACAGTTCCATGAGACGAGGGTGGCCATTATGTCTGGTTTTTGTTCTTTCTGTGCTCTTGTTTGGTTTTTCGTGGAAGTAGATGCCTGGGAAATTCTAGACCCTCCTCTACTTCCATAGTGTCTGAATCCGCAGATTCAGAAATCATTTCGTCAAAAGAGCTATTGCTGGGACTTCTATTTTTATTAATTATTTTGTGACTTTCAATTTTAGGTTTACTTTGAATGACTGTTTCTTTTTTTTTGTATTAAATGAGTTGCATTTTCCGTTTTCTTGGTGGATGTGGTTGGTTGGGTTTTATTTGGTTTAGTCTGCGTGCCTATTGATGTTTGGGTGGCAATGCTACGTGTTGTTTTAACTGCACTGGCATAAGATTTGTTTGATTGGAGCTGTGTGCTTTGAACTAGTTTTCTGGCTTCAGCATACGAGATGTTCCTGGTAACTTTAAGAGTCTGTACTTCTTTTTCGGATTTCCATTTTGGGCAGAGGCGTGAAAATGCTGGGTGCTGACCCTTGCAATTTATACACGAAGGCGCAGCGGTACAATTTTCCGAATCGTGGCCAATCTGTGAGCATCGGGCGCATGTGAGGCTGTCACGACAAGACGTCTTAGAATGGCCGAAACGCTGGCATTGGAAGCATCGCATAGGGTTGGGAATATAAGGTCTTACAGGACAATTTAAATATCCGGCCTTAATATTCTTAGGCAGATCAGGCGTGTTGAAGGTAAGGATCACGTGTTTCGTATCGATCAACTTACCTTCCTTACGCATCTTGATCCGCCTAGCACCGCAGACATTTTGGTCGGATAGCTCGGAAGCGATCTCTTCTTCAGGAACGTACAGAAGGTCGAATTCCGATATTACGCCACGACAATAATTCAGTGTCTTATGTGCTGTTACAGTGACATTCGCTTGCCCAAGTTTAGTAATCTGAAGTAAAGAAGCAGACTGGGTGGCTGAGTTTGTATCAATAAGCAAGTCTCCGGAGCGGAGACGCTTTATGTTTCTCGGCTCACCAATACAAGACTGGATGTATTTATTTATTACGAAAGGAGACATCTTATGCATTTCGCCAGAACGACTAGAGATGACTAGGAAACGGGGACTATTGTGATGATTTTTTTTATTTGCATCTGTCCGTAATTTTTTTGCAGAATTTTCAGAACTAGGTTGAGTGACAGGTTGAGCGACTGGTTTAGCTGTAGACGTTTCAGAACTAGTTTGAATGACTGGAGTTACCTCGAAATCTTTAATTAAGTAGATATGAGAAGAAGCCATAGTGAAAGAATAAAGATTCGGGTCCGACGGCCCCGCCCACCACGGAGCCCAACAAGGGAACACAGATTCCTGTGTTAGGGCTAGCCGGACCTATACGCAAACTGAAGCCCCACAGTCGGCTTTCCCGAAAGCAGGTACTTCCGAGAGCTTGACCCCAAGCCACTGACACAAGGACTAGTGACCAGCCGATTGACACCCGTGAGGACGACTAAGGTGCCTCCCGTTTAGCTGAAGCAGAGGCCAAAGTAGTGTGTTGGGGACAGTACCTCGCCCCTCAACTACCAGGACCCTCCTTTCCAGCGACACGGGTCTCCACGCACGGCAAACACGTGGGCAGTTTTCTCGCCACTCGAAGACTAGAGACAAGGGCTGTTCCAGTCTCTCGTGACGAGCCCCAAACTCCGTAGAGAGAAACCACGAGGGAGAGGAGAAGGGAAAAAGTTCCAGCAAAGAGGAGAGGTGACGGAAAAGAGGATAGATCACTGGGGCTCCAGGATCGTGACACCCGTCTCATCAAGATGATCCCCTGAAGGGCTAGGGTACCTCGGGATTGCCACACCCGTACTCACAGAAGTGAGCCCCCTGAGGGGTGCGTTGTTGACGATCCGACACGGAAACCATATTGTTTTCTGCTTAGGCTGTTGTTTTGGCTGAGGTGGAACCGTAGGCGGTTTACTAAAAGCTTTTCATACGTTTTCCCAAGCGCAGACAGGAGACAGATTGGTCGAAAGGATCTCGGGTCGGCCGGGTCTTTGTATTTTTTAAGAATTAGCACTACCTGCCCGTGCTTGAAAGTTTTTGGGAAGAGATTCTGGTGGAGGAGTTGGTTGAAATATTTGTAGAAAAAGGTGGGTCTTGCTTTATAGGCCACTTTAATGAGCGAATAGTCGAGGCCATCAGGGCCAGGTGCCTTTTTGGGTGGGAGAAAGCGTACAATGTTGGAGATTTCTTTTTGGGAGAATTCCCTGTCATCATTCGTGTTTGCAGAAGTGGTATTTGCTCTTTTTTGTTGTTGTTCATGAGTATCCTCGCTGGGGTCGTCACTAGCAAATATCATTGAGGATAACAGTGGCCGTAGTTTGTGCATGGCCGCCGCTGCCTGCTATTGTAGGTTGGGCATATAGCTGTGACGGCTTAAAGATCTTTTGTGATGCAAGTTTATGCAGGATGCCGTACGGGTTGGTATTATTCGTACAGAATGTACGCCAGCTGGCTACCTTGGCTGTTAGGATGTTCCTCTTATATTCTGCACGTTCCTTTCGATAATGTGCTAAGATACGTTCTTTAGTTGTTTCATCTGTTGTGGTACGGATTTTGCGGCGGAGTGCTCGGCATTTCTGCCGCTGCTGTCGTAGTGAGCTTGTCCACCATGAGATACCTTGTAGTTTTTTTGCTATGCGCGTTGGCAGGATTTGATGGCATACTTCTTTCAGGGAGTCTAAGAGGTCGGTGGTGAAGATATCGAGTTCATTTGGATTGGTGAAGTTGCGCATATCTGCTTTATCTTGCAGCACTCGTGCGAACTTTTCGGTGAGGCGCTCTAGTTTATTCTTTGGCAGTCTGAAGCGGTGTAGGATATCTATTTCGGTGTCCCTTTAAATTTTGAAGAGGATATAGTTATAATCGAAGGCATTTTCCATATCCGGCACCTGCCAATCAATGATATTGGATATGTTGGCAGTAGTGGTGGTGGTGGTAGTAGATTTATGGCGCAAAGCTCTATAGGCCATATGCGCCAAACGCAGATTCGTATTTCGCATAGAAAGTAGAAAAGAAAAAAATCTAAAGCAACAGCACACTTTTAAAATGGAGGCAAGTAAAAAGATGGTGAAATGGTGGGATGAAAATGTTGATTATGATTTTGATAATGAAATATGCAATGTAGATATATAATCTTAAAATATCTGATTCATTAAAATTCTAACAAAAAATCTCAAGACAAAATTAAATTAAATAATAGAAACCTGTTTCTTTCAGGTAGTCAAACAAATTGGTACTGACCTCTCTTCCGATTAAACGGTCGAGAGGCAAGTCGCAGCTATTAAAATACTTCTCACGAAGACTATTAAAATATGGACATTCAATTAAAATGTGATATACTGAGAGACAAACATGACAGTTTGCACAAACATGCTCGTTTTCAGCTTTCAAAAGGTAGTTATGTGTTACTCTAGTGTGACCAATTCTAAGGCGAGTTAAAAGAACTTGTTCCTTACGATTGCAAGTAGTGTGCCAATGCTCTATTTTAGCCTTCACCCTTCTCAACTTGTTATGTATCTGAATGTCCCAAAGTTGTTGCCACTCATATCTGATCTTCCCTTTGATGACACAACAGATATCTCTAAAAGGGATGAGGCGGCCAGACGTTTCAACAGCAGATTTTGCTGTGATGTCTGCCAGCTCGTTGCCTTTTATTCCTGCATGTCCAGGGACCCAGCAGTACAGAATTTCATATCCACGACTTCTTAATTTAATATTTAGCTTCAATACATCCACTATCACAGGATTGTCGGGGCTTGAAATGGATTCTAAAGCTTTTAGTGCACTGTAGGAGTCTGTATATAGAATGAAATATTTATAGTAAAGAGTTGAGATGTACAAAAGCGCATCATAGACAGCAGTCAGTTCAGTGGTTAAGACCGAGGAGGCGTCGTGTAAACGTCTGCCCTCCAAGTGGTCACCAATTATACAGGACATCCCAGCGTGACAAGTTGACTTTGATCCATCCGTATATACGGGAAGATAACTGCTGTAATTATGCCTGTGCTCAGCAAAAATTTGTCTGTATATGATGTCATTTGTGGTTGTTTTTCTGTAATTGTGGAAAATGTCAATAAGCTGGATTTGTGCATTTTCCCAAGGTGGGATCTCAAAATTCTGTACTTCTTGTGGGGACATATCAGATAAGGAGAATTCTTCAATGAGCAAACGAACCCTTATAGGAAAATAAGGCACACAGGATGGACGTGCTTCAAATAAATGGTCACAGCTAGCATCAGATAAACACAGTTTGTAAGGATGGTCAGGTTGAGACAATATATTAAAATACCGTAAAAGAGACAACTCCTCACGCCTCAAACGGAGTGATGGCTCGTGACAGTCAACATAAAGGCTCTGCACAGGAGATGTCCTGAAGGCTCCAGAACAAATCCGCAGAGCCTGATGATGAACAGGATCTAGTTTTAACAACACTGAAGACCGGGCAGATCCGCAAACAACTGAGCCGTAGTCCAGTTTAGAGCGAATTAGAGATCTGTAAATGCGAAGCATGGAGCAACGCTCTGCACCCCAGGAGGTGTTCGCCAGGACTTTTAAGATATTTAGAACTTTGGTACACTTTTTTCTCAAGTTTAAGACATGAGGAAGGAAAGTCAATTTTCGGTCGAACATCACCCCTAAAAATTTTACTTCAGGTGCAACTGGAATTACAGACCCATTGAGGTATAATTCCGGCTCAGGATGGAGACCTCGCTTTTTACAAAAATGCACGCACACAGTCTTCTGTTTCGAAAACGTAAATCCTTGTCTTTTTGCCCATTCCTGGATCCTGTTCAAAGCGATCTGGAGCTGTCTCTCTACATGTCTCATATCCACACCTCTACAGCTAATTTGTATGTAGATCATCAACATATAAAGAACCTGAAATGGTGGGAGGAAGTTCTTTTAATATAGAATTTATTTTTAGGCTGAAAAGAGTTACACTGAGCACACAGCCTTGAGGCACACCCTCTTCTTGTTCAAAAACATCAGACAAAACAGAGCCAATCCTTACTTGAAATGTTCTAGTATTCAAGAAATTCTGAATAAAAATTGGTAGGTTGCCGCGCAATCCACTCTCGTGAAGATCCCGAAATATACCGTATCTCCATGCCTTATCATAGGCTTTCTCTATATCGAGGAAAATGGAGACAAGGTGATTTCTTCTTTCAAAAGCTTTTCGAATGGATGTCTCTAAGAGGAGCATATTATCTACGGTTGTTCTCCCCTTTCGAAAACTACTTTGATAAGGCGATATAATACTATTCTTTTCCAAGTAGACTAGGCGGCTGTTTACCATCTTTTCAAACAGTTTGCAAACACAGCTGGTAAGGGCAATTGGCCGATAGTTCGAGGGATTCCTCGGGTCTTTCCCTGGCTTCGCAATAGGAATGGCCCTCAGGGGCTCACATTTGTGAGTACGGGTGTGGCAATCCCGAGGTACCCTGGCCCTTCAGGGGATCATCTTCTTGGTGAGACGGGTGTCACGATCCTAGAGCCCCAGTGATCTATCCTCTTTTCCGTCTCCTCTCCTCTTAACTGGAAATTTTCCCCTTCCCTTCTCCCTTGTGGTTTCTCTCTACGGAGTTTGGGGCTCGTCACGAGAAACTGGAACAACCCTTGCGTCCAATTTTCAAATGGCGAGAAAACTGCCCACGTGTTTGCCGTGCGTGGAGACCCGTGTCGCTGGAAAGGAGGGTCCTGGTAGTTGAGGGGCGAGGTACTGTCCCCAACACACTGCTTTGGCCTCTGCTTCAGCTAAACGGGAGGCACCTTAGTCGTCCTCACGGGTGTCAATCGGCTGGTCACTAGTCCTTGTGTCAGTGGCTTGGGGTCAAGCTCTCGGGAGTACGTGCTTTCGGGAAAGCCGACTGTAGGGCTTCAGTTTGCGTATAGATCCGGCTAGCCCTAACACAGGAATCTGTGTTCCCTTGTTGGGCTCCGTGGTAGGCGGGGCCGTCGGACCCGAATCATTTTTTCTTTCACTATGGCTTCCTCACATATATACCTAATTAAAGATTTCGAGGTCACTCCCGTCACTCAACCTATTTCTGAAAGGTCTACTACTAAACCAGTAACTCAACCTAGTTCTGAAACGTTACTGCTAAACTAGTCGCTCCACCTAGTTCTGAAACGTCTACTGCTAAACCAGCCACTCAACCTACTTCTGAGAAGTCTACTGCAAAAAAATTACGCACAGATACAAATGAAAAAATCATAATAGCCCCCGTTTCCTAGTCATTTCTAGTCCTTCTGGCGAGCTGCATAAGATGTCTCCTTTCATAATAAATAAATATATTCATTCTTGTATTGGTGAGCCGAGAAATATAAAGCGTCTCCGCTCCGGAGACTTCCTTATTGATAGAATCTCAGCCACCCAGTCTGCTTCTTTACTTCAAATAACTAAACTTGGGCAAGCGAATGTCACTGTAACAGCACATAAGACACTGAATTATTGTCGTGGCGTAATATCGGAATTCGACCTTCTGTATGTTCCTGAAGAAGAGATCGCTTCCGAGATATCCGACCAAAATGTCTGCGGTGCTAGGCGGATCAAGATGCGTAAGGAAGGTAAGTTGATCGATACGAAACACGTGATCCTTACCTTCAACACGCCTGATCTGCCTAAGAATATTAAGACTGGATATTTAAATTGTCCTGTAAGACCTTATATTCCGAACCCTATGCGATGCTTCCAATGCGAGCGTTTCGGCCATTCTAAGACGTCTTGTCGTGGCAGCCTCACATGCGCCCGATGCTCACAGATTGGCCACGATTCTGAAAATTGTACCGCTGCGCCTCTTTGTATAAATTGCAAGGGTGAGCACCCAGCATTTTCACGCCTCTGCCCAAAATGGAAATTGGAATAAGAAGTGCAGACTGCAAAGGTTACGAGGAACATCTCATATGCCGAAGCCAGAAGATTAGTCCAAAGCACACAGCTACGACCAAATACATCTTACGCCAATGCTCTTAAAAGATCTCGCTCAGTTGCTACCCAAACATCAGTTAGTATGCAGACGCCTCCAAACAAAACTCAACAGACTACAAACAACAAGAAGAAAGAAAACGCAACCCATACAGTACAAAATAAAGAAATAGTAATTCAAAGCAAACCCAAAACTACCACACGAAAAGAAACAAATAAAAATAGAAGTTCCAGCAATAGCTCTCTTGATGGAATGGTTTCTGAATCTGCGGATTCAGACGGTATGGAAGTAGAAGAGGGTCTGGAAGTTCCCAAGCATCTACTTCCACGAAAAACCAAACAAGAGCACAGAAAGAACAAAAACTATTCATAATGGCCACCCTCGTATCATGGAACTGTCGTGGTTTCCACCGAAATCTGCTCGACATCAAAGCTATAATCAATGTTCATCAACCTTTATGCTTCGCAATACAGGAAACAAATCTAAAACCGGAACAACAAGCAAAACTTCGGAGGTTTTCTTTCGTCAGGAAAGATAACATTGCAGGTGAGCGTGCCAGTGGAGGTGTAGGTCTCCTCACCTCACTGGATTATCCCTCAAATGTGCTTTCTTTGACGACATCCCTCCAAGTTGTCGCTACTCAAACAAATTTTGATTTTGTTGCTACAGTCGTTTTTCTGTATTTGCCTCCAAATGAGCATATTGATCAGCAAGATTTAAATGGTCTTTTAGAGCAGCTGCCTGAGCCTTTCATCATAATAGGAGATTTTAACGGCCATAGTCCGCTCTGGGGTAGTAAGGATACTAATTGCCGAGGAAGACAAATTGAGCAGATGATCGAAGATCACAGCCTTTGTCTCCTAAATAATGGGCAAGATACGTACTTCCATGAGCCTTCAAAACATTCCATGCTCTCGACCTTGCCATCTGTTCACCATCTCTGTTGCCTTTTTGCACTTTTAATGTGGGTAAAGATCTTCACAACAGTGACCACACGAACTACCACACGAAAAGAAACAAATAAAAATAGAAGTTCCAGCAATAGCTCTCTTGATGGAATGGTTTCTGAATCTGCGGATTCAGACGGTATGGAAGTAGAAGAGGGTCTGGAAGTTCCCAAGCATCTACTTCCACGAAAAACCAAACACGAGCACAGAAAGAACAAAAACTATTCATAATGGCCACCCTCGTATCATGGAACTGTCGCGGTTTCCACCGAAATCTGCTCGACATCAAAGCTATAATCAATGTTCATCAACCTGTATGCTTCGCAATACAGGAAACAAATCTAAAACCAGAACAACAGGCAAAACTTCGGAGGTTTTCCTTCGTCAGGAAAGATAACCTTGCAGGTGAGCGTGCCTGTGGAGGTGTAGGTCTCCTCACCTCACTGGATTATCCCTCAAATGTGCTTGCTTTGACGACATCCCTCCAAGTTTTCGTTACTCAAACAAATTTTGATATTGTTGTTACAGTCGTTTCTCTGTATTTGCCTCCAAATGAGCATATTGATCAGCAAGATTTAAATGGTCTTTTAGAGCAGCTGCCTGAGCCTTTCATCATAATAGGAGATTTTAACGGCCATAGTCCGCTCTGGGGTAGTAAGGATACTAATTGCCGAGGAAGACAAATTGACCAGATGATCGAAGATCATAGCCTTTGTCTCCTCAATAATAGGCAAGATACTTACTTCCATGAGCCTTCAAAAACATTCCATGCTCGCGACCTTGCCATCTGTTCACCATCTCTGTTGCCTTTTTGCACTTTTAATGTGATCTTTACAACAGTGATCATTATCCCATTCTTGTGTCTCTTGCACGAAGAAGAGCAAACCCCATGTCGAGATCCCCTCGATTCATACTGGACAGGGCAGACTGGGAACTCTTCTCTTCCATTGCAGAGCTCACAGATGAAATGGTAGAAGATGCGCATATCGATGACGCTGTTGAAGCTGTTACTAATACTATTATTCAGGCAGCTATGCTTTCGATTCCTAGAACATCAGGAAAACTACTAAAATATTCAAAACCATGGTGGAATCGCGACTGTCATGAAGCACTGAAAAAACAGAAAAAAGCATGGGGTATTTTTCGTAGATATCCTACTCTGCGAAACCTCATAGCCTTTAAAAGAGCCAAAGCAAATGCACGAAAAGTAAGAAGGCAGAGCCAGAGGGATTCCTGGATTTCATATGTGTCGTCAATAACATCCTCCACGCCTAGCAAGCGGGTTTGGGAAAGAGTTCAAAAAGCATGCGGCATATATAAAGACCACTCACTTTCCTTTTTGGAAAAAGATGGCCGAGTGATTAGCTCCATAGAAGAAATTGCGAATACTATTGGTGAGACATTTGCTGCCGTTTCTTCCAGCCGAAATTACTCACCTGCATTTCTTTCTATCAAGCAACGCTCTGAGAAAAATCCCATCGCTTTCAACTCTTCCAACTTTGAGCCGTACAATAGAGACTTTACTATGGTTGAACTAAAGAGAGCTTTGTTGCAGACACATAGGTCTTGTCCGGGTCTGGATGGCGTGTATTATGAAATGCTAAAGCATCTGTCCTGTAAGTCACTGAGTGCCCTTCTCACACTTTACAATAGAGTGTGGAAGGAGCGTACATTTCCCAGTGCATGGAGGAGAGCTATTGTCATTCCTATTGCGAAGCCAGGGAAAGACCCGAGGAATCCCTCGAACTATCGGCCAATTGCCCTTACCAGCTGTGTTTGCAAACTGTTTGAAAAGATGGTAAACAGCCGCCTAGTCTACTTCTTGGAAAAGAATGATATTATATCGCCGTATCAGAGTGGTTTTCGAAAGGGAAGAACAACTGTAGATAACATGCTCCTCTTAGAGACATCTATTCGAAAAGCATTTGTAAGAAGAAGCCACCTTGTCTCGATATTCTTCGACATTGAAAAAGCTTATGATAAGGCATGGAGATACGGTATACTCCGGGATCTTCACGAGAGTGGCTTGCGCGGCAACCTACCAATTTTCATTCAAAATTTCTTGAACACTAGAACTTTTCAAGTAAGAATTGGCTCTGTTTTTTCGGATGTTTTTGAACAGGAAGAGGGTGTGCCTCAAGGCTGTGTGCTCAGTGTAACCCTGTTTAGTTTAAAAATAAATTCTGTACTAAAAGAACTTCCTCCCACCATCTTGGGATCTTTATATGTTGATGATCTGCAGATTAGCTGTCGAGGAGCAGACATGAGATATGTAGAGAGGCAACTGCAGATGGCTCTGATTAAGATCCAAGAATGGTCAGACAAACAGGGATTTACATTTTCGAAACAGAAAACTGTCTGCGTGCACTTTTGTAGGAAGCGAGGTCTCCATCCTGAACCTGAGTTATACTTGAATGGTACAATTATTCCAGTTGCGCCTGAAGTAAAATTTTTAGGAGTGACGTTCGACCGAAAATTGACTTTCCTTTCTCATGTTTTAAACCTGAGAAAGAAGTGTCTAAAAACACTAAATATTTTAAAAGTGTTGGCGAACACCTCCTGGGGTGCAGAGCGTTGCTCCATGCTTCGCATTTACAGAGCGCTTATCCGCTCTAAACTGGACTATGGCTCAGTTGTTTATGGATCCGCTCGCTCATCTGTTTTGTTAAAACTGGATCCTGTTCACCATCAAGGTCTGCGGATTTGTTCAGGAGCTTTCAGGCCTTCTCCTGTGCAGAGCCTATATGTTGACTGTAACGAACCATCACTTCATCTGAGGCGTGAGCAATTGTCCCTTTTGCAATATTTTAATACTCTATCTCAACCTGAACATCCCAATAAGCTGTGCTTACTTGATAATGAGTGTAACACATTATTTGAAACACGTCCATCCTGTGTTCCTACTTTCCCTTTAAGAGTTCGCCCTGTCATTGAGGAACTCTCCCTCTCTGATATGCATCCCCAAGCAGTACAGAATTTTGAAATTCCACCTTGGGAAAATTCACGGATCCAGCTTCTTGATGTTTTTAAACATCACGTAAAGGCGAGCACTAACGAGATCGTTTACAGACAACTTTTCGCTGAGCACAGGCACAAATATAGCAGTTATTATTCGATATACACAGATGGATCAAAGTCAAATGATCATGTCGGGATGGCTTTTGTATTTGAAAATTACATAGAGGGCAGATGCCTGCACCATGCTTTCTCTGTCCTAACATCTGAACTAACTGCAATATATTATGCTCTTTTGTACATCTCAAAGCTCTGCCACAAAAAGTTCATAGTTTACACAGACTCGTATAGTGCTCTTAAATCCTTGGAAGCTTTTCCCAACGCTCAGAATCCTGTGGTAGTGGATGTTCTCAAAATTCATAGAAATTTAATGATACGAGGATATGAAATCCTGTACTGCTGGGTTCCCGGGCATACGGGAATAAAGGGAAACGAGCTTGCAGACATCGCGGCAAAATCTGCTGTCGAACTGTCCAGTCGCCTTATCCCTTTTAGAGACATCTGCTGTGTCATCAAGGGAAAGATACGAAAAAAATGGCAGCAAATTTGGGATGTTCAGCATCACAACAAGTTGAGAAACATCAAACCTAGAATTGAGCATTGGGACTTTGCTGGAAATCGTAAAGAGGACGTTCTTTTGACTCGACTCAGAATTGGTCATACCAGAGTCACACATAGCTATCTTCTTAAAGCTGAAAATGAGCCTGTTTGTTTTAATTGTAATGTTTGTTTATCTGTTCGTCATATTTTAATTGAGTGTCCATGTTTTAATAGTCTTCGCCAGAAATATTTTAATAGCTGTGACTTACCTCTCGACCGTTTAATCGGAAGAGAGGTCAATTCTAATTTATTTTATTATTTAAAAGAGATTGGGTTTTATTACCAAATGTAATTTGTTTTGAAGACTGTGTCTTGAATGTTAATATGTGCTTTTAACTTGTTTTTATATGACTTCATCCTCTGGATTTGGTACATTTATCTACTTGTTTTTATTTATTGAATTTTAATGTCATCAATTTTAATCATCTCATCTTTTGTTTGGCGCGTCATAATCATCTCTGGTTTTTGCGCCATATTCACTCACTCACTCACTCACCCCCCCATTTTGGGTACAAGCGAGAAAATGCTGGGTGGTCACCCTTGCAATTTATACACAAAGGCGCAGCGGTACAATTATCAGAATCGTGGCCAATCTGTGAGCATCGGGCGCATGTGAGGCTGCCACTACAAGACGTCTTAGAATGGCCGAAACACTGGCATTGGAAACATCGCATAGGGTTTGGAATATAAGGTCTTACAGGAATTTTTAGATATCCGGCCTTAATATTCTTAGGCAGATCAGGCGTGTTGAAGGTAAGGATCACGTGTTTCGTGTCTATCAACTTACCTTCTTTACGCATCTTGATCCGCCTTACACCGCAGACATTTTGTTCGGATAACTCAGAAGCGATCTCTTCTGAAACATACAGAAGGTCGAATTCTGAGATTACACCCCGACAATAATAGTTCAGTGACTTATGTGGTGTTACAGTGACATTCGCTTGCCCAAGTTTAGTAATCTGAAGTAAAGAAGCAGACTGGGTGGCTGAGTTTGTATCAATAAGCAAGTCTCCGGAGAGGAGACGCTTTATGTTTCTCGGTTCACCAATACAAGACTGGATGTATTTATTTATTACGAAAGGAGACATCTTATGCATTTCGCCAGAAGGACTAGAGATGACTAGGAAACGGGGACTATTGTGATGATTTTTTTTATTTGCATCTGTCCGTAATTTTTTTGGAGAATTTTCAGAACTAGGTTGAGTGACAGGTTGAGTGACTGGTTTAGTAGTAGACGTTTCAGAACTAGGTTGAGAGACTGGAGTGACTTGAGTAACTGGAGTGATCTCGAAATCTTTAATTAAATATATGTGTGAAGAAGCCATATTGAGGAGAAGAAAAATTCGGGTCCGACGGCCCCGGCTACCACGGAGCCCTACAAGGGAACACAGATTCCTGTGTTAGGGCTAGCCGGACCTATACGCAAACTGAAGCCCCACAGTTGGCCTTCCCGAAAGCAGGTACTCCCTAGAGCTTGACCCCAAGCCACTGACACAAGGACTAGTGACCAGCCGATTGACACCCGTGAGGACGATTAAGGTGCCTCCCGTTTAGCTGAAGCAGAGGCCAAAGTAGTGTGTTGGGGACAGTACCTCGCCCCTCAACTACCAGGACCCTCCTTTCCAGCGACACGGGTCTCCAAGCACGGCAAACACGTGGGCAGTTTTCTCGCCATTTGAAAATTGGACGCAAGTGTTGTTCCAGTTTCTCGTGACGAGCCCCAAACTCCGTAGAGAGAAACCACAAGGGAGAAGGGAAGGGAAAAAGTTCCAGTTAAGAGAGGAGACGGAAAAGAGGATAGATCACTGGGGCTCCAGGATCGTGACACCCGTCTCACCAAGATGATCCCCTGAAGGGCTAGGGTACCTCGGGATTGCCACACCCGTTCTCACAAAAGTGAGCCCCCTGAGGGCTGTTGGCAGTAGTGAATATCAGGTTTGGCCACAGCCTTGGTGGTACGTATTATTGTAGGTAGGGATGGCATCGTGGCTGTTATGCAAGTGTAAATTATTTTGGGCGAGGAAATCCTCGAGAGCTTCTCCTTTGGGGTTAGTGTGAGTGTAACCCCAGGTGATGCTGTGCGCATTTAGATCGCCCCCGAAAACCTGCTCCACCATGGGGAAGCTTCGTTGGACTTCTGTATAGATCATAGTAACATTGTCAATTGAGGCCGTTGGGGAGGAATATGCTGAAGTAATAATGTATTCTGTGTTGCTAAATGATATAAGCACTGCTACATAATCCTGATGTAGGTGGATTATCTTCGGGGTCGAGGCTGGGTTACAGCAAACTACTGCTGCTCGCGGTGCTGATGTGGCATTTTGACCTTCTTTCTGAAACACTTTCCAGGCCAGGGGGGAAACAGGCAACGTGGCCGTCTCTACAATCCTGGTTCCTGGATGAGTATGATATCGATATCCTCTGTAGTGGCAAAGTGGACGAGAGTAGAGGTGGTAGCTTGAGCTCGCTGCAGATTAATTTGTAGTAGTTTTATGTGATCTCTGTGGGGGTTCTCTGTAATTGTTGTGCTGTTCGCTGGTGGTCTTGGTAGCACGTTGTCTTCTGCTTCTGTTGAGTGGGCATTTGTTATGAGTGTTGCATTACTCATAGATGGTGCTGCGTCTAATTCTTTGGACGTATTTTGTGTATATGGGACAGTTGACGTCGTAGGCCGCATGGTTACAGGCTGTTGATTCTTTTGTTCTATAATTGCTGTCTGCGCAGTTAATACATGTGGGACGTTGTGCAGTACAGTCCTTGATGTGGTGATCGCCTGTGCAGTAGGCGCAGTAACGCTTGTTTTGGCAGAGCTGCTGTGTATGGCCGAAGGCCTGACATCTGAAGCATCGGATGGTATTGTAATATTCCGTAAGTCTGTGGCTTCTCCAACCCATGTACAATTTACGTGTTTCTGTGATTTTTCAAAAACAACATATCTGTATCAATATATCAGTAAAATGTATAAAATAATGGTAAAGAGATTATGGGATGGTACAGGATACTCAAAAATACATTAAAAACAATTATTACAAAAATATACGTTTAAATAAGAGTAAATGTCGGGTGTGCAGTAACATTTTAGGTAATAATAAGTCCTGTGAAAGCACATAAAGTTCTAAAGAATACAATTTAAATGCATAGAGCTGACACTAGATGGCATTGATGAGGGTGTTCCGGTTGTGGAGTTATTACAGGTGGTCGTGCCTGAAGGACCGACCCTGTGGAGATTTTTGGACTTTGCCAAGAGAAGGGTCTATGCGAAAATGACTAAATCCAACATTAGAAGAAATATTCTAAGTTCAAATTCAGTAAAAAGCATAAAAAGTACAAATAATACAGTTACATGCATGGAACACCCATCAAAATGTAGATTGAAAAGAACCTACCTTGGCAGTCTTCAGTGCGTATTTCTAGCACCAGTGTAATCCAAGATATTGATTTTTAAACAAATTAGCACTTTTTAGAACAAAAAAAAACACACACTTTCACGAAGCCTACTAGGGGCACCCCGTCGTGGCCAGGCGGTCGCCTTGCGTCGAACAGACGGCTTCCTATGTGGGCACAAACACCGTTGAATTGCGGCAGCTGTATTTTCTTTGTTTTCCACACAAAAACTTAAATAACTCCGCAGAAAATTATCACACAGATATAAACTTGTATTCCACTTGTTCATCTTGGCAACGCGCACACGGTGATATAAAAATTATTGCGGTGGAGCAAAAACTACAGGGCGAAAAGCTGGGAAAACTGAGGAGCGTGGCAAAAACACGTCCTACCAGGTCGGTGGTCGGCGCTCAAGTGGGTTGCTCTAGACAGGTGACAGGTGACGGAAGACGCGAGCACTGTACCTTTACCATAGTGGTGAATCAGTTCAGCACCGCGCCCCCCCCCCAAGATCTAGAGCAGCCGAGGCCACAGCAGAGCCGCGCACCGGGAGACGAGACCCAACACCGGATCCACCCAGGGCAGTTCAGCGAACCAAAGACCCAGACGGGACCCACAACCCGTCGCCCAGGCCTTAGGTTTATTTAAAACCAAAGTGAAAATACATGGCCAAACAATGGCTGACGTAAGACATGACAGGTTGTTACAAGCATTTAAGTACTGCGTAAAATACTGCAGTAAACAGTACCTGGATACCATATAATACTGATGAGAGGGCAATGTCTGGAATACAATACATTAGATATTTCCTTATACCACATTAAACATGACATAAGGCACTACATTAGACAGTATTAGTACAATATAAATTCCAGGTTAACAATAAACACTGCATTGCAACATTAGACACTATAATTGAATATAACTTAGAAGCCATGGTGCATTAGATATATCCTAATATTACATTATATTACTTTAAACATTATATGCATTCATCAAATCATTGAAGTTTACGGCACTAAGCTACAAAATATGTTACATGTAAATACAACAATAGGACAATTACTGAAAAGTTAAAATATAAATTCCAGGTTAACAATAAACACTGCATTGCAACATTAAACACTATAATTGAATATTACTTAGAGGCGATAGTGCACTAGATATATCCTTATATTACATTATATTACTTTAAATGTTATATGCATTCATCAAATCATTGAAGTTACGGCACTAAACCGCAAAATACGCTACATTTAAATGCTACAATAGGACGATTACTGAAGAGTTAAAATATAAATTCCAGGTTAACAATAAACGCTGCATTGCAACATTAGACACTAAAATTGAATATTACTTAGAAGCCATAGTGCATTAGATATTTCCTTATATTACATTAATCATTATTTGCATTTATCAAATCATTGAGATTTACGGCACTAAACTACAAAAAACGCTACATTTAGATACTACAATAGGACAGTTACTGAAAAGTTAAAATATAGATTCCAGGTTAACAATAAACACTGCATTGCAACATTAAACACTATAATTGGATGTTACTTAGAAGCCGTAGTACATTAGGTATATCCTTATATTGCATTATATTACAGTAGATATTGTATGCATTCATCAAATCATTGAAGTTTACGGCACTAAGCCGCAAAATACGCTACATTTAAATGCTACAATAGGACAATTACTGAAAAGTTAAAATGTAAATTCCAGGTTAACAATAAACGCTGCATTGCAACATTAGACACTAAAATTGAATATTACTTAGATAGTGTTAATAATAGATTAATAGTAAATTAAACAATTACTTAAAAGTTAAAAATATAATTCCAGGTTAACAATAAACACTGCATTGCAACGTTAAACACTATAATTGAATATTACTTAGAACACTATAAATGCTACAATAGGACAATTACTGAAAAGTTAGAATATAAATTCCAGGTTAACAATTAACACTGCATTGCAACATTAAACACTATAATTGGATGTTACTTAGAAGCCGTAGTACATTAGGTATATCCTTATATTGCATTATATTACAGTAGATATTGTATGCATTCATCAAATCATTGAAGTTTCCGGCACTAAGCCGCAAAATACGCTACATTTAAATGCTACAATAGGACAATTACTGAAAAGTTAAAATATAAATTCCAGGTTAACAATAAACGCTGCATTGCAACATTAGACACTAAAATTGAATATTACTTAGATAGTGAAAATTGAATATTACTTAGATAGTGATAATACCATAGTGTATTAGATATATCCTTATATTACATTATATTGCATTAAACGTTATTTACATTCATCAAATCGTTGAAGTTTACGGCACTAAACTACAAAATACGCTGCATTTAAATACTACAATAGGACAATTACTTAAAAGTTAAAAATATTGTTGCGTGCGTACGGGTTCGTTACGAAATGAATGCACAAGTCCGATGAAAAATGAACAAAAATTTATTATTATCACAACAAAAATGGTTAAACCTCAAATTATCATGCAGTATTACAATATCTCACGGTAGTAATCTTTTAACTACTCAAATGTCCAATAGAACGTAATTCAAAACAGCTAAAGAAAGCTAATCCGCGAATTCGCTACAATCAACAAGAGCAGTTTTCTAAACAACAACAAACTAAGCAACTACTACAAACTGAGATGTTTTCCTCCTTTTATAAGATTTTAAAATCACGCGCTAGAATTTTCCAGCACTTTCTCGAAATCAAAAAGAGATATTTATTTATTTAACGCACGCGCTCTTGTATTTTTAATTTTCCGGCTTAGCTTTCTTTTAATATTCGTCACGCGCTGCACTGCGCGAGAAATAAAACCATTTAATTTATAACTGAACTAACATTTGCTTTTTAAATACCAAATTCGTAACACTGCCCCCTTCCCAAGGACTGCACGTCCCGGGCAGTACAATCTCTGGACAGGAAGCTAAACTTACAACTGTGGCATAAATGCAACTGAGGCATAAACATTACATTACAATATCAAACAATATAAACAATAAATGCAATAACTAACTTAAACAAATCAAATGCTATCAAATACTAAATACAAAACAAATACTAAATGCAAATCAAATCAAATACACATTTATAAACAAAAAGGACCATGGTCTGATACTATTTACAATTATTTACATTACGTACTATGGCCATAGTAATAAGCTAACCTGTCGTAAGAGTTCGAAGACTCACGGATCCGAACCACGACGTCATTCGTGTTCAGCACTGTATATGGACCATCCGAAGGGGACTGTAATTTAGGACTCAGTCCTTTTCGTTGAATTGGGTTCCACAACCACACCTTGTCTCCTTTGTTGGATCTCTGTCTAGTAGCTCTTGTGTCGCATCTGGTCTTCATTTTCTCCGTCGCCAAGTTGACTCGCTTTCGTGCAGAACGGTGCATCCCCTCAAACCGGGCCTGGACATCTTGGATGTGTTCCTCAGGCGATGAAGGCCCATCCGTAGGGCGACTAAACAGGCGGTCACAAGACAGACGAAGGTCTCGACCGAAGAGCTTCTGGGATGGAGAATAGCTGGTAGTCTTGAGTTTCTTTTCGACCCTGGTATGATTTCGGCAGCTTCCCGAGCTCGATCTTTCGGACAAGGCGTCGACATTTCCAGGCGAGGATCCCTTTTTGAGGATGGATAGTCATGCCATCAGATGCTGAAAGCAGCTTATTGTTTTTGAAATCTAAGGAAAAATTGTATTTCCTTAAAAAGTCCAATCCGAGTATGCATGGATCTGTAATATCTGCCACATATACCGTGTGATGGTAGGCGGCACTTCCAAACGTGATGTTTACGTTTAACTTCCCAGTTATGTCGATCTTGTCACCAGACGCAGTCTGCAGGGTAACACAGGATGGCGTCCAAATAAGTTTTATCTTTAAACTGTTCAGCTAAATCTTTCCTAATGATGGTAACATTAGCTCCTGTGTCAATGATCATATTGCAAGGAACTCCATCGATATTCCCATTGATGGACAGTCCGTTATTGTTGCCACTCACTATAGAGATCTTAAGCGCTTTAAAACAGGGTTTTTCATTATCTGGCAACCTCCGTTCCTTGATATGGTCATGTATTTGTTTCCTGCGTCGTTGCTCAGAAATTGTCTTAATTTTCGTACCCTAGGGTGTTCTGCAATTCTTTCGTACGTGGCCTTCAGCTCCACAGTTCCAGCACTTTGGTTTCTTGTCAGTCCTTTTCCTTCCCGTGGCATTTAATTGTCTGTTTAAATCGTATGCCTTATTTTCCGTGCTCTGGGGTGTTCTGCAGTTCCTTCGTAGGTGGCCTTCAACACCGCAATTCCAGCACTTTAGGGTCGGTTTTGTTTCACCACTATTCCGTCTTAAAGCATTCACTGGTCTTGTCAACTCATCTGTTTTATTATCCATGCCCTGGGGTGTTCTGCAATGCCGTCCTAGGTGACCTTCAGAACCACATCTCCAGCATCTTACAGCCACTTTGTTCTCACTGCTACTCCGTATCAAAGCATCGACTTGTCTGGATAAATCATCTAAACGAGCATCAATTGGTCCCCTGGGTCGTGGACTCGCACAGCTCTGACTGGGTAGCTATCCCTAAGAGTTGCTTGCTGGGCTGCCTCAAATTTCATGGCATACACTAAAGCGCTTTTCAGATCTTTAACATCCGCCATTCGCAGTGCTTTCTGTATTTCAGGGTCCCGGATGCCATCGATGAAATATTGCAGGGAAAGGATTTCCCTTGTTTCTGTCGGGCACTCCGAAAAAGCGTGATGTGACAGCCTTTCAACATCCGTGGCGAGCTCCTGAAGCGTTTCGGTGAGCTTCTGTTGACGAGATTTTAATTGGAGCCTGCTGTAGTCTTTTAAACATTTCTCGCCAAAGTGCAGCTCCAATGCGCCGGATAGAGCTTCGAAGTCAAGTCTTTGGTTTTCGGGAAGCGTCTGCAGTATATCCGCTGCGTCTGCTCGCAGAGAAGCGGCGAGATGACAGGCCTTAGCTTGGGAATCCCATCCATTCGCATCCGCAACTATAGAAAATTGGGTCTTATACACTTGCCAGGATGTCTTCCCATCATATGTGGATAGCTTCAGAGGTGGACGATGCCATCTGTTCACCATCTCTGTTGCCATTTTGCACTTTTAGTGTCGGAAATGACCTGTACAACAGCCATCATTATCCTATTTTTGTGTCTCTTGCACGAAGAGGAGCAAACCCCATGTCGAGATCCCCTCGATTCATACTGGACAGAGCAGACTGGGAACTCTTCTCTTCCATTGCAGAGCTCACAGATGAAATGGTAGAAGACGCGCATATCGATGACGCTGTTGAAGCTGTTACTAATACTATTATTCAGGCAGCTATGCTCTCCATTCCTAGAACATCAGGAAAACTACTAAAATATTCAAAACCATGGTGGAATCGCGACTGTCATGAAGCACTGAAAAAACAGAAAAAAGCATGGGGTATTTTTCGTAGATATCCTACTCTGCGAAACCTCATAGTTTTTAAAAGAGCCAAAGCAAATGCACGGAAAGTAAGAAGGCAGAGCCAGAGCGATTCCTGGATTTCATATGTGTCCTCAATAACATCCTCTACGCCTAGTAAGCGGGTTTGGGAAAGAGTTCGAAAAGCATGCGGAATGTATAAAGACCACTCACTTTCCTTTCTGGAAAAAGATGGCCGACTGATTAGCTCCATAGAAGAAATTGCAAACACAATTGGTGAGACATTTGCTGCCGTTTCTTCCAGCCGAAATTACTCACCTGCATTTCTTTCTATCAAGCAACGCTGTGAGAAAAATCCCATCGCTTTCAACTCTTCCAACTTTGAGCCGTACAATAGAGACTTTACTATGGTTGAATTAAAGAGAGCTTTGTTGCAGACACATAGGTCTTGTCCGGGTCTGGATGGCGTGTATTATGAAATGCTAAAGCATCTGTCCTATAAGTCACTGAGTGCCCTTCTCACACTTTACAATAGAGTGTGGAAGGAGCCTACATTTCCCAGTGCATGGAGGAGAGCTGTTGTCATTCCTATTGCGAAGCCAGGGAAAGACCCGAGGAATCCCTCGAACTATCGGCCAATTGCCCTTACCGGTTGTGTTTGCAAACTGTTTTAAAAGATGGTAAACAGCCGCCTAGTCTACTTCTTGGAAAAGAATAATATATCGCCTTATCAGAGCGGTTTTCGGAAGGGGAGAACGACCGTAGACAATATGCTTCTATTAGAGACATCTATTCGAAAAGCCTTTGTCAGAAGAAGTCACCTTGTCTCAATATTCTTCGACATTGAGAAAGCTTATGATAAGGCATGGAGATACGGTATACTCCGGGATCTTCACGAGAGTGGCTTGCGCGGCAACCTACCAATTTTCATACAGAATTTCTTGAACGCTAGAACTTTTCAAGTAAGGATTGGCTCTGTTTTTTCGGATGTTTTTCAACAGGAAGAGGGTGTGCCTGCAGGCTGTGTGCTCAGTGTAACGCTGTTCAGTTTAAAAATAAATTCTGTATTAAAAGAACTTCCTCCCACCATCTTAGGATCACTATGTGTAGATGATTTACAGATTAGCTGTCGAGGAGCAGACATGAGATACATAGAGAGGCAATTGCAGATGGCTCTGAATAAGATCCAAGAATGATCAGACAAACAGGGATTTACTTTTTCTAAACAGAAAACTGTGTGTGTGCACTTTTGTAGGAAGCGAGGTCTCCATCCTGAACCTGAGTTATATCTAAATGGTACAATTATTCCAGTTGCGCCCGAAGTAAAATTTTTAGGAGTAACGTTCGACCAGAAATTGACTTTCCTTTCTCATGTTTTAAACCTGAGAAAGAAGTGTCTCAAAACATTAAATATTTTAAAAGTGTTGGCGAACACCTCCTGGGGTGCAGAGCGTTGCTCCATGCTTCGCATTTACAGAGCGGTTATCCGCTCTAGACTGGACTATGGCTCAGTTGTTTATGGATCCGCTCGGTCATCTGTTTTGTTAAAACTGGATCGTGTTCACCATCAAGGTTTGAGGATATGTTCAGGAGCCTTCAGGACTTCTCCTGTCCAGAGCCTGTATGTTGACTGTAATGAACCATCACTTTATCTGAGGCGTGAACAATTGTCCCTTTTGCAATATTTTAATATACTATCCCAACCTGAACATCCAAATAAGCTGTGCTTACTTAATGATGTGAGTAACGCGTTATTTGAAACACGTCCATCTTGTGTTCCTACATTTCTTTTAAGAGTTCGCCCTGTCATTGAGGAACTTTCCCTCTCTGATATGCACCCCCAAGCAGTACAGAATTTTGAAATCCCACCTTGGGAAAATGCACGGATTCAGCTTCTTGATGTTTTTAAGTATCGTGTGAAGGCAAGCACTAACGAGATTATTTACAGACAACTCTTCGCTGAGCACAGGAACAAATATAGCAGTTATCTTCCAGTTTATACAGATGGGTCCAAGTCAAAAGATCATGTGGGGATGGCATATGTAATTAAAGACCACATGGAGGGCAGACGCTTGCACAATGCTTTCTCTGTCTTAACATCCGAATTAACTGCGATATATTATAGTCTTTTATACATCTCAAGGCTCTGCTACAAAAAGTTTATAATTTATACAGATTCGTATAGTGCTCTTAAATCAATAGAAGCTTTTCCTAATACTCAAAATCCAGCAATAGTGGATATTCTCAAAATACATATAAACTTAATGAATCGTGGGTATGATATCCTGTACTTCTGGGTTCCCGGGCATGTGGGAATAAAAGGGAATGAGCTGGCAGATATCACAGCAAAATGTGCTGTTGAACTGTCCAGTCGTCTCATCCCTTTTGCAGACATTTGTTGTGTTGTGAAACAAAAGATCCGAAAAAAATGGCAACAACTTTGGGATGTTCAGCTTCAAAATAAATTAAGACATGTAAAACCTAGAATTGAGCACTGGGAATTAACCAAAAATCGTAAGGAGGAAGTTCTTTTGACTCGCCTCAGAATTGGTCACACTAGAGTGACACATAACTACCTTTTAAAAGCTGAAAATGAGCCTGTTTGTTTTAACTGTAATGTTTGTTTATCTGTTCGTCATATTTTAATTGAGTGTCCATGTTTTAATAGTCTTCGCCAGAAATATTTTAATAGCTGTGACTTACCTCTCGACCGTTTAATCGGAAAAGAGGTCAATTCTAATTTATTTTATTATTTAAAAGATATTGGCTTTTATTACCAAATGTAATTTGTTTTGAAGACTGTGTCTTGAATGTTAATATGTGCTTTTAACTTGTGTTTATATGACTTCATCCTCTGGATTTGGTACATTTATCTACTTGTTCTTATTTATTGAATTTTAATGTCATCAATTGTAATCATCTCATCTTTCGTTTGGCGCGTCATAATCATCTCTGGTTTTGCGCCATAATCACTCACTCACCCCAGAGGTGGACGAGCAGGCATCGGTAAGAATTTAAAATCATCATTCTTGCTCTCTGCCGTCGCTACGAATTTCTTTAACGTTTCCATTTCTTTGGCAACTTCAGAAACTCTCTCATCAATTTGTTGTTCGACTTGGTGTTGGACGGCACAAACTCTTCCTTCAATTCGTTCCTCCACAGCAGAAACTCTCCCTTCTATATGTTCTTTTACAGAAGAAACTCTTTCTTCTATTTCTTCTTTCACCGAAGAAACTCTTTCTTCAATTAGTCGAACTTTATTTTCAACTGTGTCAATTCTGCCTTCCATAGCTTCAAATTTATTTTCTATTATGCAGGTAATCTCTCTTTTCATTTCTTCTTGACCTGCTTCAATCTTTTCTTGACCAGCTTGAACGGCTTTCATTTCGTCCTTAACAGAGTTGACGGCCCCTTCCATCTTTCCTTGGCTAGATTTCATCTCTTCTTTTATTTCTTCTTTAAACGAGGCAAAGGCTGTTATCAATTGCCTTAACTGCTCTTCCATCGCTCTTGTTATTGGCATTCAAATCCCACTTCTGACACCAAAAATTGTTGCGTGCGTACGGGTTCGTTACGAAATGAATGCACAAGTCCGATGAAAAATGAACAAAAATTTATTATTATCACAACAAAAATGGTTAAACCTTCTCAAATTATCATGCAGTATTACAATATCTCACGGTAGTAATCTTTTAACTACTCAAATGTCCAATAGAACGTAATTCAAAACAGCTAAAGAAAGCTAATCCGCGAATTCGCTACAATCAACAAGAGCAGTTTTCTAAACAACAACAAACTAAGCAACTACTACAAACTGAGATGTTTTCCTCCTTTTATAAGATTTTAAAATCACGCGCTAGAATTTTCCAGCACTTTCTCGAAATCAAAAAGAGATATTTATTTATTTAACGCACGCGCTCTTGTATTTTTAATTTTCCGGCTTAGCTTTCTTTTAATATTCGTCACGCGCTGCACTGCGCGAGAAATAAAACCATTTAATTTATAATTGAACTAACATTTGCTTTTTAAATACCAAATTCGTAACAATATAATTCCAGGTTAACAATAAACACTGCATTGCAACGTTAAACACTATAATTGAATATTACTTAGAAGCCATAGTGCATTAGATACATCCGTATATTACATTATATTACATTAAACATTATATGCATTCATCAATCATAGAAGTTTACGGCACTAAACTACAAAATACGCTACATTTAAATGCTACAATAGGACAATTACTGAAAAGTTAAAATATAAATTCCAGGTTAACAATAAACACTGCATTGCAACATTAAACACCAAAATTGAATATTACTTAGAAGCCATAGTGCATTAGATATTTCCTTATATTACATTATATTACATTAAACATTATTTGCATTTATCAAATCATTGAGGTTTACAGCACTAAACTACAAAAAACGCTACATTTAGATACTACAATAGGACAGTTACTGAAAAGTTAAAATATAGATTCCAGGTTGGTAAAAAACACTACAGGTATACATTCCAGTATTAAAGGTAGTGCCGATGAGGGGGCGATGTTTGGAAGACAGTACATGAGACATTGCGCTACATTACATTGAACACTACCTTAGGTACCAACATTAGGCACTACATTAGACTGTACATCATACGCTAGATTAGGTGCTACTATGAGACATTGCTTGAATACCCTTAAATATGATACCAATGAGAGGTTAGACATTACACTACATTACATTGAACACTACATTAGACACCATATTAATTAATACATTATGTACAGCATTGTGCATTACGATTGACGATGCTTAAATTACACTACATTACATTGAACACTGCATTAGACACCATATTAATTAATACATTATATACATTTTTCACTACGATTGACGATGCTTTAAGTACCATAAAATGACTGAGGCGTTGCATGTGGCTTATATATAAAACCGCATTGCAACATTAATCACTATAATTGGATGTTACTTAGAAGCCATAGTATATTAGATATATCCTTATATTATATTACATTACATTAAACATTAAATGCATTCATCAAATCATTGAAGTTTACAGCACTAAAATACAAAATACGCTACATTTAAATACTACAGTAGGACAATGACTGAAAAGTTAAAATATAAATTCCAGGTTAACAGTAAGCACTACAGGTATACAGTCCAGTATGAAATGTGGTGCCGATGACAAGGCAATGTTTGGAAGACAGTACATGAGACGTTGCGCTACGTTACATTGAACTCTACATTAGGTACAACATTGGGCACTACATTAAGTACATCATGCGCTATATTAGGCTCTACAATGAGATATTGCTTGAATACTATTAAATATGATACCAATGATAGATTAGACATTACACTACATTACTTTGAGCACTACATTAGACATTACATCAATTGATACATTATACACTACATTTACACTACGATTGACATTGCTTAAATATCATTAGATGACTGAGGTATTATATGACTTGTATATAAATCTGCATTGTGATGCATTAGGTCAGACGTTTAGGAAGGTTGGCACAGATCCGTGCCAAGATGAAATAATTTTATCATAATGGAGTTTATTTTCTGTACAAGATGTCGCTGTTTAATGATAAATTTACTGAATGCCTGCTGATTCTGTGCGGGAAATGGTATGTGAAATTCGCGTGTTAGTTCACAGGAGGTCACATAGTGTTCTGGCGTACCTAACTGGCCGCAGAGACAGATATTAGAAGTTGCAATTTGAAAGCGAGCAAAGTAAACAGGAAACGATCCGTGTCCTGTCACGTACCTTATCAGATGAGAGTTGCTGAGCAGGTGGTCCTCGTCGACAAATCCCAGATGGTAGTGAGTTCTGCGACCTACTGTCGCTGCATCCCAGATACTCTGCCATTCCGCTATGGTTTTCAAGTGGAGTTCTCGTTGAAAATACGAGATAGGCCATGATATGAAAGCTCTACAGCGTCATTATTCTCTGCTGCTTCCTTAGCCAAAGAATCAGCGAGTTCGTTACCTATTGTGCCCCTGTGTGCACGAGTCCAGAAAAGTCTGATGTTGAGGTGGGCATTCTGTTTAAGGTCTCGTTGTATTTGCGAGATGAGTGGTGAGGAGTGCACTGGGTTTAAAATTGCTGCTAGAACTGATTGACTATCTGTCACAATGGAGCAGTTGCGTAAATGGCCTGAAATTATGTATTGCACTGCATTCACAATTGCCGCTGTTTCTCCTTGAAACACACTGTTGTTCTTATGGAGATGTGCCTTCCATTTATGAATTATGTTGCCCTTATAAAGGACAATGAAGGCACAGCCTGTATGAGTGTCATCAAGCTTTGAGCTGTCAGTGTAAATCATATAATCATTTGTTGGTAGAGGAGCATGTTCATTCATGGTGACTTTAACTCCTTGTCCGTATAATGCTGGATGTGTTTGCAGATGGTTGTTAGAGGATTCGTAGTTTGCCGGGATATAGACTTGTTCATAAAAGGTTATTGGTAACTTCAGCAATTTGATATACTGTCGGGTTTCTTCCTGTTCAATACGTAACGGAAGTGGCATAACACCTGTGACGACTTGGAGGGCACAGGTGGATGTTGTTCTAAACGCCTTTGAGATGTTCAGTAAGAATGGGCGTTGGATAGTTAGTAAAGAACGGGTTTTCCGTCCTTCCATAGGTTGACACCAGACCGCCGCGCCATATGAAACAATTGGAACTATAACTGTGGAATACAGGATTTTTTGGATGTGGGGATTGAGGCCCCATTGAAAGCCGCGCATTTGTCGGAGCTTGCGAGCAATATCGTATGTCATTTATTTTAGATACATTAGGAGCTGTGACCAATTCAACTTGTCGTCAAAGATCAGGCCTAGGTATTTAAGATAGCGAACTATTTTGATCTTGTCGTTGATGGTGATGCGTGGTCTGCGTGCTAGAGAGCCACCCTTTTTTGGCACTAGAAGAATTTGGGATTTTTCCTCAGAGATCTCTAGTTTAATTTTTTGGCATAGAGCGGAGAAGAGATTGCAAGTCTCTTGAGAATAGAGCTGTAATTCTTCTCGGGTTCTTCCGCGGACGATGAAAGCAACATCATCAGCATAGGCAAATGTGTTGGTATGAGTTGGCCAGGAGGAAGCAAGAATTTGGTTAAAGGTAAGTGTCCATAAATCGGGGCCCGCACAGGAGCCCTGTGGACAGCCTCTATTTTGCGGACGTTTGACATGACCATTATTGTGCAGAAAGATGAGTGAGCGTTGAGACAACTAATCATTAAAGGTATTGTAGATATTTACAGGGCATTGTGAATCTTGTAAGGCTTGTAGAATAGCCGGCCACCACAGGCTATCGAAAGCACTTTTTAAATCGATACTAATGAATGCTGTATGGTAGCCGGCCAGTTTATTAGTATAGATGGCTGTCTTGACGTCATGTAAGGCATGGAGTGTGGTTTTGCCAGGGCGAAAACCATATTGCCTCTCGCTGAGATAGTGGGTGACATGAAGATGATGCTTGAGACGCTGGATGAGGAGCTTTTCAAAAACTTTGCCTAACGCCGAGAGAAGACATATCGGACGGTAAGATGGAGTAGTAGAAGATTCATTTGGTTTTTTGAGGAAAAGGATGAGTTGCTCTATTTTGAATTCTGTAGGAAAGGTACCGGTTTGCAGTAATTTATTAAAGTAAATGCAGAAGAACCTTAAGTTGGAGAGAATGGTAATTCGTATGATATTGTAATCTATGCCGTCCGGTCCCGGCGCTTTATTCCTTGGAAGATTCTTTACCACTTGTGAGATCTCAGCGGTTGTAAAGTCGACATCTGGAGGTGTTGATATTGATGTTGATATCTGACGAAGTTCTGCTTGTACCAAGGTGTCTGTTGCAGGGTCATCCGTAGGGATAATTGTGTCTATTAGTGTGTGCAGAATAGTGTCCACATTGCAGTCCGGCGGAGGAATGTACAGTGTGGAAGGAGCATGCAGGGTAGTAAGTTTGAATAGCTTGTCCGCAGCTATTTTATGGTGCAGGCCATATGTTTCAGTATTTTCAGTGCAGAATCGGTGCCAAGATTGAATTTTGGCCTCTACGATCATTCTCTTGTATCTTGCTCGTTCACGTCTATAGACCTCCAGTATGCGTCCAGTAGTTCCTTGACTACGCAGTTGCTTTAGTTTACGTCGCAGTGAGCGACATTTCTGTTGTGTTCTAAGAGTGGAATTCCACCAATTAATAGCTGTTAGTTTCTTTACGGTTCTTTGTGGTAGGAGATCGTTGCAGATGTTTTGTAATGAGGTTAGAAGATGGGTTGTGAATTTGTTCAGATCCTCTGAGTTTGAACAGCGTTGCAGTTGGGAGTCAAGATCATTTAAACAGGATGCTGTCCGTCGTAGAAAAGCTGATCTTGTGGCCTGGAAGTCTATATCGACGAATGATGGTGGTATTCGTCTCTTTGCTTAGATGGAAAGCGATGTAGTTGTGATCCGACAGACCGCAGGTATCATCAACAGACCAATTCTGTATGTAGCAAGCTAGGGAGTTGGTTGTTAGAGTTAAATCCGGCCAGCCATATGTGGAGGCATGTTCAAATGTTGGTGGGGAGTCGTTGGCATTATGTAATATTAGATTACGGGAGCTGATATAATCTTCAAGTTTGCTGCCTCTGACATCAGTTTGAGAATATCCCCAGAGGTTACTATGTGCGTTAAAGTCTCCTGTGATGAGGTGATGAGGAATTTGATATGTCTGACTGATGTTGTCCAGGAAGCGTAAGGTAGGTTCAAGTGGTGCTGAAGGAGGAGAATATATAGAGTATAAGACGATTTTAAGTCCTATTATTTCCAGCAGAATGGCAATGTGATCTCTCTCAGTTTTAAGCGTTAGTGGAGTCCATAGTGGATTACAGATTATGACTGCAGCGCGAGGAGGTTCGTGCATGTCAATTCTTTGGAAGGTCGTCCATCTTAAGGGAAAACCAGCAATCTTACCCTCCCTGGTATATGGTTCTTGAACCAGTAATATGTGGGTGTTGTTGTTGATTGCATATGAGACGGCATGGGCTGTGGCTGCACGCGATTTTTGTAGATTGATTTGAACGAATTGTATCTTTTGCTGAGTAGTTGTCTGGTCAAGGTTGATTGAGGTGCTGATTGTACAGGTGGAGTTATTAGGTGTTGTAGCGTTATAAGAGGTTGAGGTCATAGGAACGTCTGTGGAAGAGCTGGTGGAGACTCTAATACTGTGTGATGCTGCGGATACATCTCTATTCATAGTTGGTGAGACGGCGGATGCGAGCAATGGCAGATTGGTAGCAGAAGCAGGTGTTTGAATATGTGACATGATCAATTAGGATGGAACTTCTGTTGGTGTTGTTGTAATCAATGCAGTTGATGCATGCGACGGCTGAATCCTCATTGGCAGGACAGTCTTTTGTGGGATGGTGGCCTGCGCAATAGGAACAGTAGGAATTGCTGCGACATTCTTTTTGTGAATGTCCGAACCGTTGACATTTATAACAACGGCGGACGTTGAAGTGCTCCGTGATAGAATGTCCTTGCCATCCGATATAGAGCTTTGGTTTTCGCATGAAGAGGTGGAAGGCCCGAGGGCTACACTCCACCACCCATTTGACATTGCGTCTTTCTTTTAATCGAAAGAGCAACTTAAAATCCGAAGAGTCTAATTCAAATTCGTCGTGTATGATAGATTGTAGATTTTCTTCCTGAATGTCAGGTGAAATATTATGTATGGCAACTAATGGTCGTTTGAAGGATGGATGTTTAACTTCAACCAAAGTGGATGCTTTGTCACTAGATAAGGTTGCAGCCAATTTGTCGCGATCTTCTTCCGTGGTACAAGTAACTGCAAGACCTCCCCGTCGAATTGAGCGTTATCTGTTGTACCTGCACTCCCAACTTGGGTAATGGAAAATCCTGTGCGAGTTGATCCCGAAGTTTTCTACTTGATATATTCTCCTTGGGATATACCAGCAAGGAAGGCAAAGGCTTAGAAACTGGAGCTGTTCGTTGTAAAACCTCCGAATAGAATGGACTCGGACCTGCAGTAGGAAAAGGGAGTGGATCCGAAATAGCTGTCCTGCTGCTGAGGATGTGGGTGTTTATGAATGGCCTCACAACAGATGAGAGTTGACGTATTGACGGCAGTATCAGTAGTGGCAGGAGGTGGAATATAGTCTGGATCTTTTAAGGCCAGATCCCTTAAAGCTCATAATGAGTTAACAAGCTTCTCACGTGGTTGCAGCGCAATCAAATGTTTGGAGGAGCGTTGTGCGTTTACTATAGTGAAAATATGCTCAAATAGCAGGTTAACTTTGTCTGAATGACTCAAGTCAGAGTCTATCACTGCCAAAGAATGAAAATCTAAGTAATCTTCACATGTATCGTCACTCGTATCCTCAAGTGGCAGGGCAGATGCGCGAGACATGGTTGTATATATTATCTCATGTAAGCACAATTATACACACAGAAATCCGTAAAAACTGATTATGATAAGTAAATTAGAAGTTCAAACAGAAATCTCAAAAATATTACAATAATATTACTAGTTGTAGAATCTGCTATTGGCAGAGAGACCTCACAATGGTAACACTTCTTAATTATTAATTCAGCAGTTGATATTCATCAGAACAGATAAACATAAATGTAGGTAATTGTACCAACAGAATAACATAGAATTACATAGGATAACACTCAATAATTATTATTAGATGCAAGATAAAATTGATTTAAAACAACAAAATTAAGTGCACAATTCAATGATACTAAGTATGCACATTAGGAACAAATGTGATAAATATAATAATAAAGCACCAATATAATATATTAAATTATTTAAGAATCACAAATAAAGTAATAAAATACATAAAAGAACATAATTGAATCATCAAAATAGCATAAAATAGCAAACACACTTTTTATCATTATAAATGAAGTAAAACGAGAGAGAAACATTTGTCGAGTGCGATTTCGACGAAAGTCCTACTGTCGAGAACGGTTCTCGACAAAAGTTTTTAGATTTCGACAATGTTCAAATATTTGCGAAAATAGTTTGCCACTTGGACCAACCCTCTGGAGCTAACATAAATTGATTTACTAGCTAAGCCTAGTATACTAGGAGCTACATAAATCAGAAGTGGGCATAAATAAAGAATTTACATGCTATCTCCTAAAATAACGTAGTTACAGAAAAATCAATTATACCAAAAGATAGAACAATAAATTTGATTATTTTTAATGAAAACCCGGTAGAAAAAGCATTAAAATTAACGAAGATATGAATTTTTTTAAACTATTGTAGAATTTCTGGACTTAGAAAATTTTGAAGGAAAAAGTTAAGCCTACCTCAGCAACCACGTGGTGGCAGACGGGACACCTTCCGTCAGTAGGGCGGCAGCAGATGTCAACACTTTTCCGTTGAAATTGCGGCAGCCTGTTAATCCATTGTTAAATCACAAAAACACAAATTGTGAAGGAACCACTTATCGCAGACACACAAACGAGATATCCACAGATTCACTAGACCTTCATACACCTTTTAACACAAACGGCGCGCTTCCGGCGGCACTTTCAACACCATTAAAAACGCAAAAACCCGGAGCGATGTCAACACACGTCTGACCAGGTCGGTAGTCCACACGGCTCTGGTTGCTCTAGACAGGACAGGATAAAGTATGGGGAGCACCTGTACATCGCCTTAGGCAGATTAGGTATTGCTCCGTCATACTAGCCATCTAGAGGAGACCTCACCCCGTGAGGCACACGAGCGCCACGCTCGGCGCCGAGGTGTTTGAGTCTGCTTTGGTGGTGTTGGATGAAAGAGGCCCACTGGGCACCCACGTCCAGCAGCCGGACCACAGCCACGCAGTCCACACTCCCACACCAAAGTCAGGGGATAGGAAGTTATTGGTTTCTCTGCTCATCCTCCTGCCGGAGATTCCTCATCTCGTGCGTAGGGTCTCTCTTGGTAGCCTCGGAGGGGAGTTTATTGAGCTAGTTTAAGGTACAAGTATTTACAGGGTGATGTACATTGCAGATGTAATTGCTGAAAACAATGGTTTATGATAACATGGTACAATAGATGAGCAGTTGGATAATAATGGTAAATTAAATACAGGATTGCAAACATTGGTATAAGTAAGGATATAATAGCATTTTAAATAAAAGTAAAAATAAAAATAAGAATGATTAATTATTTATATTACAATATTTACATGTGGAGGTACATTGCTGGATAGTGTTTAATGAGTTTTATGGGTGAGCACTTTAGATGGTTCAAAGGTTCATAGAGTTCTTGAGTCCATAAAGTTCAGTAAATTCTTGAGTTTCAATGAGTTCATTTGGTGGTTGTGTTTTCGAGAATTTGTGGTTTAGCTGGATTATTTTAACAGGAGGAGGGCACTGTACATTGTTGATGGCTGATGTATTTCTTGATTTGATTCTTTATGGGCTGCATAACTCAAGTCCTGTTTAGTGGAGGTAGTCGAGGATTTTCTGAATTTGTGCTGAGACTGAATTGTGTTTTATGACAAATCTGATGAATTCAATTCCGTAGTTTGTTGGGTGCATGGTGGCTGTAAGGTGACAGTGGAATAAGTAGTGTTCTGGGCTTCCAGTTGTTCCACAGACACATGTGTCTGTTTCGGCAAGGTTGCGAGCTTTGAAATATGTTGGGAACGGCCCATGTCCAGTTGTAAATTGCGTAAGGTAGTATTTTGTTATTAGGCGGTCTTCTGAGACTTGTGGTGCAATTCTGTAAGTTCTGCGACCTTGTGGTTGATTATCCCATTGCTGTTGCCAGGCGTGTAGTGCTATCCGTCGTAGTTGTTTTAGGTGTGAGCGAGGCCATGGTGTATGAATGGTGGATCCGGCTTGATCTTGTGCAGCCTGTTTGGCGAGTTCATCTGCTCGATTGTTGCCTTCGCTGGTGCTCTGTCCTTTTGTCCAGGAGATGGTAAAGTGTCTTCTGTCGTTGCGGATCTGGTCTCTTATTTGCTGGGCTATTGGTGAGCAGTTATCTTCATTTAGGATGGCTAGGATGGATGCTTGGCTGTCACTTATGATGTGTACGTTGTCTGTGGGGATGTTGGTGAAGAGGTCTATGGCGTGTTGGATAGCTGTCAGTTCCGCTTGGTAGACGCTGTTGTGTTGTCGGAGATGGCCTTGCCATGTTATTTCTGCACCTGTTGAAGTGTGGAGTGTTGCGCCTGCTCTGACTTTGGCATCTATTTTTGAGCCGTCAGTATAGGCCGTGTATGAGGTTGTAGGTGGAGTATTTTTGATGTTGCATATCAGGTTGTTCAGGTGGTTTGCTGGGTGGTGCTTGTATTGTTGGGCTATTGCTTTATATTCTTCTGGAATGCAAGTGGTATCTTGGAATGATGCTGTTCGTTGGAGTTGAAGTACTGTATTCCAGATGGCTTCAGTTTCTGCTGCGATTGGGAGGGACATTGTGCCTGTGATAACCTGTAGTGCATTTGTAGAAGTTGTTCAAAAGGCTCTGGAGATATTGAGGAGAAAGGGGCGCTGGATGGAGTTGAGGATTTTTTCTTTTCTGCACGTCATGGGCCTTGCCCATATTGCACTTGCGTAATTTACAATTGGGTTGATGACAGTGGTTAAGAGTAGTTTCATGATTCGTGCGTTAAGTCCCCAGTTGTAGCCTCTCATTCTTCTTATGGATTGTGCAATTTGATTTGTGGTTATTCTTTTGTTACGGATGTGCTCTAGCCAGTTGAGTTTTTGGTCGATGATCAGCCCTAGGTATTTAACTGTTTTAACGCATTTAATTTTATTGCTACCTATAGTGATGATTGGGTTTCTTGTTATTGGTCTTCCTGGCTTATGGAATATAATGGCCTGGCTTTTGGTATGGGATATCTGGAGTTTGATACTTTGACATAGGTTGTTGAAGATTTGTAGAGTTGCGTTGCAGTTGTTTTGAAGGTGATCTCTTGTTGAGCCGTTGACAACGAATTCTACATCATCCGCGAAGGCAACTATTTTGGTGTGGGTGGGCCAATGGTGATCAACTATATGATTGAACGTAATGTTCCAGAGGTCCGCACTCACATGACCCTTGTGGACATCCTCTGGTTTGTTGCTTGGAGACTACTGTATTGTTTAGGATAACCAGACTTTGCCTGTTGTTGAGGTTGCCTGTTAGTTGGAATAAGTTCGCAGGGCATTGCATCTCTCTGGGGGCCTTCCTGATAGCTGGCCACCAGAGAGAGTCGAATGCGTTTTTGAGGTCTAGGCAGAGAAGTGTGGAGTGAAGTTGAAGTTGTTTGTTTCGATCTGAGTTAGGACATAGTCTATTGCTTACGTGGTTGAGCTGTTGGGTTTGAAGCCAAATTGGTACTTGCTGATTCTATTGTGGTGGTAAATTTGAAATTTGATTCTTGATATTAGGAGACGTTCTAGTAGTTTGCCTATTGCTGGGAGTAGGTTTATGGGTGATGGTGATGGGTTTCTTGGCACAAAACCTCAATGGTTATCTGCGCCGGAACACATGTCAAAGAAACTTTTTAACACCAACAGAGTAGGTTTATGGGACGGTATGAGCTTGGATCCTCTGGATTACGATTTTTCTTGGAGAGGAGAATTATCTGACCGACTTTGAAGTTGGTAGGGAAGCAAGAGAGTTCTAGACATTTGTTGAAAAGGTTTTGTAGTAAATCTGGGGTTTCTTGGTAGATGAGTTTTACTATGGTGTTGGAGATTCCGTCTATTCCTGGTGCTTTCTTGTTGTTCAGTTTGCTGGCTATTTTCTTAATTTCATAGATGGTGAATGGACAATCGTTTGGTGTTGTAGGGAGCGTGTTGTCTTCACGGATAAGTGTCTGTTCTTGGGAGTCTTCGGTTTCTTCATCTGTGGGGAAGATATGGTCCATGATTTCATTGAGTGTTATTCATGATATGTTCTGATTATTCTGTGGTTGGATTCTTGGAGACGCATGGATTTGTGTAGGGCGGAAAATCTTAGATGTTGCCATTTTATAGAGGGGTCCGTATGGGTCTTTGTTTGAGCAGTAGCTGTTCCATGATTTTAATTTTGCAGCTATTATCAGTTTCTTGCATAGTGCGCATTGCTTATTGAAGTCTTGCCATGCTGATTGTCTTTCCTCTGTATTGGTGCGCGTTTTTATCCTTCGTCTTAGCGCACGCGTTTTTTGTCGTGCCATGCGTAGTTCCTTCGTCCACCAGTTGGCATGGCTGTTAGTTTTGATGGTTTTTAGTTTAAGTGTTTGGTGGCATATTTCTTGGATTTGGATGAGAATACGGTCTGTTGTTGCGTTGAGTTCTGACTTTGAGGTACAGTTGGATATTTCTTGATTTAGGGAGGTCGCTTTGAGTTTAATGGCTTTTTTAAATTTCCTTGCTGCACTTTGGTTTATATTGAATCTGTGGGTGTGGACGTGGTCTATTGCTTGGATGATTTCATAGAAGATGTAGTTGTGATCGGAGTTAGTGTGATCTTCTAGAATTTGTCTGTTCTGAATCTTGTCTATTAGGTGATGCGTCGAGAGGGTCAGGTCTGGCCATCCCTTGCCATTGATGGTTTCGAATGTGGGGTTGTCTTCTGGTGTATTGTGCAGGATCAGGTTATTGGCTTGAATGAAATCCTCCATGGAGCTTCCTCTAGGAGAGGTGTGGTTATATCCCCATAGTTGGTTTTGGGCGTTAAAATCTCCGCCAACAATATGTGGTGCTGGTGTGTTATAAAGGTTGATGTTTAGATCATGGAGTGTATTTTCTAAATCTTCTGTTGGAGAGGCATAAGCACTTGTCAGGAAGAGTTGTGAGTCTTGAGTAGTGATTTGTATGGTGACTACATCTCGCTTGGCGGTCTGTATAATGGGGGACCAAGACTTGTTAATCACAAAAATGGCTGCTCTTGGGTTATGGTTTGGATCTGCGTTGGGCTGGTAAAAGACATTCCATGTGGTTGGTAGGTTTCTTGGGTTTCCTTGGCAATACGGTTCTTGGACAAGAAATGCATCGTGGTGATTTTCTGTTAAGAATTGGATTAGGTTATCTGTTGCAGTTTTGGATTTTTGGAGGTTGATTTGAAGTAGTTTGATGCTATGCGTGGTAGTGCTGGCTATTGGAGTTGCAGCTTGTTGGATTTGCCTTTGTATCTGGTTGTTAAGGTGGATTACTCATGATATTGAGTGCGTCATCTTATTCGTGCTGTTTCTTCTTTGTAGGATGGGCAGATGTTGGAGTAGGCTGGGTGACGGCATTCATACTTGGTATTGAAGTGGAGATTGTTGATTTCACAATTGATATAGTGTGGAGAGTTGGCTGAGCATTCATTTTCTTTATGCTTACCCCCGCAGTAGGCACAGTGTGGCCGGAAATCACATTCTTTGGTCTAAAGGCTTGACAGTTTGCACAGCGGTGGGCTCCGACAAATTCTATGATGAGATTCATTCTCCATCCAAAATTGACGGTACGAGTGTTTATGCATTTGTGGAATGTAGATGGTGTGCATTCCACTATCCATTTAAAATGTTCTTTTCGCCAAGCTTGAATAAAGGAGTGATGGTTGCAGGATCACATTCAACAGCTCTTGCAATGGTTGCTTTAATTTCTTCTGCTGTGGTGTTTGGTGGAAGAGCATGTACTGTGCATTTCGGTGATCGCATTTTTTGGACCTTGGTGCTCATAATCTCCGTTGCTTGTGAAGTTGTGTTTAGGATGTGTTCCAGTTTGGCTACATCTTCCGGTGTCTTGCATTTGATGGCCAGTCCGCCCTGTTTAATTGGATGTATTGCTGTGACTTGTTGCTTTATATTTTCAAATGGTATTATGTTTTGTAGTTTATCTTGCAGGTTCGGGATACTTCGGGCATCTTTTGCATAGATGAGGAGAGTAGGTTGTCGTTTCTGGGAGTTGTTGGTTGTTGTCTTCGGTTGGAATTGTGGTTTTTTCTTCACTCCTGCAGCATAACCGTTGTAGGGAGGTAGATTTTGTGGGTCTGTGATGTTGCTTGTTTCTAAGCTATTTGGAAAGTAACATTTGTGGTTTTGGGTTGTCAGATTTTGTAGTCTCTGAGGTTTTTGAGATTTTTGAAGAGATGGTGGGGAGTGTGTGGAGCTGCTTTTGCTCTCTATAATAGCTTTTGCTTCTTCGGTGTCTGTCTCTTTGTCTGCTTTATCGTTGGTGCGAGAATCTTCATTGAGTGAGTGAGTGAGTGATTATGGCGCAAAACCAGAGATGATTATGACGCGCCAAACAAAAGATGAGATGATTACAATTGATGACATTAAAATTCAATAAATAAAAACAAGTAGATAAATGTACCAAATCCAGAGGATGAAGTCATATAAACACAAATTAAAAGCACATATTAAAATTCGAGACAGTCTTTAAAACAAATTACATTTGGTAATAAAAGCCAATATCTTTTAAATAAGAAAATAAATTAGAATTGACCTCTCTTCCGATTAAACGGTCGAGAGGTAAGTCACAGCTATTAAAATATTTCTGGCGAAGACTATTAAAACATGGACACTCAATTAAAATATGACGAACAGATAAACAAACATTACAGTTAAAACAGGTTCATTTTCAGCTTTTAACAGGTAGCTATGTGTCACTCTAGTGTGACCAATTCTGAGGCGAGTCAAAAGAACTTCCTCCTTACGATTTTTTGTTAATTCCCAGTGCTCAATTCTAGGCTTTACATGTCTTAATTTATTTTGAAGCTGAACATCCCAAAGTTGTTGCCATTTTTTTCGGATCTTTTGTTTCACAACACAACAAATGTCTGCAAAAGGGATGAGACGACTGGACAGTTCAACAGCACATTTTGCTGTGATATCTGCCAGCTCATTCCCTTTTATTCCCACATGCCCGGGAACCCAGCAGTACAGGATTTCATATCCACGATTCATTAAGTTTATATGTATTTTGAGAATATCCACTATTACTGGATGAGTATTAGGAAAAGCTTCTAATGATTTAAGAGCACTATACGAATCTGTATAAATTATAAACTTTTTGTAGCAGAGCCTTGAGATGTATAAAAGACTATAATATATCGCAGTTAGTTCAGATGTTAAGACAGAGAAATCATTGTGCAAGCGTCTGCCCTCCATGTGGTCTTTAATTACAAATGCTATCCCGACATGATCTTTTGACTTGGACCCATCTGTATAAACTGGAAGATAACTGCTATATTTGTTCCTGTGCTCAGCGAAGAGTTGTCTGTAAATAATCTCGTTAGTGCTTGCCTTCACATGACACTTAAAAACATCAAGAAGCTGAATCTGTGCATTTTCCCAAGGTGGAATTTCAAAATTCTGTACTGCTTGGGGGTGCATATCAGAGAGGGAAAGTTCCTCAATGACAGGGCGAACTCTTAAAAGAAATGTAGGAACACAAGATGGACGTGTTTCAAATAACACGTTACTCACATCATCAAGTAAGCACAGCTTATTGGGATGTTCAGGTTGGGATAGTATATTAAAATATTGCAAAAGGGACAATTGTTCACGCCTCAGATAAAGTGATGGTTCATTACAGTCAACATACAGGCTCTGGACAGGAGAAGTCCTGAAGGCTCCTGAACATATCCTCAAACCTTGATGGTGAACAGGATCCAGTTTTAACAAAACAGATGACCGAGCGGATCCATAAACAGCTGAGCCATAGTCCAGTCTAGAGCGGATAAGCGCTCTGTAAATGCGAAGCATGGAGCAACGCTCTGCACTCCAGGAGGTGTTCGCCAACACTTTTAAAATATTTAGTGTTTTGAGACACTTCTTTCTCAGGATTAAAACATGAGAAAGGAAAGTCAATTTCTGGTCGAACGTTACTCCTAAAAATTTTACTTCGGGCGCAACTGGAATAATTGTACCATTTAGATATAACTCAGGTTCAGGATGGAGACCTCGCTTCCTACAAAAGTGCACGCACACAGTTTTCTGTTTAGAAAAAGTAAATCCCTGTTTGTCTGACCATTCTTGTATCTTATTCAGAGCCATCTGCAATTGCCTCTCTATGTATCTCATGTCTGCTCCTCGACAGCTAATCTGTAAATCATTACATATAGTGATCCCAAGATGGTATGAGGAAGTTCTTTTAAGACAGAATTTATTTTAAACTGAACAGCGTTACACTAAGCACACAGCCTTGAGGCACACCCTCTTCCTGTTGAAAAGCATCCGAAAAAACAGAGCCAATCCTTACTTGAAAAGTTCTAGCGTTCAAGAAATTCTGTATGAAAATTGGTAGGTTGCCGCGCAAGCCACTCTCGTGAAGATCCCGGAGTATACCGTATCTCCATGCCTTATCATAAGCTTTCTCAATGTCGAAGAATATTGAGACAAGGTGACTTCTTCTGACAAAGGCTTTTCGAATAGATGTCTCTAATAGAAGCATATTGTCTACGGTCGTTCTCCCCTTTCGAAAACCGCTCTGATAAGGCGATATAATATTATTCTTTTCCAAGAAGTAGACTAGGCGGCTGTTTACCATCTTTTCAAACAGTTTGCAAACACAACTGGTAAGGGCAATTGGCCGATAGTTCGAGGGATTCCTCGGGTCTTTCCCTGGCTTCGCAATAGGAATGACAACAGCTCTCCTCCATGCACTGGGAAATGTACGCTCCTTCCACACTCTATTGTAAAGTGTGAGAAGGGCACTCAGTGACTTATAGGACAGATGCTTTAGCATTTCATAATACACGCCATCTAGACCAGGACAAGACCTATGTGTCTGCAACAAAGCTCTCCTTAATTCAACCATAGTAAAGTCTCTATTGTACGGCTCAGATTTGGAAGAGTTGAATTCGATGGGATTTATTTCAGAGTGTTGCTTGATAGAGAGAAATGCAGCTGAATAGTTTCTGCTTGAAGAAACGGCAGCAAATGTCTCACCAATAGTATTTGCAATTTCTTCTATGGAGCTAATCACTCGGCCATCTTTTTCCAGAAAGGAAAGTGAGTGGTCTTCATACATTCCGCATGCTTTTCGAACTCTTTCCCAAACCCGCTTACTAGGCGTAGAGGATGTTATTGAGGACACATATGAAATCCAGGAATCCCTCTGGCTCTGCCTTCTTACTTTTCGTGCATTTCCTTTGGCTCTTTTAAAGGTTATGAGGTTTCGCAGAGTAGGGTATTTACGAAAAATACCCCATGCTTTTTTCTGTTTTTTCAGTGCTTCATGACAGTCGCGATTCCACCATGGTTTCGTATATTTAAGCATTTTTCCTGATGTTCTAGGAATCGAAAGCATAGCTGCCTGAATAATAGCATTAGTAACAGCTTCCACAGCCTCATCGATATGCCGATCTTCTACCATTTGATCTCTGAGCTCTGCAATGGAAGAGAAGAGTTCCCAGTCTGCCCTGTCCAGTATAAACCGAGGGAGTCTCGACATGGGGTTTGCTCCTCTTCGTGCAAGAGATACAAAAATGGGATAATGATCGCTGTTGTACAGGTCACTTCCGACACTAAAAGTGCAAAATGGCAACAGAGATGGTGAACAGATGGCAAGATCGAGAGCGTGGAATGTCCTTGAAGGCTCATCAAAGTACGTATCTTGCCCATTATTTAGGAGACAAAGGCTGTGATCTTCGATCATCTGCTCAATTTGTCTTCCTCGGCAATTAGTATCCTTACTACCCCAGAGCGGACTATGGCCGTTAAAATCTTCTATTATGATGAAAGGCTCAGGCGGCTGCTCTAAAAGACCATTTAAATCTTGCTGATCAATATGCTCATTTGGAGGCAAATACAGAGAAACGACTGTAACAACAATATCAAAATTTGTTTGAGTAGCGACAACTTGGAGGGATGTCGTCAAAGAAAGCACATTTGAGGGATAATCCAGTGAGGTGAGGAGACCTACACTTCCACTGGCACGCTCACCTGCAATGTTATCTTTCCTGACGAAAGAGAACCTCCGAAGTTTTGCCTGTTGTTCTGGTTTTAGGTTTGTTTCCTGTATTGCGAAGCATACAGGATGATAAGCATTGATTATGGCTTTGATGTCGAGCAAATTTCGGTGGAAACCGCGACAGTTCCATGAGACGAGGGTGGCCATTATGATTGATGTTTGTTGTTCCTGTGTTCCTTTTTAGTTTTGCGCGGAAGCAGATGATCGGGAACTTCTAGACCTTCTAGAACTTGCAGGCTGCGGGTTTTTATTTGGTGGAGTCTGTGTACTTATGGAAATTTGGGTGGCTATTGTGCGGGTTGATTTCACGGCATTGGCATATGATTTGTTTGATATAGGCTGTGTGCTTTGAACTTGTCTTCTGGCTTCGGCATATGAAATGTTCCTGGATACTTTTATGGTCTGCACTTCCTTTTCTAATTTCCATTTCGGACAGGAACGAGAAAATGCTGGATGGTTGCCCTTGCACTTTATACACAGTGCTGCAGCGGTGCAATTTTCGCTATCGTGGCCAACCGACGAGCATCGAGCGCACGTCAGGGTCCCACGACAGGACATTTTGGAATGGCCAAAACGCTGGCACTGGAAGCATCGCATGGGGTTTGGAATATAAGGCCTTACGGGGCAGTTAAGATATCCAGCCTTAATATTTTTCGGCAGATCAGGCGAGTTGAAGGTCAGGATTACGTGTTTAGTGTCAGTCAACTGACCTTCCTTACGCATCTTGATCCGCCGAGCACCACAGACTTTTTGGTCATCTAACTCGGAAACGAACTCTTCTTCTGAAACGCACAGAAGGTCGATTTCCGAGATCACACCTCTACAATAATTCAGAGTTTTATGCGCTGACACAGTTATAGATACATTTCCGAGTTTGGTTTGTGACAAAAGGGAAGCAGATTGGGTTGGTGTGACAGTATCTATAAGCAGGTCTCCAGAACGGAGACGCTTTATGTTCTTTGGTTCACCTATGCAAGAACGGATATATTTGCTTACAACGAAAGGGGACATCTTTTGCAGTTCACCGGAGGGACTCGAGACTACACGGAAGCGTGGATTATCAGTGATTACTTTGGCATTTGCATCGGTACGTATTTTCTTAGTAAGAGATTTATCAATTATTTCAATACTTTGGTCGTTTTCATTTGATTTGAGAAGAAACATAGAAGCCATATTTAAGAAAGAAAAGATTCGGTCCGACGGCCCCGCCCACCACGGAGCCCAACAAGGGAACACAGATTCCTGTGTTAGGGCTAGCCGGACCTATACACAAAAATCTTCATTGGGAGTGGCTTTCTGGTATAGTGCTGTGAGCAGTAAATACAGTTCCTCTCGAAGAGCTGTTCGTATGATAAATTTCGTGGTGTAGCGGGCATTGACAATTTCTACACACCTTGAGTATATGTCAAATGCTGATGAAAGAATTTCACTGTCATATTCGATGTCTATTGCAGTTGACGGTCTGTTTGGGACTTTGCGATGTGAAACAGGAGTGCCCTCCGGGTCCTCTTGTATATCCAGAATTGGCGGCGAGTTAGAGTGTGACATTCTGTGGGTTGTGCTCATAGGGATACAATTTAGTGGTAGTATTTGAATGTGATGTCGTGTAGTGGGTGTGTGAAGGGGTAAAGAGTAGGTATGTTACACAATATACAACATCAAGATGATAACAATACAATAATTTAGAAATTAGGTTAAATATGAGTTAAAATAATGAATAAAATTATTGCAGTAACAGGTACTTAGTTTATATATGAGTAGTAAAACAAATAATATAGAAGCAGAGTAGCATAAATGGTGCGTCAGGCAATAGTCATGAAACCCTCAGGGGGCTCACATTTGTGAGTATGGGTGTGCCTATCCCGAGGTAACCCAGCCCTTCAGGGGATCATCTTGGTGAGACGGGTGTCATGATCCTGGAGCCCCAGTGATCTATCCTCTTTTCTGTCTCCTCTCCTCTTGGCTGGAACTTTTCCCCTTCCCTTCTCCCTTGTGGTTTTCTCTCTACGGAGTTTGGGGCTCGTCACGAGAGACTGGAACAGACCTTGTCTCTAGTTCTCGAGTGGCGAGAAAACTGCCCACGTGTTTGCCGTGCGTGGAGACCCGTGTCGCTGGAAAGGAGGGTCCTGGTAGTTGAGGGGCGAGGTACTGTCCCCAACACACTGCTTTGGCCTCTGCTTCAGCTAAACGGGAGGCACCTTAGTCGTCCTCACGGGTGTCAATCGGCTGGTCACTAGTCCTTGTGTCAGTGGCTTGGGGTCAAGCTCTCGGGAGTACCTGCTTTCGGGAAAGCCGACTGTGGGGCTTCAGTTTGCGTATAGGTCCGGCTAGCCCTAACACAGGAATCTGTGTTCCCTTGTTGGGCTCCGTGGTGGGCGGGGCCGTCGGACCCGAATCTTTATTCTTTCACTATGGCTTCTTCTCATATCTACTTAATTAAAGATTTCGAGTTAACTCCAGTCATTCAAACTAGTTCTGAAACGTCTACAGCTAAACCAGTCACTCAACCTAGTTCTGAAACGTATACTGCTAAACCAGTCACTCAACCTAGCTCTGAACCATCTACTAATAAACCAATCATTCAACCTAGCTCTGAAACGTCTACTACTAAACCAGTCACTCAACATAGTTCTGAAAAGTCTACTGGAAAAAAATTACGCACAGATACAAATGAAAAAAATCATAACAATAGACCCCGTTTCCTAGTCATTTCTAGTCCATCTGGCGAGCTGCAGAAAATGTCTCCTTTCATAATAAATAAATATATTCATTCTTGTATTGGTGAGCCGAGAAATAAAAAGCGTCTCCGCTCCGGAGACTTGCTTATTGATACAATCTCAGCCACCCAGTCTGCTTCTTTACTTCAAATAACTAAACTTGGGCAAGCGAATGTCACTGTAACAGCACATAAGACACTGAATTATTGTCGTGGCGTAATATCGGAATTCGACCTTCTGCATGTTCCTGAAGAAGAGATTGCTTCCGGGCTATCCGACCAAAATGTCTGCGGTGCTAGGCGGATCAAGATGCGTAAGGAAGGTAAGTTGATCGATACGAAACACGTGATCCTTACCTTCAACACGCCTGATCTGCCTAAGAATATTAAGGCCGGATATTTAAATTGTCCCGTAAGACCTTATATTCCCAACCCTATGCGATGCTTCCAAAGCCAGCGTTTCGGCCATTCTAAGACGTCTTGTCGTGGCAGCCTCACATGCGGCCGATGCTCACAGATTGGCCATGATTCTGAAAATTGTACCGCTGCGCCTCTTTGTATAAATTGCAAGGGTTAGCACCCAGCATTTTCACGCCTCTGCCCAAAATAGAAATTGGAAAAAGAAGTGCAGACTGCAAAGGTTACGAGGAACATCTCATATGCCGAAGCCAGAAGATTAGTCCAAAGCACACAGCTACGACCAAATACATCTTACGCCAATGCTCTTAAAAGATCTCGCTCAGTTGCTACCCAAACATCAGTTAGTATGCAGACGCCACCAAACAAAACTCAACAGATTTCAAACAAGAAGAAAGAAAACCCAACCCATACAGCACAAAATAAAGAAATAGTAATTCAAAGCAAACCCAAAACTACCACACGAAAAGAAACAAATAAAAATAGAAGTTCCAGCAATAGCTCTCTTGATGGAATGGTTTCTGAATCTGCGGATTCAGACGGTATGGAAGTAGAAGAGGGTCTGGAAGTTCCCAAGCATCTACTTCCACGAAAAACCAAACACGAGCACAGAAAGAACAAAAACTATTCATAATGGCCACCCTCGTATCATGGAACTGTCGCGGTTTCCACCGAAATCTGCTCGACATCAAAGCTATAATCAATGTTCATCAACCTGTATGCTTCGCAATACAGGAAACAAATCTAAAACCAGAACAACAGGCAAAACTTCGGAGGTTTTCCTTCGTCAGGAAAGATAACCTTGCAGGTGAGCGTGCCTGTGGAGGTGTAGGTCTCCTCACCTCACTGGATTATCCCTCAAATGTGCTTGCTTTGACGACATCCCTCCAAGTTTTCGTTACTCAAACAAATTTTGATATTGTTGTTACAGTCGTTTCTCTGTATTTGCCTCCAAATGAGCATATTGATCAGCAAGATTTAAATGGTCTTTTAGAGCAGCTGCCTGAGCCTTTCATCATAATAGGAGATTTTAACGGCCATAGTCCGCTCTGGGGTAGTAAGGATACTAATTGCCGAGGAAGACAAATTGACCAGATGATCGAAGATCATAGCCTTTGTCTCCTCAATAATAGGCAAGATACTTACTTCCATGAGCCTTCAAAAACATTCCATGCTCGCGACCTTGCCATCTGTTCACCATCTCTGTTGCCTTTTTGCACTTTTAATGTGATCTTTACAACAGTGATCATTATCCCATTCTTGTGTCTCTTGCACGAAGAAGAGCAAACCCCATGTCGAGATCCCCTCGATTCATACTGGACAGGGCAGACTGGGAACTCTTCTCTTCCATTGCAGAGCTCACAGATGAAATGGTAGAAGATGCGCATATCGATGACGCTGTTGAAGCTGTTACTAATACTATTATTCAGGCAGCTATGCTTTCGATTCCTAGAACATCAGGAAAACTACTAAAATATTCAAAACCATGGTGGAATCGCGACTGTCATGAAGCACTGAAAAAACAGAAAAAAGCATGGGGTATTTTTCGTAGATATCCTACTCTGCGAAACCTCATAGCCTTTAAAAGAGCCAAAGCAAATGCACGAAAAGTAAGAAGGCAGAGCCAGAGGGATTCCTGGATTTCATATGTGTCGTCAATAACATCCTCCACGCCTAGCAAGCGGGTTTGGGAAAGAGTTCAAAAAGCATGCGGCATATATAAAGACCACTCACTTTCCTTTTTGGAAAAAGATGGCCGAGTGATTAGCTCCATAGAAGAAATTGCGAATACTATTGGTGAGACATTTGCTGCCGTTTCTTCCAGCCGAAATTACTCACCTGCATTTCTTTCTATCAAGCAACGCTCTGAGAAAAATCCCATCGCTTTCAACTCTTCCAACTTTGAGCCGTACAATAGAGACTTTACTATGGTTGAACTAAAGAGAGCTTTGTTGCAGACACATAGGTCTTGTCCGGGTCTGGATGGCGTGTATTATGAAATGCTAAAGCATCTGTCCTGTAAGTCACTGAGTGCCCTTCTCACACTTTACAATAGAGTATGGAAGGAGCGTACATTTCCCAGTGCATGGAGGAGAGCTATTGTCATTCCTATTGCGAAGCCAGGGAAAGACCCGAGGAATCCCTCGAACTATCGGCCAATTGCCCTTACCAGCTGTGTTTGCAAACTGTTTGAAAAGATGGTAAACAGCCGCCTAGTCTACTTCTTGGAAAAGAATGATATTATATCGCCGTATCAGAGTGGTTTTCGAAAGGGAAGAACAACTGTAGATAATATGCTCCTCTTAGAGACATCTATTCGAAAAGCATTTGTAAGAAGAAGCCACCTTGTCTCGATATTCTTCGACATTGAAAAAGCTTATGATAAGGCATGGAGATACGGTATACTCCGGGATCTTCACGAGAGTGGCTTGCGCGGCAACCTACCAATTTTCATTCAAAATTTCTTGAACACTAGAACTTTTCAAGTAAGAATTGGCTCTGTTTTTTCGGATGTTTTTGAACAGGAAGAGGGTGTGCCTCAAGGCTGTGTGCTCAGTGTAACCCTGTTTAGTTTAAAAATAAATTCTGTACTAAAAGAACTTCCTCCCACCATCTTGGGATCTTTATATGTTGATGATCTGCAGATTAGCTGTCGAGGAGCAGACATGAGATATGTAGAGAGGCAACTGCAGATGGCTCTGATTAAGATCCAAGAATGGTCAGACAAACAGGGATTTACATTTTCGAAACAGAAAACTGTCTGCGTGCACTTTTGTAGGAAGCGAGGTCTCCATCCTGAACCTGAGTTATACTTGAATGGTACAATTATTCCAGTTGCGCCTGAAGTAAAATTTTTAGGAGTGACGTTCGACCGAAAATTGACTTTCCTTTCTCATGTTTTAAACCTGAGAAAGAAGTGTCTAAAAACACTAAATATTTTAAAAGTGTTGGCGAACACCTCCTGGGGTGCAGAGCGTTGCTCCATGCTTCGCATTTACAGAGCGCTTATCCGCTCTAAACTGGACTATGGCTCAGTTGTTTATGGATCCGCTCGCTCATCTGTTTTGTTAAAACTGGATCCTGTTCACCATCAAGGTCTGCGGATTTGTTCAGGAGCTTTCAGGACTTCTCCTGTGCAGAGCCTATATGTTGACTGTAACGAACCATCACTTCATCTGAGGCGTGAGCAATTGTCCCTTTTGCAATATTTTAATACTCTATCTCAACCTGAACATCCCAATAAGCTGTGCTTACTTGATAATGAGTGTAACACATTATTTGAAACACGTCCATCCTGTGTTCCTACTTTCCCTTTAAGAGTTCGCCCTGTCATTGAGGAACTCTCCCTCTCTGATATGCATCCCCAAGCAGTACAGAATTTTGAAATTCCACCTTGGGAAAATTCACGGATCCAGCTTCTTGATGTTTTTAAACATCACGTAAAGGCGAGCACTAACGAGATCGTTTACAGACAACTTTTCGCTGAGCACAGGCACAAATATAGCAGTTATTATTCGATATACACAGATGGATCAAAGTCAAATGATCATGTCGGGATGGCTTTTGTATTTGAAAATTACATAGAGGGCAGATGCCTGCACCATGCTTTCTCTGTCCTAACATCTGAACTAACTGCAATATATTATGCTCTTTTGTACATCTCAAAGCTCTGCCACAAAAAGTTCATAGTTTACACAGACTCGTATAGTGCTCTTAAATCCTTGGAAGCTTTTCCCAACGCTCAGAATCCTGTGGTAGTGGATGTTCTCAAAATTCATAGAAATTTAATGATACGAGGATATGAAATCCTGTACTGCTGGGTTCCCGGGCATACGGGAATAAAGGGAAACGAGCTTGCAGACATCGCGGCAAAATCTGCTGTCGAACTGTCCAGTCGCCTTATCCCTTTTAGAGACATCTGCTGTGTCATCAAGGGAAAGATACGAAAAAAATGGCAGCAAATTTGGGATGTTCAGCATCACAACAAGTTGAGAAACATCAAACCTAGAATTGAGCATTGGGACTTTGCTGGAAATCGTAAAGAGGACGTTCTTTTGACTCGACTCAGAATTGGTCATACCAGAGTCACACATAGCTATCTTCTTAAAGCTGAAAATGAGCCTGTTTGTTTTAATTGTAATGTTTGTTTATCTGTTCGTCATATTTTAATTGAGTGTCCCTGTTTTAATAGTCTTCGCCAGAAATATTTTAATAGCTGTGACTTACCTCTCGACCGTTTAATCGGAAGAGAGGTCAATTCTAATTTATTTTATTATTTAAAAGAGATTGGGTTTTATTACCAAATGTAATTTGTTTTGAAGACTGTGTCTTGAATGTTAATATGTGCTTTTAACTTGTTTTTATATGACTTCATCCTCTGGATTTGGTACATTTATCTACTTGTTTTTATTTATTGAATTTTAATGTCATCAATTTTAATCATCTCATCTTTTGTTTGGCGCGTCATAATCATCTCTGGTTTTTGCGCCATAATCACTCACTCACTCACTCACTCCCCTCGATTCATACTGGACAGGGCAGACTGGGAACTCTTCTCTTCCATTGCAGAGCTCACAGATGAAATGGTAGAAGATGCGCATATCGATGACGCTGTTGAAGCTGTTACTAATACTATTATTCAGGCAGCTATGCTCTCCATTCCTAGAACATCAGGAAAACTACTAAAATATTCAAAACCATGGTGGAATCGCGACTGTCATGAAGCACTGAAAAAACAGAAAAAAGCATGGGGTATTTTTCGTAGATATCCTACTCTGCGAAACCTCATAGCCTTTAAAAGAGCCAAAGCAAATGCACGAAAAGTAAGAAGGCAGAGCCAGAGGGATTCCTGGATTTCATATGCGTCGTCAATAACATCCTCCACGCCTAGCAAGCGGGTTTGGGAAAGAGTTCGAAAAGCATGCGGCATATATAAAGACCACTCACTTTCCTTTTTGGAAAAAGATGGCCGAGTGATTAGCTCCATAGAAGAAATTGCGAATACTATCGGTGAGACATTTGCTTCCGTTTCTTCCAGCAGAAACTATACACCTGCATTTCTTTCTATGAAGCAGCACTCTGAAATAAATCCCATCGCATTCAACTCTTCCAAATCTGAGCCTTACAATAGAGACTTTACTATGCTTGAATTAAGGAGTGCTTTATTGCAGACACATAGGTCTTCTCCGGGTCTTGATGGAGTGAATTATGAAATGCTAAAGCATCTGTCCTGTAAGTCACTGAATGCCCTTCTCACTCTTTACAATAGGGTGTGGAAGGAGCATGCCTTTCCCAGTGCATGGAGGAGAGCTATTGTCATTCCTATTCCTAAGCCAGGGAAAGATCCAAGGAATCCCTCCAACTATCGGCCAATTGCCCTTACGAGTTGCCTCTGCAAACTGTTTGAAAAGATGGTAAACAGCCGCCTAGTCTACTTCTTGGAAAAGAATGATATTATATCGCCTTATCAGAGTGGTTTTCGAAAGGGAAGAACAACTGTAGATAACATGCTCCTGTTAGAGACATCTATTCGAAAAGCATTTGTAAGAAGAAGCCACCTTGTCTCGATATTCTTCGACATTGAAAAAGCTTATGATAAGGCATGGAGATACGGTATACTCCGGGATCTTCACGAGAGTGGCTTGCGCGGCAACCTACCAATTTTCATTCAAAATTTCTTGAACACTAGAACTTTTCAAGTAAGAATTGGCTCTGTTTTTTCGGATGTTTTTAAACAGGAAGAGGGTGTGCCTCAAGGCTGTGTGCTCAGTGTAACCCTGTTTAGTTTAAAAATAAATACTGTACTAAAAGAACTTCCTCCCACCATCTTGGGATCTCTATATGTTGATGATCTGCAGATTAGCTGTCGAGGAGCAGACATGAGATATGTAGAGTGGCAACTGCAGATGGCTCTGAATAAGATCCAAGAATGGTCAGACAAACAGGGATTTACATTTTCGAAACAGAAAACTGTGTGCGTGCACTCGTGGAAGCGAGGTCTCCATCCTGAACCTGAGTTATATTTGAATGGTACAATTATTCCAGTTGCGCCTGAAGTAAAATTTTTAGGAGTGACGTTCGACCGAAAATTGACTTTCCTTTCTCATGTTTTAAACCTGAGAAAGAAGTGTCTAAAAACACTAAATATTTTAAAAGTGTTGGCGAACACCTCCTGGGGTGCAGAGCGTTGCTCCATGCTTCGCATTTACGGAGCGCTCGTCCGCTCTAAACTGGACTACGGCTCAGTTGTTTACGGATCTGCCCGGTCTTCAGTGTTGTTAAAACTAGATCCTGTTCATCATCAGGCTCTGCGGATTTGTTCTGGAGCCTTCGGGACATCTCCTGTGCAGAGCCTTTATGTTGATTGTCACGAGCCATCACTCCGTTTGAGGCGTGAGGAGTTGTCTCTTTTACGCTATTTTAATATTTTATCTCAACCTGGCCATCCTTATAACTTGTGTATACGTGACAATAGCTGTGACCTTTTATTTGAGGCACGTCCATCCTGTGTGCCTTCTTTTCCTGTTACAGTTCGTCCCCTCATTGAAGAATTCTCCCTGTTTGATATTTCCCCACAGGCAGTACAGCATTTTGAAATTGCACCTTGGGAAAATGCACAAATCCACCTTCTTGACATTTTCCACAATTACGGAAAAACAACTACTGATGAGAGCATCTACAGACAAATTTTTGCTGATCACAGGCAGAGTTACAGGAGTTATATTCCCATATATACGGATGGCTCTAAGTCATCTTGCCATGTTGGCATGTCATGTATAATTGGTGACCACATGGAAGGCAGACGTTTACACGACGCTTCCTCTGTCTTAACCTCCGAACTGACTGCCATATATTATGCGCTTTTGTACATCTCAACGCTGCACCATCGAAAATTCATTGTATATACGGACTCCTACAGTGCATTGAAAGCTTTAGAATCCTTTTCTAGCACTGAGAATCCTGTGATAGTGGATGTTCTCAAGTTGAATATTAAATTGACATGTCGTGGATTTGAACTTCTGTACTGCTGGGTCCCCGGACATACAGGAATAAAGGGCAATGAGCTGGCGGACATCGCAGCGAAATCTGCTGTTGAAATGTCCGGCCGCCTCATCCCTTTTAAAGATATCCGTTGTGTCATAAAAGAGAAGATCCGAAAGAAATGGCAGCAACTTTGGGACCTTCAACTTCATAACAAGTTGAAAAGGGTGAAGCCTAAAATAGAGCATTGGGATACTACTAGCAATCGCAGGGAGGAAGTTCTTTTGACTCGCCTTAGAATTGGTCACAGTAGAGTGACACATAACTACCTTCTGAAAGCTGAGAACGAGCCTATTTGTGCAACTTGTAATGTTTGTCTTTCAGTTTATCACATTTTAATTGAATGTTCATATTTTAATAATCTTCGTGAGAAGTATTTTAATAGCTGCGACCTGCCTCTCGACCGTTTAATCGGAAGAGAGGTCAATAATAATTTGTTTCACTACCTCAAGGAAACTGGTTTCTATTATTTAATTTGATTTTTGTCCTGAGATTTTATGTTGGAATTTTAATTAATCAGATGTTTTAGGATTTTATATCTATACTGCATCTCTCATTATCAAAGTTATAATCAGCATTTTCATCCCATCATTTAAATATCTTTTTACTTGCCTCGATTTTAAAAGTGTGCTGTTGTCTTTATATTTTTTGTTCCTTTATTTTGTATGTTAAAAAAAGAATCCTGTGTTTGGCGCATATGGCCTATTGAGCTTTGCGCCATAAAACTACTACTACTACTACTACTTCCAGCAGAAACTATTCACCTGCATTTCTCTCTATCAAGCAGCACTCTGAAATAAATCCCACTGCATTCAACTCGTCCAAATCTGAGCCTTACAATAGAGCATTTACTATGCTGGAATTAAAGAGAGCTTTATTGCAGACACATAGGTCTTCTCCGGGTCTTGATGGCGTGAATTACGAAATGCTAAAACATCTCTCCTATAAGTCACTGACTGCCCTCCTCACTCTTTACAATAGAGTGTGGAAGGAGCGTATTTTTCCCAGTGCGTGGAGGAGAGCTGTTGTAATTCCTATTGCTAAGCCAGGGAAAGATCCAAGGAATCCATTGAACTATCGGCCAATTGCCCTTACGAGTTGCGTATGCAAACTGTTTGAAAAGATGGTAAACAGCCGCCTAGTCTACTTCTTGGAAAAGAATGATATTATATCGCCTTATCAGAGTGGTTTTCGAAAGGGAAGAACAACTGTAGATAACATGCTCCTCTTAGAGACATCTATTCGAAAAGCATTTGTAAGAAGAAGCCACCTTGTCTCGATATTCGACATTGAAAAAGCTTATGATAAGGCATGGAGATACGGTATACTTCGCGATCTTCATGAGAGTGGCTTGCGCGGCAACCTACCAATTTTCATTCAGAATTTCTTGAACACTAGAACGTTTCAAGTAAGAATTGGCTCTGTTTTTTCGGATGTTTTTGAACAGGAAGAGGGTGTGCCTCAAGGCTGTGTGCTTAGTGTAACCCTGTTTAGTTTAAAAATAAATTCTGTACTAAAAGAACTTCCTCCCACCATCTTGGGATCTCTATATGTTGATGATCTGCAGATTAGCTGTCGAGGAGCAGAAATGAGATATGTAGAGAGGCAACTGCAGATGGCTCTGAATAAGATCCAAGAATAGTCAGACAAACAGGGATTTACATTTTCGAAACAGAAAACTGTGTGCGTGCACTTTTGTAGGAAGCGTGGTCTCCATCCTGAACCTGAGTTGTATTTGAATGGTACAATTATTCCAGTTGCGCCTGAAGTAAAATTTTTAGGAGTGACGTTCGACCGAAAATTGACTTTCCTTTTTCATGTTTTAAACCTGAGAAAGAAGTGTCTAAGAACACTAAATATTTTAAGTGTTGGCGAACACCTCCTGGGGTGCAGAGCGTTTCCCATGCTTCGCATTTACAGAGCGCTCGTCCGCTCTAAACTGGACTATGGCTCAGTTGTTTATGGATCCGCTCGGTCATCTGTTTTGTTAAAACTGGATCCTGTTCACCATCAAGGTCTGCGGATTTGTTCAGGAGCTTTCAGGACTTCTCCTGTGCAGAGCCTATATGTTGACTGTAACGAACCATCACTTTATCTGAGGCGTGAGCAATTGTCCCTTTTGCAATATTTTAATACTCTATCTCAACCTGAACATCCCAATAAGCTGTGCTTACTTGATAATGAGTGTAACACATTATTTGAAACACGTCCATCCTGTGTTCCTACATTCCCTTTAAGAGTTCGCCCTGTCATTGAGGAACTCTTCCTCTCTGATATGCACTCCCAAGCAGTACAGAATTTTGAAATTCCACCTTGGGAAAATTCACGGATCCAGCTTCTTGATGTTTTTAAACATCACGTAAAGGCGAGCACTAACGAGATCGTTTACAGACAACTTTTCGCTGAGCACAGGCACAAATATACCAGTTATCATCCGATATACACAGATGGATCAAAGTCAAATGATCATGTCGGGATGGCTTTTGTATTGGAAGATTACATTGAGAGCAAATGCCTGCACCATGCTTTCTCAGTCCTAACATCTGAACTATCTGCTATATATTATGGTCTTTTTTACATCTCAAAGCTCTGCCACAAAAATTTTCATAGTTTATACAGACTCGTATAGTGCTCTTAAATCCTTGGAAGCTTTTCCGAACACTCAGAATCCTGTGGTAGTGGATTTTCTCAAAATTCATAGAAATTTAACGATACGAGGATATGAAATCCTGTACTGCTGGGTTCCCGGGCATACGGGAATAAAGGGAAACGAGCTTGCAGACATCGCGGCAAAATCTGCTGTTTAACTGTCCACTCGCCTTATCCCTTTTAGAGATATCTGCTGTGTCATCAAGGGGAAGATACGAAAAAAATGGCAGCAAATTTGGGATGTTCAGCATCACAACAAGTTGAGAAACGTCAAACCTAGAATTGAGCATTGGGATTTTGCTGGAAATCGTAAAGAGGACGTTCTTTTGACTCGACTCAGAATAGGTCACACCAGAGTTACACATAACTATCTTCTCAAAGCTGAAAATGAGCGTGTTTGTTTTAATTGTAATGTTTGTTTATCTGTTCGTCATATTTTAATTGAGTGTCCATGTTTTAATAGTCTTCGCCAGAAATATTTTAATAGCTGTGACTTACCTCTCGACCGTTTAATAGGAAGAGAGGTTAATTGTAATTTATTTTATTATTTAAAAGAGATTGGCTTTTATTACCAAATTTAATTTGTTTTGAAGACTGTGTCTTGAATTTTAATATGTGTTTTTATATGACTTCATCCTCTGGATTTGGTACATTTATCTACTTGTTTTTATTTATTGAATTTTAATGTCATCAATGTACTCACCCCATCACGTGTTTGGCGCACTATAATCATCTTTGGTTTTGCGCCATAATCTCTCACTCACTCACTCACTCACTCACCCAAGATGGTGGGAGGAAGTTCTTTTAGTACAGAGTTTATTTTTAATCTGAAAAGCGTTACACTAAGAACACAGTATATATACAGAGGAAAATTCCAGTGAAAGTATGTGAAGGTGTTATGATATAAAACCTACTTTTTTTACACAGATAGTCTCAAATCGTTCTCCTATGGTTACTATGGAAAAATCAGAAATGTTGAAAATATTTATACAACTTATTTTGTTTTTAAATCTGAATTTGTAAATATATTAAAACTGAGCAAGGAAATTGAAATGAATTATTAATACAAAATATTAAAACTGAAAATTTTGCTTTTATTTTTAAGATATTAAAAATCTTTTGATCATTTTTAAACATCCAATAGCCCCCAAACTGAATTATTCATAATTAAATTATTTTACAAAATCAGTTTCTAATTTCAGTTAATTTGTATTAAAAACTGAATAATAAAATTACCCATTTAATAATCTTTACATAAATGAATCATCTTTCTTTAAAACATGTAAGGAATTTATAGTGTTCTGATGACACTGTTGGGAAATTGTTAAAAGGAATAAATTGTATTTTTAAAACTAAATCAATTCCTAGCCTCAGAATAAATAAATATGTTTTCGTAACATGAGAATGCTGCAGGCTTTTTTATATATTTAATATTTAGTTGTAAAAATTTGACATTATGTTAACAATTCTTTATATCATTCAAAAGGTAACTCAAGAAGCTCTTCTAAAATTCTATCTTTCTGCTCACACAATTAAAAAAAAAATCTGAAAGGCCTCAGATTTTAGCAGTCACTCAAAGAGGCTAAAAGTTTATGAATGCATAGATTATCAATACAGATGGGGCAGTGGAAATAGCAAACCATTTTATAAGATACTGACACCAGAAAGTTATATATCTTCTATATATTTGAAAAATGAAGAAATATATCATGTAATTATGTAGAAATATTAAAATGTTTTCAATTAGATATATCATGAATTAAATGCATTTTAAATTAATCAGGTTAAAAATTAAAAAAAGCATTTTTAAGAACTGTGTGTAATGCTTTTAAATAGCTTGGTTGTCTGTGCGTTAAGACAGTGGCGAATTTTTTCTGGTAACTGATATTTTTAACTTTCTGATTTTCTTAAAGTGAAAATAGATCAATGTGTACATGGACAAAGTTAAGGCAGTGCACAATGCCCAGTTTGTGCAGTTCTCTGTTTTAATAGGTCAATGTGTACATGGACACAGAGTTTGTGTATGTCTTTGACTTCTTATTTTGGTTTTGTGTAGCGGCCACCTTGAAATTGGTGCCGATCCTCTCAGGTGACAATCTTGATATAAAAAAAGAAACGATTCGCCAAGGGTTACAGAGAGTAAATTTTTACCAAAGATGTTCTACCATAATCACCATTTCAGTGGTTTAAACACTAGTGGAGCAGTATGCAGAGATGAAGATTTGAGTTTTCTTTACACAGCATATGATGGTTTAGGCACTCCAGCCATTATAGTGAACAAAATTATAATAAACATAGCCACAATAATTGTCTATAAATATTGATGTATAACACTGCATTAACTAATATATTTCTTATGCTAGTATATACAGAATCCTTAATCGAAGGGAAAATCAGAAGACCGTGCATGCATTTTCCTTTAACTGACACATGGATTTGACCATACAAATCTCAGTCTTACGGGACATGCCACACTATGCAGATAGACAGTAAAAAGTGCTTGTGTTGTTTTTATTTGTTAGAGGTATGAAATAAATATACTTCTAGATTTTAATTTTTTCTTTTCTTGTTTTACATTTGGATTACCTATCAAAAAGTAAGGAATTTTGATATTATTACAATATCGGAGTTAAAATAACAATTATTGGACATGTTAAAGTAATGAAAATTTTAAATTAGGTTAAAACGTAACCCTTAATGTGGCATATTTATGAATTAAACTCTATCGACATTAAAAACAACAAAACGTCCCTCTTTATTAAGGACTTTAATTAACTAATTTTAAATACGGAGCTCCCTCAGGGGGCTCACTTTTGTGAGTACGGGTGTGGCAATCCCGAGGTACCCTAGCCCTTCAGGGGATCATCTTCTTGGTGAGACGGGTGTCACGATCCTGGAGCCCCAGTGATCTATCCTCTTTTCCATCTCCTCTCCTCTTGGCTGGATCTTTTTCCCTTCCCTTCTCCCTTGTGGTTTCTCTCTACGGAGTTTGGGGCTCGTCACGAGAGGCTGGAACAGACCTTGTTTCTAGTTTTCAAGTGGGGAGAAAACTGCCCACGTGTTTGCCGTGCGTGGAGACCCGTGTCGCTGGAAAGGAGGGTCCTGGTAGTTGAGGGGCGAGGTACTGTCCCCAACACACTGCTTTGGCCTCTGCTTCAGCTAAACGGGAGGCACCTTAGTCGTCCTCACGGGTGTCAATCGGCTGGTCACTAGTCCTTGTGTCAGTGGCTTGGGGTCAAGCTCTCGGGAGTACCTGCTTTCGGGAAAGCCGACTGTGGGGCTTCAGTTTGCGTATAGGTCCGGCTAGCCCTAACACAGGAATCTGTGTTCCCTTGTTGGGCTCCGTGGTGGGCGGGGCCTTCGGACCCGAATCTTTATTCTTTCACTATGGCTTCTCATATTTACTTAATAAAATATTTCGAGGTAACTCCAGTCACTCAAGTCAATCCTGTCACTCAAGTCACTCAAATCACTCCTGTCACTCAACCTAGTTCTGAAACTTCTACTCCTAAACCAGTCACTCAACCTAGTTCTGAAACATCTACTGTTAAACCAGTCATTCAACCTATTTCTGAAACGTCTACTGCTAAACCACTCACTCAACCACTCACTCAACCTACTTCTGAAAAGTACTGCAAAAAAATTACGTACAGATACAAATGAAAAAAATCATAACAATATTCCCCGTTTCCTAGTCATCTCTAGTCCTTCTGGCGAAATGCATAAGATGTCTCCTTTCGTAATAAACAAATACATCCAGTCCTGTATTGGTGAGCCGAGAAATATAAAGCGTCTCCGCTCCGGAGACCTGCTTATTGATACAACCTCAGCCACCCAGTATGCTTCTTTACTTCAGATAACTAAACTTGGGCAAGCGAATGTGACTGTAACACCACATAAGTCACTCAACTATTGTCGGGGTGTAATCTCAGAATTCGACCTTCTGTATGTTTCTGAAGAAGAGATCGCTTCTGAGCTCTCCGAACAAAATGTGTGCGGTGTAAGGCGGATCAAGATGCGTAAAGAAGGTAAGTTGATAGACACGAAACACGTGATCCTTACCTTCAACACGCCTGATCTGCCTAAGAATATTAAGGCCGGATATCTAAATATTCCTGTAAGACCTTATATTCCAAACCCTATGCGATGTTTCCAATGCCAGCGTTTCGGCCATTCTAAGACGTCTTGTCGTGGCAGCCTTACATGCGCCCGATGCTCACAGATTGGCCACGATTCTGAAAATTGTACGGCTGCGCCTCTTTGTATAAATTGCAAGGGTGAGCACCCAGCATTTTCACGCCTCTGCCCAAAATGGAAATTGGAAAAAGAAGTGCAGACTGCAAAGTTTACGAGGAACATCTCATATGCCGAAGCCAGAAGATTAGTCCAGAGCACACAGCTTCGACCAAATACATCATACGCCAGTGCTGTAAAATCATCTCGTACAGTCGCCACCCAAACATCAATAGGCACACAGACCCTAGCAAATAAAACCCATCCGTCTACATCCAACAAGCAAAAAGAAAATGCAACCCATATAGTACAAAAGAAAGAAACAGTTATTCAAAGTAAGCCCAAAACTTCTACACATAAAATATCCAATAAAAATAGAAGTCACAGCAATAGCTCTTTTGATGAGATGATTTCTGAATCTGCGGATTCAGACTTTATGGAAGTAGAAGAGGGTCTAGAAGTTCCCAGGCATCTACTTCCACGAAAAACAAAAGAACAGCACAGAAAAAACAAAAACCATTCATAATGGCCACCCTCATGTCATGGAACTGTCGCGGTTTCCACCGAAATTTCCTTGACATCAAATCTATAATAAATGTGTATCATCCTGTGTGCTTAGCAATACAGGAAACAAATTTGAAACCCGAACACCATGCAAAACTTCGGAGGTTTTCTTTCGTCAGGAAGGATAACATTGCAGGTGAGCGTGCCAGTGGAGGTGGAGGTCTCCTCTCCTCACTGGATTATCCCTCAAATGTACTTCCTTTGACGACATCCCTCCAAGTTGTCGCTACTCTAATAAATTTTGATATTATTGTTTCATTTGTTTCTTTGTATTTGCCTCCAAATGAGCACATTTATCAGCAAGATTTAAATAATCTAATAGAGCAGCTGCCTGAGCCTTTTATCATAATAGGAGATTTTAACGGCCATAGTCCACTCTGGGGAAGTAAAGATACAAATTGCCGAGGAAGACAAATAGAGCAGATGATCGAAGATCATAGCCTTTGTCTCCTAAATAATGGGCAAGATACGTACTTCCATGAGCCTTCAAGGACATTCCACGCTCTCGATCTTGCAATCTGTTCACCATCTCTGTTGCCATTTTGCACTTTTAGTGTCGGAAATGACCTGTACAACAGCGATCATTATCCTATTTTTGTGTCTCTTGCACGAAGAGGAGCAAACCCCGTATCGAGAGTCCCTCGTTTTATCCTGGACAGGGCAGACTGGGAACTCTTCTCTTCCGTTGCAGAGCTGACAGAGGAAATGGTAGAAGGTGTGCATATCGATGACGCTGTTGAAGCTGTTACTAATACTATTATTCAGGCAGCTATGCTTTCGATTCCTAGAACATCAGGAAAAACACTAAAATATTCGAAACCATGGTGGAATCGCGACTGTCATGAAGCACTGAAAAAACAGAAAAAAGCATGGGGTATTTTTCGTAGATATCCTACTCTGCGAAACCTCATAGCTTTTAAAACAGCCAAAGCAAATGCACGGAAAGTAAGAAGGCAGAGCCAGAGGGATTCCTGGATTTCATATGTGTCCTCAATAACATCCTCTACGCCTAGTAAGCGGGTTTGGGAAAGAGTTCGAAAAGCATGCGGAATGTACAATGACCACTCACTTTCCTTTCTGGAAAAAGATGGCCGAGTGATTAGCTCCATAGAAGAAATTGCAAATACAATTGGTGAGACATTTGCTGCCGTTTCTTCCAGCCGAAATTACTCACCTGCATTTCTTTCTATCAAGCAACGCTCTGAGAAAAATCCCATCGCTTTCAACTCTTCCAACTTTGAGCCGTACAATAGAGACTTTACTATGGTTGAACTAAAGAGAGCTTTGTTGCAGACACATAGGTCTTGTCCGGGTCTGGATGGCGTGTATTATGAAATGCTAAAGCATCTGTCCTGTAAGTCACTGAGTGCCCTTCTCACACTTTACAATAGAGTGTGGAAGGAGCGTACATTTCCCAGTGCATGGAGGAGAGCTATTGTCATTCCTATTGCGAAGCCAGGGAAAGACCCGAGGAATCCCTCGAACTATCGGCCAATTGCCCTTACCAGCTGTGTTTGCAAACTGTTTGAAAAGATGGTAAACAGCCGCCTAGTCTACTTCTTGGAAAAGAATGATATTATATCGCCTTATCAGAGTGGTTTTCGAAAGGGAAGAACAACTGTAGATAACATGCTCCTCTTAGAGACATCTATTCGAAAAGCATTTGTAAGAAGAAGCCACCTTGTCTCGATATTCTTCGACATTGAAAAAGCTTATGATAAGGCATGGAGATACGGTATACTCCGGGATCTTCACGAGAGTGGCTTGCGCGGCAACCTACCAATTTTCATTCAAAATTTCTTGAACACTAGAACTTTTCAAGTAAGAATTGGCTCTGTTTTTTCGGATGTTTTTGAACAGGAAGAGGGTGTGCCTCAAGGCTGTGTGCTCAGTGTAACCCTGTTTAGTTTAAAAATAAATTCTGTACTAAAAGAACTTCCTCCCACCATCTTGGGATCTCTATATGTTGATGATCTGCAGATTAGCTGTCGAGGAGCAGACATGAGATATGTAGAGAGGCAACTGCAGATGGCTCTGATTAAGATCCAAGAATGGTCAGACAAACAGGGATTTACATTTTCGAAACAGAAAACTGTCTGCGTGCACTTTTGTAGGAAGCGAGGTCTCCATCCTGAACCTGAGTTATACTTGAATGGTACAATTATTCCAGTTGCGCCTGAAGTAAAATTTTTAGGAGTGACGTTCGACCGAAAATTGACTTTCCTTTCTCATGTTTTAAACCTGAGAAAGAAGTGTCTAAAAACACTAAATATTTTAAAAGTGTTGGCGAACACCTCCTGGGGTGCAGAGCGTTGCTCCATGCTTCGCATTTACAGAGCGCTTATCCGCTCTAAACTGGACTATGGCTCAGTTGTTTATGGATCCGCTCGCTCATCTGTTTTGTTAAAACTGGATCCTGTTCACCATCAAGGTCTGCGGATTTGTTCAGGAGCTTTCAGGACTTCTCCTGTGCAGAGCCTATATGTTGACTGTAACGAACCATCACTTCATCTGAGGCGTGAGCAATTGTCCCTTTTGCAATATTTTAATACTCTATCTCAACCTGAACATCCCAATAAGCTGTGCTTACTTGATAATGAGTGTAACACATTATTTGAAACACGTCCATCCTGTGTTCCTACTTTCCCTTTAAGAGTTCGCCCTGTCATTGAGGAACTTTCCCTCTCTGATATGCACCCCCAAGCAGTACAGAATTTTGAAATTCCACCTTGGGAAAATTCACGGATCCAGCTTCTTGATGTTTTTAAACATCACGTAAAGGCGAGCACTAACGAGATCGTTTACAGACAACTTTTCGCTGAGCACAGGCACAAATATAGCAGTTATTATCCGATATACACAGATGGATCAAAGTCAAATGATCATGTCGGGATGGCTTTTGTATTTGAAAATTACATAGAGGGCAGATGCCTGCACCATGCTTTCTCTGTCCTAACATCTGAACTAACTGCAATATATTATGCTCTTTTGTACATCGCAAAGCTCTGCCACAAAAAGTTCATAGTTTACACAGACTCGTATAGTGCTCTTAAATCCTTGGAAGCTTTTCCCAACGCTCAGAATCCTGTGGTAGTGGATGTTCTCAAAATTCATAGAAATTTAATGATACGAGGATATGAAATCCTGTACTGCTGGGTTCCCGGGCATACGGGAATAAAGGGAAACGAGCTTGCAGACATCGCGGCAAAATCTGCTGTCGAACTGTCCAGTCGCCTTATCCCTTTTAGAGACATCTGCTGTGTCATCAAGGGAAAGATACGAAAAAAATGGCAGCAAATTTGGGATGTTCAGCATCACAACAAGTTGAGAAACATCAAACCTAGAATTGAGCATTGGGATTTTGCTGGAAATCGTAAAGAGGACGTTCTTTTGACTCGACTCAGAATTGGTCATACCAGAGTCACACATAGCTATCTTCTTAAAGCTGAAAATGAGCCTGTTTGTTTTAATTGTAATGTTTGTTTATCTGTTCGTCATATTTTAATTGAGTGTCAATGTTTTAATAGTCTTCGCCAGAAATATTTTAATAGCTGTGACTTACCTCTCGACCGTTTAATCGGAAGAGAGGTCAATTCTAATTTATTTTATTATTTAAAAGAGATTGGCTTTTATTAGCAAATGTAATTTGTTTTGAAGACTGTGTCTTGAATGTTAATATGTGCTTTTAACTTGTTTTTATATGACTTCATCCTCTGGATTTGGTACATTTATCTACTTGTTTTTATTTATTGAATTTTAATGTCATCAATTGTAATCATCTCATCTTTTGTTTGGCGCGTCATAATCATCTCTGGTTTTTGCGCCATAATCACTCACTCACTCACTCACTCACTTAAATACGGAGCTATGAATGAATTTTTTCCCTTGCATGTTATAATAACCGAAACAAAATTACTCTGATACAGTCAAAATTCCTAAATGCAAGTACATAAAATTTACTTTAGCAATTTAAAGAGATGAGACACACTGAACACATGAATAAATTTCTATCAAAGAATAATTTATTAAATTTGGCCCGTTCCATAGTAAACTTTAACCATTAGATTACATTATTACACCATGTTATCAGTTTGAAAAGCAATTCATATGCCAGATCTTGGATGTAAAAGAAATGCACAAAATAATATACAGATTATTGAAAAATGATGTATACCAATGTTTATAGATATGATTAAATGTAACAGAAAATTTACTGTCACAACCACATTTTTAAGTGAAATGTATTATTTTAACATTTTACAATATTTAAGGTATGGCATTAAATGCAACATTATGTGCCTGGATATAAGTTAGTAAATTTAAAAAAAAATAATAATAATCAAAGAATGAATGTCATGAAAAATTTCAAAAACAAGCAGAATTTAATTTAGAAGACCTTTAGACACTTATAATAAATAAATTTGAGAATTCTTCACACAAAATTAAATTATAATTAACTAAAACCAGTTTGACTGACCTTCTACAAAATCCTTCAGCTGCAATTTTTTCTAGCTTGAAAACCAAATTCTTCTCCACATGGTAATAACATCTTAACCAGTTGAAATTCCTGCAGAAAGTTTGATAACACAGTAATAGAATAGAAAAATTAACACAAAAGTATATAGAACATCATTTAAACTTAACATTATTACAAATTTTGGTGCTTTCTGACTATCTGCAAAGCTGTGAAAATTGGCAAAATGGTTAGTTTACGGTTCATATCTACTGCTCTGTTCACAAGTAGTAATTCAAATAAGCACTTTATAAGAAACAAGAAATTTTAGGATGCACACACAGAAAAATATATCTATTGGGTCAATATTCACATATTTTTCATCCAATGGAATACTATTCAGAAATAAAGATTAAATATAAAGCATGTAAATATATGTGTGTGGTATGCATATTCATAGTTTGCTATTATTGTGTGCATACTCTTGCTGTTTTAGCATAAGTTGAAGCTGTGAGGGCAGATGATAAAGTATCAGAATTTTTCATGTATAAGAAAAGTTTGCCCTGAAAATAGTATCTCAATTGTTTAGCACTGACATTTACATAGCACATTAGAAATATATAGTAATATATGTATAATAAAAAGATAATTGCATACTATTAATTCATTTTTTTAAATGCCAAACTTTAACAATTCTTTCACATATAACTAAAGAGAATTCTTTCACATGAACATCTAAAATCCATTCTTAACTAAAGAATAAATAATAAAACCATGTAAATTTCTTATCAAGCCCATCATTTCCGAAATGTCTACTTCTGAAAGTTCCCAGCATTTCTCATCCCTAATGTGGCAATATCTTTCACACTTCTTTGTTACCACTAGTAACAAGTAGGCTTCAATAAATCTTTAACTGTTACATGCTACTTTTGTCTAAAATTTGTAGAAATAATAAAATTAAATGAGCTCTTTATAATATGCTCAAAGAAATAATTTTGTATGATAAATATTATCAATTATGTATTATCATACAATATCATACAATATTATTAATAATATTGTATGATAATATGATATTATATAATTTGTATGTTATATATTGACCTGTTTAATGATTCAGGAAATAATTCGGGTTTTCAAAGTGTTTCCAGCCCTCAGGGGCTCACTTTTGTGAGTACGGGTGTGGCAATCCCGAGGTACCCTAGCCCTTCAGTGGATCATCTTCTTGGTGAGACGGGTGTCACGATCCTGGAGCCCCAGTGATCTATTCTCTTTTCCATCTCCTCTCCTCTTGGCTGGAACTTTTTCCTTTCCTTCTCCCTCGTGGTTTCTCTCTACGGAGATTGGGGCTCGTCACGAGAGACTGGAGCATCCCTTGCTCCTAGTTTTCGAGTGGCGAGAAAACTGCCCACGTGTTTGCCGTGTGTGGAGACCCGTGTCGCTGGAAAGGAGGGTCCTGGTAGTTGAGGGGCGAGGTACTGTCCCCAACACACTGCTTTGGCCTCTGCTTCAGCTAAACGGGAGGCACCTTAGTCGTCCTCACGGGTGTCAATCGGCTGGTCACTAGTCCTTGTGTCAGTGGCTTGGGGTCAAGCTCTCGGGAGTACCTGCTTTCGGGAAAGCCGACTGTGGGGCTTCAGTTTGCGTATAGGTCCGGCTAGCCCTAACACAGGAATCTGTGTTCCCTTGTTGGGCTCCGTGGTGGGCGGGGCCGTCGGACCCGAATCATTTTTTCTTTCACTATGGCTTCTTCACATATATACCTAATTAAAGATTTCGAGGTCACTCCCGTCACTCAACCTAGTTCTGAAAGGTCTACTACTAAACCAGTAACTCAACCTGGTTCTGAAACGTCTACTGCTAAACCAGTCGCTCAACCTAGTTCTGAAACATCTACTGCTAAACCAGCCACTCAACCTACTTCTGAAAAGTCTACTGCAAAAAAATTACGCACAGATACAAATGAAAAAAATCATAACAATAGCCCCTGTTTCCTAGTCATTTCTAGTCCTTCTGGCGAGCTGCATAAGATGTCTCCTTTCATAATAAATAAATATATTCATTCTTGTATTGGTGAGCTAAGAAATATAAAGTGTCTCCGCTCCGGAGACTTCCTTATTGATACAATCTCAGCCACCCAGTCTGCTTCTTTACTACAAATAACTAAACTTGGGCAAGCGAATGTCACTGTAACAGCACATAAGACACTGAATTATTGTCGTGGCGTAATATCGGAATTCGACCTTCTGTATGTTCCTGAATAGGAGATCGCTTCCGAGCTATCCGACCAAAATGTCTGCGGTGCTAGGCGGATCAAGATGCGTAAGGAAGGTAAGTTGATCGATACGAAACACATGATCCTTACCTTCAACACGCCTGATCTGCCTAAGAATATTAAGGCTGGATATTTAAATTGTCCTGTAAGACCTTATATTCCGAACCCTATGCGATGCTTCCAATGCCAGCGTTTCGGCCATTCTAAGACGTCTTGTCGTGGCAGCCTCACATGCGCCCGATGCTCACAGATTGGCCACGATTCTGAAAATTGTACCGCTGCGCCTCTTTGTATAAATTGCAAGGGTGAGCACCCAGCATTTTCACGCCTCTGCCCAAAATGGAAATTGGAAAAAGAAGTGCAGACTGCAAAGGTTATGAGGAACATCTCATATGCCGAAGCCAGAAGATTAGTCCAAAGCACACAGCTACGACCAAATACATCTTATGCCAATGCTCTTAAAAGATCTCGCTCTGTTGCTACCCAAACATCAGTTAGTAAGCAGACGCCACCAAACAAAACTCAACAGACTACAAACAACAAGAAGAAAGAAAACCCAACCCATACAGTACAAAATAAAGAAATAGTAATTTAAAGCAAACCCAAAACTACCACACGAAAAGAAACAAATAAAAATAGAAGTTCCAGCAATAGCTCTCTTGATGGAATGGTTTCTGAATCTGCGGATTCAGACGGTATGGAAGTAGAAGAGGGTCTGGAAGTTCCCAAGCATCTACTTCCACGAAAAACCAAACAAGAGCACAGAAAGAACAAAACTATACATAATGGCCACCCTCGTATCATGGAACTGTCGCGGTTTCCACCGAAATCTGCTCGACATCAAAGCTATAATCAATGTTCATCAACCTTTATGCTTCGCAATACAGGAAACAAATCTAAAACCGGAACAACAAGCAAAACTTCGGAGGTTTTCTTTCGTCAGGAAAGATAACATTGCAGGTGAGCGTGCCTGTGGAGGTGTAGGTCTCCTCACCTCACTGGATTATCCCTCAAATGTGCTTGCTTTGACGACATCCCTCCAAGTTGTTGTTACTCAAACAAATTTTGATATTGTTGTTACAGTCGTTTCTCTGTATTTGCCTCCAAATGAGCATATTGATCAGCAAGATTTAAATGGTCTTTTAGAGCAGCTGCCTGAGCCTTTCATCATAATAGGAGATTTTAACGGCCATAGTCCGCTCTGGGGTAGTAAGGATACTAATTGCCGAGGAAGACAAATTGACCAGATGATCGAAGATCATAGCCTTTGTCTCCTCAATAATAGGCAAGATACTTACTTCCATGAGCCTTCAAAAACATTCCATGCTCGCGACCTTGCCATCTGTTCACCATCTCTGTTGCCTTTTTGCACTTTTAATGTGATCTTTACAACAGTGATCATTATCCCATTCTTGTGTCTCTTGCACGAAGAGGAGCAAACCCCATGTCGAGATCCCCTCGATTCATACTGGACAGGGCAGACTGGGAACTCTTCTCTTCCATTGCAGAGCTCACAGATGAAATGGTAGAAGATGCGCATATCGATGACGCTGTTGAAGCTGTTACTAATACTATTATTCAGGCAGCTATGCTCTCCATTCCTAGAACATCAGGAAAACTACTAAAATATTCAAAACCATGGTGGAATCGCGACTGTCATGAAGCACTGAAAAAACAGAAAAAAGCATGGGGTATTTTTCGTAGATATCCTACTCTGCGAAACCTCATAGCCTTTAAAAGAGCCAAAGCAAATGCAAGAAAAGTAAGAAGGCAGAGCCAGAGGGATTCCTGGATTTCATATGTGTCGTCAATAACATCCTCCACGCCTAGCAAGCGGGTTTGGGAAAGAGTTCAAAAAGCATGCGGCATATATAAAGACCACTCACTTTCCTTTTTGGAAAAAGATGGCCGAGTGATTAGCTCCATAGAAGAAATTGCGAATACTATCGGTGAGACATTTGCTTCCGTTTCTTCCAGCAGAAACTATACACCTGCATTTCTTTCTATGAAGCAGCACTCTGAAATAAATCCCATCGCATTCAACTCTTCCAAATCTGAGCCTTACAATAGAGACTTTACTATGCTTGAATTAAGGAGTGCTTTATTGCAGACACATAGGTCTTCTCCGGGTCTTGATGGAGTGAATTATGAAATGCTAAAGCATCTGTCCTGTAAGTCACTGAATGCCCTTCTCACTCTTTACAATAGGGTGTGGAAGGAGCATGCCTTTCCCAGTGCATGGAGGAGAGCTGTTGTCATTCCTATTCCTAAGCCAGGGAAAGATCCAAGGAATCCCTCCAACTATCGGCTACGAGTTGCCTCTGCAAACTGTTTGAAAAGATAGTAAACAGCCGCCTAGTCTACTTCTTGGAAAAGAATGATATTATATCGCCTTATCAGAGTGGTTTTCGAAAGGGAAGAACAACTGTAGATAACATGCTCCTCTTAGAGACATCTATTCGAAAAGCATTTGTAAGAAGAAGCCACCTTGTCTCGATATTCTTCGACATTGAAAAAGCTTATGATAAGGCATGGAGATACGGTATACTCCGGGATCTTCACGAGAGTGGCTTGCGCGGCAACCTACCAATTTTCATTCAAAATTTCTTGAACACTAGAACTTTTCAAGTAAGAATTCGCTCTGTTTTTTTCGGATGTTTTTGAACAGGAAGAGGGTGTGCCTCAAGGCTGTGTGCTCAGTGTAACCCTGTTTAGTTTAAAAATAAATTCTGTACTAAAAGAACTTCCTCCCACCATCTTGGGATCTCTATATGTTGATGATCTGCAGATTAGCTGTCGAGGAGCAGACATGAGATATGTAGAGAGGCAACTGCAGATGGCTCTGATTAAGATCCAAGAATGGTCAGACAAACAGGGATTTACATTTTCGAAACAGAAAACTGTCTGCGTGCACTTTTGTAGGAAGCGAGGTCTCCATCCTGAACCTGAGTTATACTTGAATGGTACAATTATTCCAGTTGCGCCTGAAGTAAAATTTTTAGGAGTGACGTTCGACCGAAAATTGACTTTCCTTTCTCATGTTTTAAACCTGAGAAAGAAGTGTCTAAAAACACTAAATATTTTAAAAGTGTTGGCGAACACCTCCTGGGGTGCAGAGCGTTGCTCCATGCTTCGCATTTACAGAGCGCTTATCCGCTCTAAACTGGACTATGGCTCAGTTGTTTATGGATCCGCTCGGTCATCTGTTTTGTTAAAACTGGATCCTGTTCACCATCAAGGTCTGCGGATTTGTTCAGGAGCTTTCAGGACTTCTCCTGTGCAGAGCCTATATGTTGACTGTAACGAACCATCACTTTATCTGAGGCGTGAGCAATTGTCCCTTTTGCAATATTTTTATACTCTATCTCAACCTGAACATCCCAATAAGCTGTGCTTACTTGATAATGAGTGAAACACATTATTTGAAACACGTCCATCCTGTGTTCCTACATTCCCTTTAAGAGTTCGCACTGTCATTGAGGAACTCTCCCTCTCTGATATGCACCCCCAAGCAGTACAGAATTTTGAAATTCCACCTTGGGAAAATTCACGGATCCAGCTTCTTGATGTTTTTAAACATCACGTAAAGGCGAGCACTAACGAGATCGTTTACAGACAAATTTTCGCTGAGCACAGGCACAAATATAGCAGTTATTATCCGATATACACAGATGGATCAAAGTCAAATGATCATGTCGGGATGGCTTTTGTATTTGAAAATTACATAGAGGGCAGATGCCTGCACCATGCTTTCTCTGTCCTAACATCTGAACTAACTGCAATATATTATGCTCTATTGTACATCTCAAAGCTCTGCCAGAAAAAGTTCATAGTTTACACAGACTCGTATAGTGCTCTTAAATCCTTGGAAGCTTTTCCCAAAACTCAGAATCCTGTGGTAGTGGATGTTCTCAAAATTCATAGAAATTTAATGATACGAGGATATGAAATCCTGTACTGCTGGGTTCCCGGGCATACGGGAATAAAGGGAAATGAGCTTGCAGACATCGCGGCAAAATCTCCTGTCGAACTGTCCAGTCGCCTTATCCCTTTTAGAGACATCTGCTGTGTCATCAAGGGAAAGATACGAAAAAAATGGCAGCAAATTTGGGATGTTCAGCATCACAACAAGTTCAGAAACATCAAACCTAGAATTGAGCATTGGGATTTTGCTTGAAATCGTAAAGAGGACGTTCTTTTGACTCGACTCAGAATTGGTCATACCAGAGTCACACATAGCTATCTTCCTAAAGCTGAAAATGAGCCTGTTTGTTTTAATTGTAATGTTTGTTTATTTGTTCGTCATATTTTAATTGAGTGTCAATGTTTTAATAGTCTTCGCCAGAAATATTTTAATAGCTGTGACTTACCTCTCGACCGTTTAATCGGAAGAGAGGTCAATTCTAATTTATTTTATTATTTAAAAGAGATTGGCTTTTATTACCAAATGTAATTTGTTTTGAAGATCGTGTCTTGAATGTTAATATGTGCTTTTAACTTGTTTTTATATGACTTCATCCTCTGGATTTGGTACATTTATCTACTTGTTTTTATTTATTGAATTTTAATGTCATCAATTGTAATCATCTCATCTTTTGTTTGGCGCGTCATAATCATCTCTGGTTTTTGCGCCATAATCACTCACTCACTCACTCACTGCACGAAGAGGAGCAAACCCCATGTCGAGATCCCCTCGATTCATACTGGACAGGGCAGACTGGGAAATCTTCTCTTCCATTGCAGAGCTCACAGATGAAATGGTAGAAGATGCGCATATCGATGACGCTGTTGAAGCTGTTACTAATACTATTATTCAGGAATGTACAAAGACCACTCACTTTCCTTTCTGGAAAAAGATGGCCGAGTGATTAGCTCCATAGAAGAAATTGCAAATACAATTGGTGAGACATTTGCTGCCGTTTCTTCCAGCCGAAATTACTCACCTGCATTTCTTTCTATCAAGCAACGCTCTGAGAAAAATCCCATCGCTTTCAACTCTTCCAACTTTGAGCCGTACAATAGAGACTTTACTATGGTTGAACTAAAGAGAGCTTTGTTGCAGACACATAGGTCTTGTCCGGGTCTGGATGGCGTGTATTATGAAATGCTAAAGCATCTGTCCTATAAGTCACTGAGTGCCCTTCTCACACTTTAATATAGAGTGTGGAAGGAGCGTACATTTCCCAGTGCATGGAGGAGAGCTGTTGTCATTCCTATTGCGAAGCCAGGCAAAGACCCAAGGAATCCCTCCAACTATCGGCCAATTGCCCTTACGAGTTGCCTCTGCAAACTCTTTGAAAAGATGGTAAACAGCCGCCTAGTCTACTTCTTGGAAAAGAATAATATTATATCGCCTTATCAAAGTGGTTTTCGAAAGGGGAGAACAACCGTAGATAATATGCTCCTCTTAGAGACATCCATTCGAAAAGCTTTTGTAAGAAGAAATCACCTTGTCTCAATTTTCTTCGATATAGAGAAAGCCTATGATAAGGCATGGAGATACGGTATAATTCGCGATCTTCACGAGAGTGGCTTGCGCGGCAACCTACCAATTTTCATTCAGAATTTCCTGAACGCTAGAACTTTTCAAGTAAGCATAGGCTCTGTTTTGTCTGATGTTTTTGAACAAGAAGAGGGTGTGCCTCAAGGCTGTGTGCTCAGTGTAACTCTTTTCAGCCTAAAAATAAATTCTGTATTAAAACAACTTCCTCCCACCATTTCAGGTTCTTTATATGTTGATGATCTACAAATTAGCTGTAGAGGTGTGGATATGAGACATGTAGAGAGGCAACTGCAGATGGCTCTGAATAAGATCCAAGAATGGTCAGACAAACAGGGATTTACATTTTCGAAACAGAAAACTGTGTGCGTGCACTCGTGGAAGCGAGGTCTCCATCCTGAACCTGAGTTATATTTGAATGGTACAATTATTCCAGTTGCGCCTGAAGTAAAATTTTTAGGAGTGACGTTCGACCGAAAATTGACTTTCCTTTCTCATGTTTTAAACCTGAGAAAGAAGTGTCTAAAAACACTAAATATTTTAAAAGTGTTGGCGAACACCTCCTGGGGTGCAGAGCGTTGCTCCATGCTTCGCATTTACGGAGCGCTCGTCCGCTCTAAACTGGACTATGGCTCAGTTGTTTATGGATCCGCTCGGTCATCTGTTTTGTTAAAACTGGATCCTGTTCACCATCAAGGTCTGCGGATTTGTTCAAGAGCTTTCAGGACTTCTCCTGTGCAGAGCCTATATGTTGACTGTAACTAACCATCACTTTATCTGAGGCGTGAGCAATTGTCCCTTTTGCAATATATTAATACTCTATCTCATCCTGAACATCCCAATAAGCTGTGCTTACTTGATAATGAGTGTAACACATTATTTGAAACACGTCCATCCTGTGTTCCTACTTTCCTTTTAAGAGTTCGCCCTGTCATTGAGGAACTCTCCTTCTCTGATATGCACCCCCAAGCAGTACAGAATTTTGAAATTCCACCTTGGGAAAATTCACGGATCCAGCTTCTTGATGTTTTTAAACATCACGTAAAGGCGAGCACTAACGAGATCGTTTACAGACAAATTTTCGCTGAGCACAGGCACAAATATAGCAGTTATCATCCGATATACACAGATGGATCAAAGTCAAATGATCATGTCGGGATGGCTTTTGTATTTGAAGATTACTTTGAGAGCAGATGCCGGCACCATGCTTTCTCAGTCCTAACATCTGACGTGCCAGTGGAGGTGTAGGTCTCCTCACCTCACTGGATTATCCCTCAAATGTGCTTTCTTTGACGACATCCCTCCAAGTTGTCGCTACTCAAACAAATTTTGATTTTGTTGTTACAGTCGTTTCTCTGTATTTGCCTCCAAATGAGCATATTGATCAGCAAGATTTAAATGGTCTTTTAGAGCAGCTGCCTGAGCCTTTCATCATAATAGGAGATTTTAACGGCCATAGTCCGCTCTGGGGTAGTAAGGATACTAATTGCCGAGGAAGACAAATTGAGCAGATGATCGAAGATCATAGCCTTTGTCTCCTCAATAACGGGCAAGATACTTACTTCCATGAGCCTTCAAAAACATTCCATGCTCTCGACCTTGCCATCTGTTCACCATCTCTGTTGCCTTTTTGCACTTTTAATGTGGGTAAAGATCTTTACAACAGTGATCATTATCCCATTCTTGTGTCTCTTGCACGAAGAGGAGCAAACCCCATGTCGAGATCCCCTCGATTCATACTGGACAGGGCAGACTGGGAACTCTTCTCTTCCATTGCAGAGCTCACAGATGAAATGGTAGAAGATGCGCATATCGATGACGCTGTTGAAGCTGTTACTAATACTATTATTCAGGCAGCTATGCTTTCGATTCCTAGAACATCAGGAAAACTACTAAAATATTCAAAACCATGGTGGAATCGCGACTGTCATGAAGCACTGAAAAAACAGAAAAAAGCATGGGGTATTTTTCGTAGATATCCTACTCTGCGAAACCTCATAGCTTTTAAAAGAGCCAAAGCAAATGCACGGAAAGTAAGAAGGCAGAGCCAGAGGGATTCCTGGATTTCATATGTGTCCTCAATAACATCCTCTACGCCTAGTAAGCGGGTTTGGGAAAGAGTTCGAAAAGCATGCGGAATGTACAAAGACCACTCACTTTCCTTTCTGGAAAAAGATGGCCGAGTGATTAGCTCCATAGAAGAAATTGCAAATACAATTGGTGAGACATTTGCTGCCGTTTCTTCCAGCCGAAATTACTCACCTGCATTTCTTTCTATCAAGCAACGCTCTGAGAAAAATCCCATCGCTTTCAACTCTTCCAACTTTGAGCCGTACAATAGAGACTTTACTATGGTTGAACTAAAGAGAGCTTTGTTGCAGACACATAGGTCTTGTCCGGGTCTGGATGGCGTGTATTATGAAATGCTAAAGCATCTGTCCTGTAAGTCACTGAGTGCCCTTCTCACACTTTACAATAGAGTGTGGAAGGAGCGTACATTTCCCAGTGCATGGAGGAGAGCTATTGTCATTCCTATTGCGAAGCCAGGGAAAGACCCGAGGAATCCCTCGAACTATCGGCCAATTGCCCTTACCAGCTGTGTTTGCAAACTGTTTGAAAAGATGGTAAACAGCCGCCTAGTCTACTTCTTGGAAAAGAATGATATTATATCGCCTTATCAGAGTGGTTTTCGAAAGGGAAGAACAACTGTAGATAACATGCTCCTCTTAGAGACATCTATTCGAAAAGCATTTGTAAGAAGAAGCCACCTTGTCTCGATATTCTTCGACATTGAAAAAGCTTATGATAAGGCATGGAGATACGGTATACTCCGGGATCTTCACGAGAGTGGCTTGCGCGGCAACCTACCAATTTTCATTCAAAATTTCTTGAACACTAGAACTTTTCAAGTAAGAATTGGCTCTGTTTTTTCGGATGTTTTTGAACAGGAAGAGGGTGTGCCTCAAGGCTGTGTGCTCAGTGTAACCCTGTTTAGTTTAAAAATAAATTCTGTACTAAAAGAACTTCCTCCCACCATCTTGGGATCTCTATATGTTGATGATCTGCAGATTAGCTGTCGAGGAGCAGACATGAGATATGTAGAGAGGCAACTGCAGATGGCTCTGATTAAGATCCAAGAATGGTCAGACAAACAGGGATTTACATTTTCGAAACAGAAAACTGTCTGCGTGCACTTTTGTAGGAAGCGAGGTCTCCATCCTGAACCTGAGTTATACTTGAATGGTACAATTATTCCAGTTGCGCCTGAAGTAAAATTTTTAGGAGTGACGTTCGACCGAAAATTGACTTTCCTTTCTCATGTTTTAAACCTGAGAAAGAAGTGTCTAAAAACACTAAATATTTTAAAAGTGTTGGCGAACACCTCCTGGGGTGCAGAGCGTTGCTCCATGCTTCGCATTTACAGAGCGCTTATCCGCTCTAAACTGGACTATGGCTCAGTTGTTTATGGATCCGCTCGGTCATCTGTTTTGTTAAAACTGGATCCTGTTCACCATCAAGGTCTGCGGATTTGTTCAGGAGCTTTCAGGACTTCTCCTGTGCAGAGCCTATATGTTGACTGTAACGAACCATCACTTTATCTGAGGAGTGAGCAATTGTCCCTTTTGCAATATTTTAATACTCTATCTCAACCTGAACATCCCAATAAGCTGTGCTTACTTGATAATGAGTGTAACACATTATTTGAAACACGTCCATCCTGTGTTCCTACTTTCCCTTTAAGAGTTCGCCCTGTCATTGAGGAACTCTCCCTCTCTGATATGCACCCCCAAGCAGTACAGAATTTTGAAATTCCACCTTGGGAAAATTCACGGATCCAGCTTCTTGATGTTTTTAAACATCACGTAAAGGCGAGCACTAACGAGATCGTTTACAGACAACTTTTCGCTGAGCACAGGCACAAATATAGCAGTTATTATCCGATATACACAGATGGATCAAAGTCAAATGATCATGTGGGGATGGCTTTTGTATTTGAAAATTACATAGAGGGCAGATGCCTGCACCATGCTTTCTCTGTCCTAACATCTGAACTAACTGCAATATATTATGCTCTTTTGTACATCTCAAAGCTCTGCCACAAAAAGTTCATAGTTTACACAGACTCGTATAGTGCTCTTAAATCCTTGGAAGCTTTTCCCAACGCTCAGAATCCTGTGGTAGTGGATGTTCTCAAAATTCATAGAAATTTAATGATACGAGGATATGAAATCCTGTACTGCTGGGTTCCCGGGCATACGGGAATAAAGGGAAACGAGCTTGTAGACATCGCGGCAAAATCTGCTGTCGAACTGTCCAGTCGCCTTATCCCTTTTAGAGACATCTGCTGTGTCATCAAGGGAAAGATACGAAAAAAATGGCAGCAAATTTGGGATGTTCAGCATCACAACAAGTGTAGAAACATCAAACCTAGAATTGAGCATTGGGATTTTGCTGGAAATCGTAAAGAGGACGTTCTTTTGACTCGACTCAGAATTGGTCATACAAGAGTTACACATAGCTATCTTCTTAAAGCTGAAAATGAGCCTGTTTGTTTTAATTGTAATGTTTGTTTATCTGTTCGTCATATTTTAATTGAGTGTCCATGTTTTAATAGTCTTCGCCAGAAATATTTTAATAGCTGTGACTTACCTCTCGACCGTTTAATCGGAAGAGAGGTCAATTCTAATTTATTTTATTATTTAAAAGAGATTGGGTTTTATTACCAAATGTAATTTGTTTTGAAGACTGTGTCTTGAATGTTAATATGTGCTTTTAACTTGTTTTTATATGACTTCATCCTCTGGATTTGGTACATTTATCTACTTGTTTTTATTTATTGAATTTTAATGTCATCAATTGTAATCATCTCATCTTTTGTTTGGCGCGTCATAATCATCTCTGGTTTTTGCGCCATAATCACTCACTCACTCACTCACTCACCCCTAACATCTGAACTATCTGCTATATATTATGGTCTTTTTTACATCTCAAAGCTCTGCCACAAAAAGTTCATAGTTTATACAGACTCGTATAGTGCTCTTGAATCCTTGGAAGCTTTTCCCAACACTCAGAATCCTGTGGTAGTGGATGTTCTCAAAATTCAGAAATTTAACGATACGAGGATATGAAATCCTGTACTGCTGGGTTCCCGGGCATACGGGAATAAAGGGAAACGAGCTTGCAGACATCGCGGCAAAATCTGCTGTCGAACTGTCCAGTCGCTTTATCCCTTTTAGAGACATCTGCTGTGTCATCAAGGGAAAGATACGAAAAGAATGGCAGCAAATTTGGGATGTTCAGCATCACAACAAGTTGAGAAACGTCAAGCCTAGAATTGAGCATTGGGATTTTGCTGGAAATCGTAAAGAGGACGTTCTTTTGACTCGACTCAGAATTGGTCACACCAGAGTCACACATAGCTATCTTCTTAAAGCTGAAAATGAGCCTGTTTGTTTTAATTGTAATGTTTGTTTATCTGTTCGTCATATTTTAATTGAGTGTCCATGTTTTAATAGTCTTCACCAGAAATATTTTAATAGCTATGACTTACCTCTCGACCGTTTAATCGGAAGAGAGGTCAATTCTAATTTATTTTATTATTTAAAAGACATTGGCTTTTATTACCAAATGTAATTTGTTTTGAAGACTGTGTCTTGAATGTTAATATGTGCTTTTAACTTGTTTTTATATGACTTCATCCTCTGGATTTGGTACATTTATCTACTTGTTTTTATTTATTGAATTTTAATGTCATCAATTGTAATCATCTCGTCTTTTGTTTGGCGCGTCATAATCATCTCTGGTTTTTGCGCCATAATCACTCACTCACTCACTCAAATTGCTTCCAATAATTCAAATTTCAGCTTGTGTCAAAATAAAATCTATAACACAAAGATAAGCAAATTTCATTATGAACAATGCATTTTAACATTATTCAATCACTGGCAATCACACAGTACTGATTGCTTCAATAAACATTACTGTAACTGTGTTTTTTAAAAGACTGTAATGTTTTAATTATTTCCTTAATTAAAACATTACAGTCTTTTCCTCCTTCTAACACCAAAAGAAAACCCAGATAAGAAATATATAAATATCAGTAAAGATAAATTATATTATTGAATGACACTTTACATTAATTACACTTATGCATATATTATTTTATTATAAATTATTTCAAAATCAAAGAAGAGAAGGTTGAGAAACTTTAATATTGACATTTCTAAAATGATATAAACAATCATTTAGTACAGTTTGTTATTTCAGGCAAAAAGAATTCACTTTTCTGGTTAGCATTTATATTTCCATCTCACTTTCAATGAAACATTAAGAGAAATGCATATAATTTAAACACCAGTTTATTTTATTTATCAGACAGATTATGTCAACTCGAAAAAACCTATCAGTAAAATTCAGTAGTAATAATTCTGAATGTTAGGCAACTTGCATGATTCAACAAAAATTATCAATACTTTTATTATAATGACAATACTACAGTAACATGAACATAAAATTAAACTGCATATAACTATAAAATAAGCCAGCATATAATAATGGTGCATTGGTTTCTAAAACAATGGGCTCGATGAAAAAATACATGTATTATGGTAGCTATTCATATTCTTCAGCTTTCCTAATATTCTCATGTTCACTTTACATAACTAAAGTATCTAAAATACAATAAAAATGCAAACAATATTTATGAGAAAATGTTAAAAGCAATCATAAGCATTTGATTGAATGACCATATTTTGTCTTCCTGCAAGTCGAATCTTAAAATGATATGCAGTTTGAAAAATGCTTAATTTTTTTATAAAATATTCAAAAAAGATTAAAAAAAGGTACTGTTCTGTTATCAGGACCGGGTTCAGAATTGTATTTATGTATGCTTGTACATTTGTATGTTTGTGTGTCTACATATACACATCTATGCACATACTTACGAACACAGGTTCATACATTTCCGATTCTGGTCCCAATAACAGAACAGTACCCCCAAAAAAAACTTGAATTACAAACTAGATTAAGATAATGTTGCAACCATACATATTTTGGACAAAACAATGCAAACTCTTATTTTTATACAATTGTTCAAACTATTTAACATAAATTAATTGCTGCAATAAAATAATAAGCAATCTGATCACACATATTATTTTGAAACTGAATGCATAAACTAGACTAAAAAAAATTCAGTCATAAACATTTGGATAGCAGGGCAAATTAGATATTTGAAAAGACAGCCAGCCATTGAGATACACGTAATTCACGACAGAATGGTAACAATTAATAAAGCTGTGAAACATTTAACTGTCAAAATGACATAAATAACATAAATTCGAAAAGCAAAAAAAGTAAACTTACAAGTATTGCAACTGAACTTACCTTTCATGCAACAAAAAATATCCATACAAGTTAACCTCATGGCGCAGCCATTTTGGATTTCGTTTCAAATCAGACAGATGTTTACGGGTTTGCGGAAGAATACGAGGAACTAGTAGTTTGCCGGATACAATGTGCAATGACGCGAAAGAATATAGTTCTGTAGAACTTCCTACATTATTCCGTAATAAACAGTACTATTTCTTAATTTTTTCTTTATCTAATTAATTAATTAATAGGGAAATAGTTAAATAATGCCGAATTCATTTTTAATGAAATGTAAAATTTTGCATGTATGGGGACGACCACCTTCCATCCAATATTTCTGAGAATATAATCAAATTTTGGAATCTGAGAGCATCAGTAAATAAATATATAGAATATCGCCTCTCAAACGACCACTTCTGAAAGTGACCAATAGTTCTGAGATTATAAATAAATATTGATATTAAGCATTATTTCTATAAGACGACCATCTCTATATAAGACCAAAGTTTCTAGAATCTTGGATAGGCATCAGAGATGTATCTTTACTGCGAAATTATCGCACGACTGTAATTCAATATCAATAACAGATCGCGCGATTGAAAAACATTTTCTGTCCTGTAATTAGAGAAAAAAAATTTCCTTATGAGGTATTTCTCCCGCTTTCCTAGCGTGCCTTCGTGGTGTAATAGCTCTGCACGCTGGGCCGGTATTTCAGAGGTCCGTGCTTCGATTCACGGCGAAGGCGGTTGCTAATTTTTCATCTCTACGTCTTCCTAAAAAATCCTAATGTCTCTACAGTGGCGCCCGAACTAAAAAGGTGTTGGATGAGTTATATCCACACCCAGGATTTAGTGATTGGATCCCCTTAAAAAAGGTCGGCCTTTAAAACGATAAGTAATATAAGGTATTTCTCCCGCTTTCCTAGCGTGTCTTCGGCCCACCAGCGGCCGAGCGGTAAAGTCGCTGTACCCTGGTAGTGCGATCCAAGTTTCGAATCCCGCGAACAGGCTGGCTCATGGGTGTTTTCGTGGTTTTCCCCACGTGTAACGTGTATACGAGCCAGTTTCCCTTAGAAAGTCCTCCACGAAGACATCCCTCCCCTTAGGCAGATAGCCCTAGTGTGCTTTGCCATAATTAAATACACCACCACCACACCTAGCGTGTCTTCGTAGTGTAGTTGTTCTGCACACTGGGCCGGTATTCCAGAGGTCCGTATTTCGATTCCCGGCGAAGGCAGTTGCTAATTTTTCATGTTTCCTGCTTCCAAAAAAATACCTAATGTCTCTATATCCAAATTTAAAAAAAAATTCGTTTCCGTAATTAAATATATCTATATCTAATTTTACCTATATTTGTAGTAGGGTTTGTAATCTGTAAGTAATTATACATGTAGTTTATACATTTTTTATAAAAAAAATATATGTTATTTAGAATTTTGCAAATATTCTAGAAAATGCTAATCCATTGAAAAAAATCTTTTCCATGACTAAATAAATTTTTAAAAACGTCAGAAAAAATAGCAGTTAAAATTAATAACAAAATAACAAGAATAAATCATCAATCATAACAATATTTTTAATGTACAGCATTTAGAAACAACTTAGTAAAATACATATGAAAAATAAAATAATGTGCAAGTTTCAGATGTGCAATGTCAAAAAATTAAAACTGGTAAATTTGAGAACAAATATCCTCAAAATGTTTGACAACGAAAGTCCTCCGGACAATGCAGAATGAATGTCCTCAGGATGTGAAATTGGTGAACTCCTCAGGACATCTGAAAATCAACATCTTCAGGACATCCTGTCATATCCCGGGACATAGCAACTTAAATAAGACATCCTCAGGATGTTAAATTACGATCTCCTCAGGACATCTGAGAATCACATCCTTAGGACATCCTAAGTATGTCCCGGGATATTTCGACTTAAATAGGACATCCTGAAGATGTTTTGTGCTATGGGGGTATGTAGGTATGTATGTATGTATGTTTATTCCACAATAATAAATTTTTTACATTGCACATATTTTAAGAAATGTTACAAGAAATAAATCATTGTGACACTGAGTTATGAGTTTAAAGAATGATATTTGAAGCTATCTGAGATATAGAGTACTTCCTTATTAACACATTTAACTGACTAATCCATTCCAACCAATTATCAACTGCTACAAAGTGAAAATTTTACATGATACATAATTTATATGTTAGATTTACATAAAATTAATACAAGTATCTGAATGATTGTTTTACAAAAAGGGTGAATAAATGAATATTAAACAAAACTGACAGATATTACTATGATTATTTTCATTCAATACAAAAGATTCAGCATGGCAAACATTGCAATAAAATAAATATATTAAAATAACAGATAAATAATTAATTAATAAATAAAAGATTAATATTACAATAAAATATTAAAAAATATAATTCAGGAATAATTGTAATTATAAATTCAAGACATTCAACAGAATTAACATTATAAATTAAGAAACCAGATTCAAATAAACATTCGAAATAATATTAAAAAAATTTTCAAAGTTCTAAAAGATCCCTGGAGCTTCTTAAATCATACGAGAAAATATTGGAAGGCCGAAATCATAACAGAAATTTTAACAAAGTCCAAATACTATGTGAAAACCTACATTCATAAGAATTCCTATAAAAAAATTTTCAAAGTCCAAATCATATCTCAATATTTTTCGAAGTCAAAATCATAACTGAAAATTTTTCTAAGTCCAAATACTATTGGAAAACCTACATTCATTAGAATTCCTATAAAAAAAATTTCAAACTGCAAATCATATCTCAATATTTTTCCAAGTCCAAATCATAACTGGAAATTTTTCAAAGTCTTAACTTGTTTTGAAGGTGAACATCCCAAATTTGCTGCCATTTTTTTCGGACCTTTCCTTTGATGACACAGCAGATATCCCTAAAAGGGATAAGGCGACTAGACAGTTCAACAGCAGATTTGGCTGCGATATCTGCAAGCTCATTTCCCTTTATTCCAGCATGTCCAGGAACCCAGCAGTACAGGACTTCATATCCTCGAATCGTTAAGTTTATATGAATTTTGAGAACATCCACTACCACAGGATTCTGAGTGTTGGGAAAAGCTTCCATAGATTTCAGAGCACTATACGAGTCTGTATAAACTATGAACTTTTTGTGGCAGAGCTTCGAGATGTACAAAAGACCATAATATATTGCAGTTAATTCAGATGTTATGACTGAGCAAGCATGGTGCAGGCATCTGCCCTCAATGTAATCTTCAAATACAAAAGCCATCCCGACATGATCGTTTGACTTTGATCCATCTGTGTATATCGGATAATAATTGCTATATTTCTGCCTGTACTCAGCAAAGAGTTGTCTGTAAACGATCTCGTTAGTGCTCGCCTTCACGTGATGTTTGAAAACATCAAGAAGCTCAATCCGTGAATTATCCCAAGGTGGAATTTCGAAATTCTGTACTGCTTGGGGGCACATATCAGAGAGGGAATGTTCCTCAATGACAGGGCGAACTCTTAAAGGAAAGGTAGGAACGCAGGATGGACGCGTTTCAAATAAAACGTTACACGCATCATCGAGTAAGCACAGCTTATTGGGATGTTCAGGTTGGGATAGAATATTAAAATATTGCAAGAGGGACATTTGCTCACGCCTCAGATAAAGTGACGGTTCGTTACAGTCAACGTACAGGCTCTGAACGGGGGAGGTCCTGAAAGCTCCTGAACAAATCCGCAGAGCTTGATGGTGAACAGGATCCAGTTTTAACAATACTGATGGCCGAGCGGATCCATAAACATCTGTCGTATCCATAAGAAAATAGAATGTATGTAATAACTATATTAACGAACCACACTAAGTGTAAAATGGGCTTCTCTGTGAACAAAGTACCCTTGCGGTAAATCACTTTTACAGACAATGCAAAAGGATAAATTTTTGAGCAGCAAGAGCAAGTCTATGATGGAAGTACAGAGAAGACCGGATACCGCATTTTGACAAAAACTTTAAATAATTTTTTTAAAAAAACTATTGTTCCGAGAGATAATTTGGAGGATATTTCCATTGTTTTTAGGTGTAAGAAGTATAATAAAAATATTTTCAGAACAATTGAATAAACGGTACTACATTTTAGTATGGCCCAAAAAGACAATAGGTGGTATTATGAAAAGTTCCATTTCATAAGGAGGTACATATACAGATAAGTTTTATAGAAATTAGGGGTGGATATGACGTAAATGGATAAATACGAGGAATAATGGTGTAAAGTAGCGTCACTGACTCTGAAATTAATTTGGTCCGAATAATAATATTAATATATATCCCAAGACAAGTACAAGAAAGATTTGGCGATTTTTAATAGCACTATTTATGCCAATGTGGCAGACTTAATATATCAAATTAAACTCTATAATCGATGTTAAACTGAAGTTAAAATTTGAAAAAAAGTGAAATATATGTTATAGTAAATACTATTATCAAGGTTTAAGCATTAATAAGCACAAAAATTCGTCAAATCCAATAAAAATGAATATTTTATGAAGATTCAAAAATCGCCAAGAAGGACTCCATCTTGAATTTAAGCATGACCAGAATTTAACTAAAGCAAATAGAAAAAAAACTAATAAATAGTGAGATTTAAATGATAAACACTGCTTTAGCCATTATAATACTTAGACTTTAAAAATAAACCCCAACAATACTATTATAAACAATTATTAAAATGCTCATATTAAGCTAAACAGCGCCAAGCATGATTTGGCGAACGACAGTGAGGCGAACAGACATTAAAACATGCATAACTTGCGAAAGAATACTCAGATTGGAAAAATTCTTTCTGATAATTATCACGAAATTCCGCGCAAATCACTCACTTGGAAGCATGAGCGACAACGAGTTTTTCAGGTAGTATTAAACAAAATAAACACACACACCACACACTTGATACATAGATGAACACTGAAAAATGAGTATAACTTGAGAAAGAGTGCACGGATTGGGAAAATGATTTCAGATAAAAGTTAATCACCAAATTTCGCACAATTCACTCTCTTGGATGCACATGATACAACAAATTGCTCAGGTAGAAATTCACGGTAGAAGCACAAAAACACACTGGAATCACAGATGTGAAGATGAAGACCCGCTGAAAACTTGAGAAAAAATGCACGGATTGGGAAAATGGTTTCAGATATATATGAAGCACCAAATTCCGTACAAATCACTCACTTGAATGCACACAATACAACAAATTCTTCAGATAGTAATTCTCTGTAAAAGCACAGACGCACAATGCAAACACAGATGTGAAGATGTAGACACGATGAGATAGTGCTCCAATTTAAGCACTAATGATCAATCCAAGTCGAAGAATCACTAAAACTCAATGAAGAACACAATAAGCTTTGCTGAAAGTCTCAGTAAAGTAGAAAACGATGTTTTAAAGTATTCATGAAAATGTGAACACTGAAGTACAGCGGTGATGCACTGGGTGTGGTCGAAATCGAAATGAATAGTTGCAGGTAAACAACAGCATCCCAGGCAGAAAGATGTATTCCAGTTGACACAGACGACTTTCATAAGCGTGAATAGAGTAGATTTTCTTTCCGAAATGAAAAGAAATAGTAATTTTGAAGCATATTTACAGAGACAGCAAAATCGCTAGTGACGACAGGATCGAAGTGGAAGTTGTAGTAGTAGATAGGGACATTAACACCAGAGAGACAGCCCCTGCCCTGGAAAGCTCTTGACTCTCCTTTCAAGGTTTGATGAGCTGCAACTCCAGGGCCGATCTGGTAGGGCGCCACCCCCCCGATCGCTGCAGAGGGTTAATTTCCCTCACAGTTTGGATCGTCAGTGCTTTGCACGACTAGCTACGCAAGTTAAGAAAAATCCAAAGTTCAATTTTCCCCCGAACGGGTCACCACTCCGTCGAGGTACTACTCTCAAAGTTCAAGCCAAAATAGAGTTCATACGTCTCTCCACACCGACCAAGAGGAATCATATCCTCCCAGACCAGCAATTACCATCCACTATGTAGCTCCCCACAGCTATGGTCGCAGACAAGACAATACCAACAGTCCCTGTCAAGCCTGAACGACCATCAAATAATCAATGGCTCTAGTCTTTCGCTGTGAAGAATGTTACTTTACACTGTATTTCGGAGCATTCTAGACACATAAGTCTAGCCAGTGATCTGAAAGAACCCCGGGTCTCCTCCCATAAATGGTCGGTTCCGGAAATCCCATTCACCCGAGCCACAGAGATCTTTGTTCAGCATCCGATAGCCTATACCAACCAACTTTATAGCCTAAAATTGTCCGAGGACAACCAGCTTTATAGCCTGAGTGTCGGCATAGTTTCCAGCGGGCGTCACGAGGAGGCCGATGCTGAACTGTGGAAGACGAGACTATCTCCATCCCACGACACCAACCCTTCGATCAAACGCTGGGTCTCCTGCCTTCCGCCACTGTTCACGACGATCTCCCGCGCACGGTTCACGCCGCTCCCAGTGGTTTTCAGCCGGTTCCAGACATCCGTCAGCCGGGACGATGTCGGCAGCTCATCACCTAGGATCAAACACCAGGTCTAACGCCAGCAGTAGGTTCTGGATATCTGTCTTCGATTCATGCGCGTCACTAATTCGATGACGAGGCATTTGGCTACGGCCGTCACGTGACGAAACTTCGTCGTCCCGACGGATTTCTGCGATACCAGGCCTCCCATCGGCACTTGGCTTCGGAATATCAGGCATCCGAAGCATCGCACCCAAGAGCAGTCATCCGTCCTCAGTGACACAATTAATAAATTGCGCCAGCCTCCCACTCGGCATGAGGAAACACACGCACAGTGTTTGACGCTTCCCGCAATCCAGAAACACGAGATCACGAGCAGGAGGTGGGCACTTACCTGCTAGGTTCCACCGAGATGGACCGTACTGAAGAGCAGGAAGGCACCTGTCGTACCGCCACCAAGCCAGATCCTGGCACGACAGTCATCTCCTAGGGGCGTTGCTGTGAAGCCCGTATAGCACCTAGAAAGAGAAATCCATCCATTATTACACATCTAGCTACTAACACAACTTCAAGAACGGGGGGCGGGAGTCCCATCATCGCCAGTTGACCAGCACCAGCTTAGTTCTTCCCGGTTGGGCTCCCTGGGATCCAGAGACTGGTTCACTAAACGCTGGGGAATACTCCTTACGCCTGGGGGAAAACCCAACTAAAAACCCCAGGTCCAACGCACAGAGACGAGCCTAGCAGGCACCAGACCACTTAAGGACCAGCACCCACTCTGCCCACCCCGGTCCAGTCAGATGAGTACCCTCCGCGACCACGTGTCACGTTAGGCAACATGAGACCGTCCAGCCAGGATTTCTGATGGTTCGATCAGAGTTGCACCCGCCAACGCCCCACTCTCTGCCCACCTGCGCGGATGTCATGGAATCTCCCAGACGAGAGTAGCAGCGTCGCCAGCACTTCTCTAGATCTTCGTTGACCTGCGTAATGCTCCTCTCCAACCGTCCCAGTCATCGTCATTCTCAGGCCACCGTCGGCGTCCAACCATCAACTCCGTCACTCACCAGCCTCAACATGTCAGCCGACATCAAGAGAGCCCGGCGAGCTAACATGGCTTCGAAGTGCCAGGACTTAATCCTTAGATCGGCCATGACCTGTCTGTTGACTTCAAACGGCCATGCACCTCTAGCGCCAATTACCAGCCCATGGAATGTGACTTCAGTACCGAGATCCTCTTCCTGGATGATTCCAAAGAGAGGTTCGTACTTTCTAACCTTAGCGGCGTACGCATCTTCGAACACATACGGATCGTTAGTCTCAAAAACCACCGTCACGTCTACCACGACGACGCTCTTGCCGTCAAATACTACAAGGTCTGGTCTCAGGCGTTTGCCATCCTCCAGCGTGAAGGTGTGTTCTCTCCTTAACCGCCACCCAACCAAACCGCATCGGGTATGCAGCAGCTTCACGATCCTATTGTGCCGTCGCATGCGTTCTTTCTTGAGCGCAGGGCATGCTCCTAGAAGATGGTGAAGGGTCTCATGGAAATCGACAGAGCCGACAACTCACATCGCCCTCCTCCCTACCTCGTGACAGTACTTGCCGTGTTGGATAGGTATTTGTCCTCATTTGGAGTGCTGCGATCCAGAAGTCTACCTCCCTCAGGGGGCTCACTTTTGTGAGTACGGGTGTGGCAATCCCGAGGTACCCTAGCCCTTCAGGGGATCATCTTGGTGAGACGGGTGTCACGATCCTGGAGCCCCAGTGATCTATCCTCTTTTCCGTCTCCTCTCCTCTTTGCTGGAACTTTTTCCCTTCCCTTCTCCCTTGTGGTTTCTCTCTACGGAGTTTGGGGCTCGTCACGAGAGGCTGGAACAGACCTTGTCTCTAGTTCTCGAGTGGCGAGAAAACTGCCCACGTGTTTGCCGTGCGTGGAGACCCGTGTCGCTGGAAAGGAGGGTCCTGGTAGTTGAGGGGCGAGGTACTGTCCCCAACACACTGCTTTGGCCTCTGCTTCAGCTAAACGGGAGGCACCTTAGTTGTCCTCACGGGTGTCAATCGGCTGGTCACTAGTCCTTGTGTCAGTGGCTTGGGGTCAAGCTTTCGGGAGTTCCTGCTTTCGGGAAAGCCGACTGTGGGGCTTCAGTTTGCGTATAGGTCCGGCTAGCCCTAACACAGGAATCTGTGTTCCCTTGTTGGGCTCCGTGGTGGGCGGGGCCGTCGGACCCGAATCTTTTCTTATTTCAATATGGCTAATTCCCAAATTTTTCTGATCAAAGACTTCGAACTCACTCCAGTCTCTCAACCTAGTTCTGAAACGTCTACTACTAAACCAGTCACTCAACCTAGCTCTGAACCACCTACTAATAAACCAATCATTCAACCTAGTTCTGAAAAGTCTACTACTAAACCAGTCACTCAACCTAGTTCTGAAAATTCTGCAAAAAAATTACGGACAGATGCAAATAAAAAAAATCATCACAATAGTCCCCGTTTCCTAGTCATCTCTAGTCCTTCTGGCGAAATGCATAAGATGTCTCCTTTCGTTATAAATAAATACATCCAGTCTTGTATTGGTGAGCCGAGAAACATAAAGCGTCTTCGCTCCGGAGACTTGCTTATTGATACAAACTCAGCCACCCAGTCTGCTTCTTTACTTCAGATTACTAAACTTGGGCAAGCGAATGTCACTGTAAGAGCACATAAGACACTGAATTATTGTCGTGGCGTAATATCGGAATTTGACCTTCTGTACGTTCCTGAAGAAGAGATCGCTTCCGAGCTATCCGACCAAAATGTCTGCGGCGCTAGGCGGATCAAGATGCGTAAGGAAGGTAAGTTGATCGATACGAAACACGTGATCCTTACCTTCAACACGCCTGATCTGCCTAAGAATATTAAGGCCGGATATTTAAATTTTCCTGTAAGACCTTATATTCCCAACCCTATGCGATGCTTCCAATGCCAGCGTTTCGGCCATTCTAAGACGTCTTGTCGTGGCAGCCTCACATGCGCCCGATGCTCACAGATTGGCCACGATTCGGAAAATTGTACCGCTGCGCCTTCGTGTATAAATTGCAAGGGTCAGCACCCAGCATTTTCACGCCTCTGCCCAAAATGGAAATCCGAAAAAGAAGTACAGACTCTTAAAGTTACCAGGAACATCTCGTATGCTGAAGCCAGAAAACTAGTTCAAAGCACACAGCTCCAATCAAACAAATCTTATGCCAGTGCAGTTAAAACAACACGTAGCATTGCCACCCAAACATCAATAGGCACGCAGACTAAACCAAATAAAACCCAACCAACCACATCCAACAAGAAAACGGAAAATGCAACTCATTTAATACAAAAAAAAAAGAAACAGTCATTCAAAGTAAACCTAAAATTGAAAGTCACAAAATAATTAATAAAAATAGAAGTCCCAGCAATAGCTCTTTTGACGAAATGATTTCTGAATCTGCGGATTCAGACACTATGGAAGTAGAGGAGGGTCTAGAATTTCCCAGGCATCTACTTCCACGAAAAACCAAACAAGAGCACAGAAAGAACAAAAACCAGATATAATGGCCACCCTCGTCTCATGGAACTGTCGCGGTTTCCACCGAAATTTGCTCGACATCAAAGCCATAATTAATGCTTATCATCCTGTATGCTTCGCAGTACAGGAAACAAATCTAAAACCAGAACAACAGGCAAAACTTCGGAGGTTTTCCTTCGTCAGGAAAGATAACCTTGCAGGTGAGCGTGCCAATGGAGATGTAGGTCTCACCTCACTGGATTATCCCTCAAATGTGCTTTCTTTGACGACATCCCTCCAAGTTGTCGCTACTGAAACAAATTTTGATTTTGTTGTTACAGTCGTTTCTCTGTATTTGCCTCCAAATGAGCATATTGATCAGCAAGATTTAAATGGTCTTTTAGAGCAGCTGCCTGAGCCTTTCATCATAATAGGAGATTTTAACGGCCATAGTCCGCTCTGGGGTAGTAAGGATACTAATTGCCGAGGAAGACAAATTGAGCAGATGATCGAAGATCATAGCCTTTGTCTCCTCAATAATGGGCAAGATACTTACTTCCATGAGCCTTCAAAAACATTCCATGCTCTCGACCTTGCCATCTGTTCACCATCTCTGTTGCCTTTTTGCACTTTTAATGTGGGTAAAGATCTCTACAACAGTGATCATTATCCCATTCTTGTGTCTCTTGCACGAAGAGGAGCAAACCCCATGTCGAGATCCCCTCGATTCATACTGGACAGGGCAGACTGGGAACTCTTCTCTTCCATTGCAGAGCTCACAGATGAAATGGTAGAAGATGCGCATATCGATGACGCTGTTGAAGCTGTTACTAATACTATTATTCAGGCAGCTATGCTTTCGATTCCTAGAACATCAGGAAAACTACTAAAATATTCAAAACCATGGTGGAATCGCGACTGTCATGAAGCACTGAAAAAACAGAAAAAAGCATGGGGTATTTTTCGTAGATATCCTACTCTGCGAAACCTCATAGCCTTTAAAAGAGCCAAAGGAAATGCACGAAAAGTAAGAAGGCAGAGCCAGAGGGATTCCTGGATTTCATATGTGTCGTCAATAACATCCTCCACGCCTAGCAAGCGGGTTTGGGAAAGAGTTCAAAAAGCATGCGGCATATATAAAGACCACTCATTTTCCTTTTTGGAAAAAGATGGCCGAGTAATTAGCTCCATAGAAGAAATTGCGAATACTATTGGTGAGACATTTGCTTCCGTTTCTTCCAGCAGAAACTATACACCTGCATTTCTTTCTATGAAGCAGCACTCTGAAATAAATCCCATCGCATTCAACTCTTCCAAATCTGAGCCTTACAATAGAGACTTTACTATGCTTGAATTAAGGAGTGCTTTATTGCAGACACATAGGTCTTCTCCGGGTCTTGACACATAGGTCTTCTGAACTTCGTCTTGCCTTTCTGAAATTCTCCAGGCATACCTGAGGTGAAGGTTTAAATTCTTTCAACACAGTTTCCTTCATTTCCTCATAATTCCCATACTTATCCTCGCTTATCAATGTTAATAAATTTGCCGCTTTATCTCCCGAAAGGTAAATCAAAATTTTGGCCTTATACTCATCAGGGACACTTTCATTGACATAAGCTCTTTCTAAACTGGAGAAGAAATAGTCCCAGCCATCTGCTTTACTTGGAACCTTTACTGTCAATAATCTGATTGTCCTCGTTAACTCTTCTACTGATCTTTCCTTCCCATTCGCGTATTTCCAAACCCTACCCCACTTTTCGAATTTTTGACGTCACGGAAATATCGACTAATTTCACCTGGCAAAACGCCTACCCCACTTTTGACTACTACGGCGCGCTTTCGAAAGAATTGTGGTGCTGAATAGAGTGTTTAGGTGGTAATTGTGAGATTTCCGCAATTTAAATTATTATGAGTTGAGATTTACGCAAAATCTTTAGTAAATGGTTATTGTTTATCGCCGTAGCATATCTGAGGAAAGAGGAGAATAATTCACTGCTAATGTATACATTAACAGTATGAAAAATTTGGAAGGTGATACTCGGCAATATATGTGATGCATTCATCGCAAAATTCAGCTACGCCAGTAAAACAAACGAGAGTGTTCGAAAAATTTATCCACATCTGAAGTCACTATAAAAAAATTTGTCTGTGTGCCAACACAGATATTTTAATAATAATAATAATAAACACTTGCAGAAAACTTCAAATCAAGGAATAAGAATTGCAGTGCCTCTGTGTGCTTAAAAACTACGAAGCATTCTGCAGACTTTTATGCCAAAATCAAGGTTGACAAATATATTAATAAATTTGGGTTTTAATGTTTCTGTTAGTGTATATATTTCAAAAGTATTAAAATAACTTGGACAGTTGTTTAATTGATTAAAACAGCAATAAAGTTCTTTTATAAAGATATACAAGGAACTTCATAATTCATTGCTTTGGTGAACAACTGAAATTTACCAAATTACCTAACTTTATAACATTAAATATCTTCATAATGCTCTGTTTTATAAAAGCTTAACTACTTCTAAAAGCTAACTACTAACTAAAAGCTTAGCTACTTACTATTCATTTGTTATACATTAAAATATTTTCTGATTTATTTACTAAATGCGTAATCAATCATCTGGATTATTAAATGTATTAAGAATTTCATACTTGCTTGTGCAGTGTGAATGCATGTTTATGTAATGAACTTTGATTTTCATGAACGAAAAAGAAATACAATCTCCGAATAAATACTTTCTTGTTTTCCAGTTTCTGTGTTTAGCTGTAAAAGTAAATTCACTTCAAGTATGTGTCTGTGTAATTTTGACGATGTAAATGCTGAAATGTATGTATAGTAAAAACTCAACAAAAAATATCCAGAAAGCTCTTGAAATTTTGGATAGCTGAGCATATAAAAAATGAAATATTGTAATAAGTGAATGGAAGAATAAACTACTAGTCTAAAATCATAAAAACAGTTCATCTTATTTGTATCAACTTGATTATCAAAAGCCAATATTTAATATTTTGCACGATTTTGAAAAAAATGTATGCTGCTGATCTTTGGAATATGATAACGGGTGATTTTTATAATGGTTGTTATGTGGATTAATGTACACGTCGACCAATTTTCACTTAAAAAAAAAATACCAGAATTGCACAAACTTGCATTGCGCACTCCCTTTACTTTGTCCATGTACACATCGATATATTTTCACTTAAAAAGTCAAAGGAGCACCAAAGTCTACAGTATAGGCAAACAAAAAATCCATAATCTCAATAAAATACATTTTAAACCAAACAATAAAATAACATAAAAAAGGAAAAACATGTTATACATTTAAGCACTACCAAAAGCAAATATTCACTTACCATGATTTTCGAATTTGCTTCGTACACCCAGAGCAACGTAAACATCAAAATATCAATCATACTCAAATGACTTTTTTCAAACCAGGTACTCTTTCTGATCGAACGCTTCACATAGTGACCACCTGCACCTTTCTTCCTACAAATCCATCTAAACCAGTGTTTCCCAACCTTTTTTGTGCTATGCCCCACCTAATCCTCTCTAAAATTTTTAAGCTCCCCCTAGCATATACATAATTTTTAAAATTTAATAAAATAATTTTTAAAATTTAAAAATTGAAAATTTCACGAAAGAAACTTGAATGATAGCTTTTAGGAAGAAATGACTACGAAATTTTGGGAGCAAACACAGTAAGTGAACTTTAAAAACATGGAGAACTGAAATTCAAGAAAAAACTCATTTTAATGAAAGTTTTTCATTTTAAGTATTAGTAATTTTTATTATTTAAATTTAGCGAGTTCCTTGCTCTTGATACTTGCTGTAAAGAAATTTTATGTCAGGCTCAAATTTAGATAACTTGAGTCTCAAGTCTCCCGGTTTCATTATATCCAACCGTTTTTTTTTTTTTTTTTTTTTTTTTTTTTTTTTTTTTTTTTTTTTTTTTTAAAGCAGCAAATCATTTATGGCACTAAATCCGCATTCAGCAAAATATGAAGATGGAAACGGTAACAATAGTTCTCTTGCAAATTTTGTTGCATTTGGATATCTGATTCTGGTTTTCTCACAAATCTATGTCATCGCTCCTTTTATATTAAATAAAGTTTTAATTGACTCATCATTTTGCATTTCTGCGAGTTCTTTTTACTGCATATTTGAAATATCAGCCAAATCCACTAGTATTGGCTGCATCATCCAAGTTGGGAAATCAATTTGTTTTAAGTCACAAAATCTTTTAATTCAGCCGATAAAATTTTCAGATGATCGACAATAGCAAGTATAGCGGTAGTCACTTCACATTTTTGGAGCCAATGAGACTTTTCAAAATTTTTGTGGTAAATAGTATATGCCTGACATAATTCAACAAAGATAATAAAACCAAATATCTTCCTTTTGCATCGGCATAAGTTTTATTTGCTGCTTGAAGTTGTTTATTTAATATATTCAATTTTTCAAAGATATCGGCTAAATAACCCATAATTGCCTTGTTATCATCCGTTAACGCATTTTTCATTTCAGGTTTGTCGCTTATAAAATAACTAAGAGTATCAAATAGTTCTATAAATCTTTCCAAGCAGTTCCCTTTCAACAGACTTCTTACTTTAGTGTGAAGTATAAGTCTCATATAGTCTTCATTTTGTTCTTCATAAAATAACTTGAAAAGACGTTCACATTTGGCCCTAGCATTAATAGCACTATTATACACTTTATAACTGAATTTAGTACTTCATTTAGAACAGGCAAATTGTTTTTAGCTAGCAGGTTTTCTCTATGAATAACACAATGCACAAGAAGCATTTCCAGATTCTCATCTTTTATCAATTTTAAGCAACCCTTTTTTTTTTCTTATTCCGTGCTTTATTTTATTTTTCAACCATCATATTAGGAGCACCATCTGCAGTACAAGATGTATTATATTTTTTATATCTAAGTAATTTTTTAGCTTACTATAAATATCTGTGGAGATAGTGGTGCTTTCTGATGATTTACAGAAGAACATTTGTTCGGCAAAATCCCCTTTATGAATATATCTTACATAAGTTACAAGTACGGCCTCACTGTCTCTCAAAGTTGGTTTATCCATTTGCACCGAAAATTTTCTTATTTTCAGCTTTTCAACAAGTTGTATTTCAATGTCCTCACTTAATCTTTCTTCTGCAAACAGTATTGTTATTTAGTGGCATAGCTTTAACGTCTTTGTCATCTTTTTCTAGAACAGTTTTAAATGCTAATATTTATGGTTTGATTCAATTCTCCCCTATAGTACAGCTTTTCCCAGATTAAGCGATATGTAATGAAATTTGATAGCCTCAAGAGCACGATTAACAGTTGCATTATGAGACTCTAATATTACTCTAAACTTAATATTACTCTTTTTTCAAAAATTTTCCTTAAAGCATGAAAATAATTCAAATATGAATTAATAGCAGCATTATGTTTCGCCTTCAAATGTGCCTCAAGACGATGTAGTTTCATTGATTCGTTGGTCAAGCATTATTGGCATAAAAGACAAAAATTGACCGTTTATGGACCGGGTATGAAACCAAATTTTAAATATGCCTCCGAATACCGACGAACGTTTTTTTCTTGCTTGCACCCCTCATTTCACTAACGGCTGAGAGAAATAAATATAAGATCAATATAAACAAAGCTTCCATTTAAGGAAAGACTAATATACCGGTTGCCATTCCTACAGTAAAAAATAAATTCGTTGGCTGAAATGTGCGAGAAACGTCTAGAAAGCATAATGTGTCAGTTATTTAAATGCCTTTAAAAGCATTTAAATGTCCATGTATACAGCAAGAATTCTTTATAAAATATTTAAAAATGCACCGTAATTTAAAAACTTTTTTACATATACATCACTTACATTTTTCTTTATTCTGGGGAATAAAAAATGAAATTTCAAACAATTTTGACTTTATGAAACATATTTAGAACGTCCTTTGTCTCCTTAAACTCTGGACGAGTCCATTTTCAAATTGCCCCCTTTAACAGTCACATTGCCCCCATGTGGGGCGTGGGCCCCACGTTGGGAAACACGGATCTAAACGGTTTTAACACGCACCACAAAAACACAAAACATCCCATGGTTCAAAGTTTCCCAGAATCATGCACCCGTTTACGTCACAATAGGGTTTACATAACATTCAACTAATTAGGCTACCATAAATGAGACAACTTGGCGATAAATCAAACAACTTCGCCATAATACAAGGGGTACCTTAAATTCTACTCTACCCATTATGTCATATATTAACCCATTAAATGCTGTGGTGCTCATTTGGTTATCAATTACTTTAAGCTGCCTAGTAACACTATCTAGCTACCTCGGAGGGGGAAAAAAGGCAACGTTCAACTCATCCACTGAATGTCGTTTGTAGAAAACCTAAAGTGGTAGACTACCTATACGCTCTTATGCTGAGCTCATGTTCATTTTCACATTCCACTCTCCTCTTATCACAAAAGTGAAACATGTGTTTTGAAAACGGATTAGACGTAGTGGATCGAGGCTAATTTTGGTCATTGTGATTTTACTATATTATTGGTGAGTGTTGATTAAAGCGGTTATTACTTCTAGCAACAGTCCCTGCTGGACGGAACTTTCCTGAGAAACAAGATTTTGATAGCACTGGTTTAAATGGAAGGAATCTTAGGAAAAAAAGAATCCCACCTACCGTCTTTTTCTGAAAATAAGACATCCTCCGAAAATAAGCCCTATCGTGATTTTCGGAACTTTTTTGTAAAATAAGACATTCCCCGAAAATAATCCCTAGTTAAAATAATGTGACAAAAAGAATTCGTTAAAAAAATGCTGTTGATTTATTAAGTATAAGTAATAATATGTTAAGCTTTCCTAATACTCGTATTTCAGAGAAATGCTTGAAACAAAATATTCCGAGAAATTAATTGTTTACCTCTACAGTTCGTTTCAAATTAATTATTGGAATTTATCTTAGGGCAACGCTCTGATAAATTGCAAATTTTAGCTCGCAAGAGGCGTTCCTGCTATCGGCTGCTAAAGTCGAATTCAAGTGCAACGCTTTACCGCTGTGGTAACTGATGACGTCAAAATTGCAACGGGGAGCTGGTTTGCTCTCGTGCCAGGAGAGCTTGTCCGATAAACTACATCAATATCCAATGAGACTGCGCGTCGATGTAAACAAAAAACATCAGTTCCCATGATTCCTCTCAGCTTATGGTCAAGTGTTTACTGCGTTGTAGTGTGGTGTAACGAAGTGTTCCAGTCCTGAAAAGGAAGGAAATATACAGACATGTAATGTAATGTGTACAACTTTATTTACTTTGGGATAAAGTAAATAATTCCCTCCAAAGTAATCTAGAGCAACAGGTGTGTGTAAAATATATTTTACTTTTCAGACAAAAATACTTGCTTTTTTAAATATAAACCACAATTTTTTCCCATTTTCAAATTACAGCATTTGGTTTTTATTCTTCTAATAGTAAGTTTAGTTTAAAATTCAAATTTGTGTTATATTTTTATTGTTCAATGCAGATGCGTGATTCTTCAGTGACAGTAGGCATGTTTACCATATGAAATTTAACTAGTTCTTGAATTATATAGTAATTAATAAGCCCATCTATGTGTAAGCAGATAAGCCTGCTGAACACCGCTATCCAGTCTCTCTTTAAATCCAGGTGAAAATGCTAGCTGCATGAGTGTTCTCTTCATTTTTTCAATGTATAACATGAATGCTAAGTTTTCCTTAGTTTTCCATGCAGGCATTCCTTCCCTTAGATATTCATTATGTGATGCAGCGGTTAACAGCAATTTTAAGGTTTATATTGTACATCGTTGGGAAAATATAAAAATGAAATTAAAGGTATTTCAATATAATACAATAAATAAAAATTATATGAAACTCTGAATTGTAGTAAGTGCTAATTCTAATGTGATATTAATGTAATATATGCATCCAGAGTAAAGGTTTAATTTATAAATTATGCTTTGTGTTCTGCTCATTATATTGTGCATTTATAGTACACTTCTGCTTCTTAAGTGAAAGTTTTGACCCATTCTCGTTTGATATCAGTTATGTTCAGATTTATTTATTTCATAAAATTTCAAAAAACAATTTTTTGCTATTAAAAGCTACAAGTGCAGAAACGAAAGCTTAATTTCTTTACTGTAACTGTGTCATGCTTCTCTGCTGATAATGAAAGTCGTCTTTTAATAAGATTTCTTTCATTTCATATATTAATTATATCTTTTACCGTACTGGTTGCCATCTTTCATTGTGCATTCTTCAATATTTTTTGGTACTTACATATTAATACAAATACCTGGATCAGTTTGGTGGTCTTTATAAATGAAAAGAGAAAAATACTTATCAGGAGAAGTACGTTGTTTTTGCAGCTTGCTTTTAGCATAACCAAACTATCAATATTTATCTAAGTTGGTAAAACGTTATAACATATCAAAGGAAAAATACATTTAACAAATTTTAAAACACTAATTTGAATTATTAAATAAAAATTATATAATAGTTTAAAAAAATACATTTTCCACAAATTTTTTGTCTAATTTTTTAGCACTGTTCTTCACTGCTTGTGCCAAGTGATAAGTTTTCACTAAAAAAAAAAAACAATCGGAGAATTACATAAACTTGATACTGCATGCCTTGTCTATGTACCAAATTCATCTCATAGTTGTTTCCATTAGACATTTTTGTACTAAAATATTCTATTCCTGCAGAACTTTTAACACAGCTTCTTCTTTTGATGGTAAGCTCCACAAGCAGTATTTTAAATCTGAAATTAATCTAAAATAACTATTCATATCTAAAAACCATTGGAACTTGAAATACAACATAAGGAACACATATGAAAATGGTGACATTGCTTGAATGAAAAATTGTCATGAGCATGTTACCTGAAAAATTTTGATGCATAATCATTGCCAGAGTTTGGCACATTTATGAAAATTTGGTAACTTTTATTAAGGTGGTTTCAATAATATGCAAATATCTTTTATTCTTATGATTGCTTCATTGTATACTTTTTCCCTTTTCCTAGAGTGTAGTACAATACCACAAGTTTTCCAGCCAAATGCGGTATGCATTTCAAGTTTCTATACATTTATATAAATTTTAAGAGAGTAAAATATTAACAAAAACTGCATTAAGTTTTCAACTCGTTTTGTTTTTCATTAAAAATTTGCTACGATTATATATAATTCATTTTTTTAATGTAAATGTTTTTAAGTATTTGTAGGATAAAGGCAAATTACACTTATTCATTCTTTCTTTGATATAATACATGTAGCTCTTTACCTGAAATCAATGCTTGTCAAATTATTGTGCATAAATTAGAAGTATGCATGTTTCTCTTAAGTCGGTTATGTTTCAGGAACTATCTTTAATGAATTGTATAGAAAATTGTAGAGGAACGTGGTATATTATAAACATGTATAGTATCTCATAGTATATGAACTCATAACTTTGATTATGAGTATGCTTTGTATATTATTTCTGAAAGCATGTATATTTCAATCAAGATTGTTGAGGTTAATTGTGCTTCTTTTATGCTATCTCTGAAAGCATGCATATTTCAATCAAGATTGTTGAGTAAACTTTTTCTGACTTTATGCTATCTCTGAAAGCATGTATATTTCAATCAAGATATTTGACTAACTTTTCTTACTTTATGCTATCTCTGAAAGCATGTATATTTCAGTCAAGATTGTTGAGGAAAATGTGCTTATTTTATGCTTTTTTCTTTTTTACATTAGAAAATTCCACACTTTTATCACGAGGATGATATTTAGGAATGACAGGTTTGTATCTATTACATAAAATCTAATGTTTTCTGGATTCTTCTTTTTTTTTTCCTCCCAACAGAAAAACTTTAATGGTATAAATCAGCGGTTTTCAACCTTTTGACTTATAGTGTACCATCTAAGCAAAAACTGAAAAACATTAACACCACCACTAATTTTACAATGATTATTTTTCAATTCCTCAATAGAAATATTAAAAACATATATATATATATATATATATATAGCCATTTGCACACTCTTTGTATTAAATATGTACACATAAAAAACTATTAGATTAAAAACTGATGATTACTTAATTATCAAAATTAAATTAATTATTCACTTGATTATCAAAATTTCAGTTATAATACTTTATTATTTAATTTCTTTATGTCTGCTCTTATTTCATTTAATAGTAAATTAGGATCCACTTTTTATTTTGGTGAGTATTTATATTTCAAATTTAATATGGAAAAAATCATTTTTCACACAAACAGGTTGTGCGAAAAGACAACACAAATTTGATAGCTTTATTTGAAATGCCTTTAAATTCGTTTTTTTGGGTTCAGCCAAAAGTTAACAAGTGTGACATTTTCCAAATTTTCGAGTCAATTTCAATCAAAGGAAATTTCTATTAACTATTCTTTTCTTTATGAGGTTTTTGAATTTAATAGTTAAAAATACTTTGTTTCTTTGCGTACCACCGCCTGAGAACCGCTGGTATAAATTAATTATAACAGATGTAAATTAATATTTCTCATACAAAAGAGTTATTTCAATTATTTATTGTGAATATTATATACAGAGTATGTCTATTATTAAGAACAAGATTTTAAGAATTTAAAATAATAATCATTAAATCCTCTTGATCTATAAACAGTCTTAAAAATTATAAAGGGAAAAAAATTGAAAGTTAAAGAAATCACTATTATGAATTGTTCCTTTTTAGAGAAGTTTCATTGTTTAATCAATTATAAAAAGTGTTTTACATTATGAAATACAAAAATTAAGAATATTTGAATTTGAATGAATATTTTAAATTTTCCCTCAGATAGAAGCTCAACTATTCGAAGCAGGAGACCAAAGAGAAAAAAGGAAGAGAGATGATATTACAGCTGCAGAAAAGGAAATAATTGAAACGCAGAAGAATATATTAATGTACTGTGTGAAATATGTGACTTGTATAAGCAATCAGTTGCAAATCAGACTGCTGTCATAGAAAATCAAAATATAATTATTAATTTATTAAAAAAATAAATCATGCATTTCAAATATTACAGTGTTTTCATTCTTGTATATATTTCTGCAGTGTGGAATTCATATTTTAATTGTAAAATTTACTACTTTCTTAATTTTATTAAATTTTGTGATTATGAAAATTATTTAAAAGAAATTCACAGATCCATTATATGACATAAACATTATAATATTTTTAATACCACTATTATAAGTCTCGTGAAAATATTTATGCATTTTACACAGCAATTATCTTTTTCCTGGAGGAAATGGGAATAAGACCTGTAAGAATCTAGTCAATATATTACAAATTTTAATTTTCAGATATAACATGAAATGAATTAAATTGTTTTCAATTATGTTAATAAGTTATATGAATGAGATGTGGTATTAAAAATTTCATTTCTTTTTATCATTGAAGAAATAACATTCGATATCCTACAGCTCCATAACAATGGCAGATAAAATTGGCATTCTAATTTCGAAGTTCTAAAAATACAGAGTAACTTAAAGATGACAACTATTAAAGTATGGCTAATGTCTAGTTTACAATAACAATGTTGAGTCGCCTACTACAAAATTAAGTGAATCAGACTGTATTTATTTTCCCCTTCTCTTTTTTTTTGGCTGAAAAACAATTTATTATAAACTCATGATTTTACTTAAATGTATTTCTTTTAATGGCAAACCCACTGAGGTAAGTATGCAGTAAGTTATTATAGTGAATGCTTAATTATGATATAAATCTAAATTGAGCAAACAATCTTTCCCTTACTTTAATGTTTTAAAATCTAGAATTAAAGGAAAAATGTATGTTCTTTAAATAATACAAGAGGATATGGAGGCATAAATCATAGGCTGTTTATTCTTTACATATTATGCTAATCAGGAATTGCAGCAAAACCCTGCTTAATTGAAGAATACGCTCACAGGAATGGTGGAGGAAAATTGAACTGTCCAATATTTGTTTTGCCCACCACCAAGAAGCCTGGGTATACATAAACAGTATAGAGTGAAATAATTGTTTTTAGGAAATACATTTAAATATCTTTGACAGAATATGTCAGTTTTAATTTGTACTATAATAAATAAGCATGAAGTTCTTATGCTATTAAATGTGTATTGTCACGTGGAAATTTTCTATCTTGTCTCACAAAAGGGAAACATTTGACTTTTTGGAAGAAACTGAGTTTCGTTGCAGTAAATCTTATTGCTAAGTTTGAGATAAATTAAGCGCAATGCTAATTTATAGTGACTTACTATTGTAAATCATGACTGGCATACCAACACTGAAATATATATATATCGAGCCTATTAAGTTATTTCTGGTAGTCAAGAGTTTTTAAACATAAATGATGGAAACAAGGAATTCAGAGGGAAGAACAATAATGATAAAAGTTGTCAGTATGCATTTGAAACCAGGACAAATAAAATTATTTAGGATTATTATTATCAATTAAAATCATTTAGGGTTGTGAATTTAGTTACAGGTTTAAATATAAACCATGGCTTGTGGGTCCCCAAGAATATATTATGAAAGTAATTTTTTCATAATATATTCTTTATTATCCATGAAGGGGGTTTCACCTTTGCCAGAGGTTCATTGTTGCCCACTTTGGGTTTTTATTATAGAGTTTCAAAATTTAAAATTAATTCATTGTGCAATGCAATTTCAACATGCACTCACTGAAAACTTTCTGAAGGTACCAACTCATCATCTTCAAACACATCAATCTCAGGATTTTCAACACAATACCGTAAGCATATATTATGTAAAATGGCCACTAGATATGACCATTTTACATATTTTGCTTTGTGAATACAATAGTGTTCCACCAGTAACGTACAGTACCCTAAATCTTGATTTGATCTCTATAGCTGCAGGAACTTTTCTGTGCTTCTCATTATAGAGATATTCCCGTGATAAAATGGGATTATAATCCACTATCTCCCAAAGATATGCACGATGCGACAAAATACTATCTAGATTTTGTTTGAGTCCACTAAACTCCATATAAATGCATCATGAGTATTGCCTGGTCATTATCCTACAGCATAGAGAACCCTCAGACCAGCATCCCATACCTAGAAAAACATAAATCCTAAGTCAAAAGAAAGTTTCATCTGAAATTTTAATACACAGATTTTTAACATTGAATATAGTTGATATATTAATCAGTCTTTTTAAGGAGTTTACTTTCCGTTTTTAACAAAAATATGTCACTGTTTTTTCATTATTAAAAATATGTAATAAAACGTTAAAACAAAAAAAAAAAAAAAAACATTATAGCTACCCTTTTTTCATTAAATTGTAGTAAATAGGTGATTCTAAAAGCTTTTGTATTATTTAATATCAATACTTCACTATAATTATAGTATAGATAGCTTTTTGTTATTATTATTTAAATAATAATAATAAAACATTCTTGCAGTAATTTGAAATGACTATAATATTATACTTATTATCATATATTTCTTACCTTCTCACCATTAATGGAAAATTTATTTTTCCAGTTAATGAAGACAAAACAAAAATTAATATCACACTACACTCGCAACATCTGCGGTTTCATTTGAATGTAACCCAAAATAATTCTTGGTAAGCTAGGTAGAATCACATTTGTGATTGCACTCCAGTTCTTTTACAGCTGGTCGAGAGAATTAACATCTACTGTATGTGGAAATAGCGAACAAAACAGTAAGAAATTGGAACAATTACCTGTAGACAACTTGTATTCATAGCATTCTAAAATGAGCTTTTGGCAAAATTTGACCGCAAATAAAACAGTAGTAATGAACGAATGTTTTTTCACGAAGTGGGTCCAATACTTTCACAGCAGGGCTATTTCATGTATTCTTCAGAGAGACTGATGTATGGTTTGTTGTAACTGCTGTATACAAATGTCTGGCTCAGAATTCCACAGCAGCAATTGGCACAACTTTCATGGTTGATGGTATAATATGGAGGTACCAAAAATTAGTATTATCACAGTAACTGCAAGATGGCTTATATTTCTAAAACTCAGTTAACACATTTCATGCAGAAAGAAAATATTATCCAGTTTCATACTTAAATCAAGGTCACTGAAATGTGGTAAAAGCAATCTGCTTAAGAAAACAGATGCCTCTGTAGAGGACTTTCTATGGAAAACTGGCTTTCATTCCCATTATACATGTATTACAAAAATAAATAATATACATGGACAAAACCAATGTCGTGTAATATAATAATCTATTAGTACAGTAAATACATTTAATTTCTTTGCATTTATTTATGTCATGCTGCTTTTCGTGTAATTTAGTATGATAACCTTATAAGTTTGCTTAATTCTGCTCATGGTCTACGGAAGTAAGGTAAGTCACCTGTTGCGAGAATATCAAGTTATTAATATTTATGTGAAAGTCTGCAATAACTTTTCATATCATAAGAGATTTACGAATGTGTATATAACTTGCATGTGTAGTTATTATGCAAGATCTATAGAAAGTATCCAAAATTACCATGACATTAATCACACTGTACGAACAGGCAAGACATTATACATTAGGAGAAAATTAACTAATATTTTGGCGGATGAAATACTATTTTACACATGGGAACTGTTTAAACAGCTGAGAAAAATTCATGCTTTTTCCCCTACAATTACAGAATATATATATATATATTATTTCATAAGAATAAAAAGTAAAGTTAAATTTAAATAATTCTCATGCACCATTGCTGCAAAGAATTAAATTTGAATTTAACAAATATTCTCTCTTCATATAAAGTTAATTTAAATTATGAAATTTTAATTGCATACATATCAAAGATTAATTATTGCTGCAAATTAATTTACTATATCATTGAAATTCTGAGAGCATATGTAAATTAAATGCACGTATCTAAAACCATGAAAAAATATATAATATTCCAAAAAACTAATCCCTAATATATACATATATATATCTCAAAGACAGGCATATGCATAATTTCTGTTAGAGAAACAGTTTCTCCGAGATTACGTTTTAGAGTAATTAAAACGATAAATTAATGGTGATATTATTACTGCATTCCAAAATTCGCAGTAATTAACGATTTCGATCATTACTACGAAAAAAAACGGGATGAAAAAGAAAGAATCCTGATACAATAACATTAAAAATTTGTGTGTTTACGTATAAAAATATATAATATTCTCAAATAGTTCATTTAAGCATAGTCTTTGATTCGGAAACATTTCCAGAAGTATTTCAGTTTTCATAATCTAAAGTAAAAACAAACCTGCTTTTGCAGAGAATATCCATTGGCAGTTGCCTTCAGAAAAGGTTTCAATTCATTGAAGCAAACCCATTTAATCTGAATCAACTGATGAAATCTCGCTCCGACATTTCAAAAGCATTACGACTGTCTCTTAAATGCCAAGGAATTTGATCAGCATTTCTCCGATATCTTAAACGTCTGAGCAAAATCACTTCAGCCATCTTGTTTACAGTCGCTGTTAAGAGTTTGCGGCAGGTCAGGAGTAGCCGCAAAATTCCTCTATGGTAGTGACGTATTTTCAGTAGGCGTGTCCGAAAAGCGTTGCACTTGAATCCGATTTTGCAATGCAAGTTCCATTACCATGATAAGCGTTGCACTTGAATTCGCCCCGTTGCCGTTATCACATTAGCTGTTTGTTGCCGGGACAAAACGTTTGTAGCAACAGTTCTGAGAAACGGCCTTTGGCGAAATAGCGTTACCATCTTCACTTGGCAAACAGGCTGAAAGCCAAACAAGAATCAGTTATCGCTCAGATTGGCGAAAGTGACGTTTCCTTTCAAGTGACATTCGCTTCTTCGTGTTGTTTTGTATCGCTCACACGCTTTTCGTTTTAAACTTTATTGTTAGTAATGGAAGATAATAGAAAAGTGACTGCTATCAAGTTAATCACTTTGATCTCCACTCTGGCACTTCATGTAACAGATAAACACACTCCTGGTTATAGCAATCAATTACATCAGTAATAGCCAAATTCTGTATACACTAAGAATAGTTTAAAAACATGTGCTGGATAAGTCTATTTATCACACATCACTTATGTGTATTTTCTGTTGTCTGCATTTCAATGAACATTTGATGGCTCACTGGAAAATTTGTGACCTGGTGAAAGCATTTTCTGACTAACTTTATGGCTCATAATTACTGTTCTGTCCATTCAAATGACAAAAATCTATATGGCTGATATTTACTTCCTCACAGCCAGCAGATACTATTCAGCAAAATGAAGATCAAATAAAGCATATGAATACATGAGCAATCAAAACATGTGCGAGTGGTTTACTGTCCCATAGAACACTCGGTAATATACCTAAAACACATTAATTATACCAACTCTAGAAATTAGGTGTTCACATCATGAGTTTGTTTTATGGTTTGGTTTATTGAGATTACAGCAAAGCACACTAGGGCTATCTGCCTAAGGGAAGGGATGCCTTCGCGGAGGACTTTCTAAGGAAAACTGGCTCGTATACACGTTACACATGGGGAAAACCACGAAAGCGTCCATGCAGACAGCCCGTTCGCGGGATTCGAACCTCGGACCGAACTACCAGTGTTCAGCGACTTTACCGCTCGGCCGCTGGTGGGCTCAGTTGGTTTTATGTGATTACCGCAAAGCCTCGAGGGATAACAACAGGAGGGATCCCTTTGTAGAAGATTTTTTAAAACTGGCTCGTATACCAGTTACAAATGGGGCAAACCAAGGAAACGTCATGTAGCCAGCCCGTTCGCGGCATTCTAACCTGAGACAGAACTACCAGTGTTCAACGACGCTTCGGCCACTAGTAGGCCCGTGCACTTAATTGGAAAGTGCAATTCATTATGTAAACAGACATGAAGGTGATAATCAGTTGTGCGCTGTTTTAAGTAATCAAATGTTATAAATGCACAGCTGTTACATTTCTTATTATTTATTAGTCATGTTTTTATTACGTAGATCATACGTATGATATAATTATGAATTAATCCAATAACAAAATGTGTACACTCTTTAGTATTCAAATACTCATCAATTATTTTTCAACTGATTATTACATACCCATAATAATTTGCAAAGAACTGATAACTATAGTCGCTGCCAATTACATAATCGTTATCTGAATTAAAAGTAACTTCAAATAAACTTCTTGGCAATGTTCATTTTTGTATTCACACATACATATATATATTCACATCTAATAAGTCCATATATTTATATACAGATAGAGAGATGCGGTGTTTTAGAAGTTGTTAATATATATTTATTAGTATTAATGTAATGAATAAGATTTATATTAATGAATGTATATATAAATGTTTTTCATCATGCATAATAATAAATCCATAAATTTTCAATGTTTCAATATGTAGCATTTACAATAAAAGTATAGTTTCTAATGTATTTATAATCCAAAAAGTATTTCATTAATAAAATGAAAATAATAGACAAATTTAATGAGTATTCTCATTATTACATAAGCTATGCTTTTCTTTTTTATGCATCTTTTATGCTGTTTAAAATGTGTCACTGATTATGCAGTTAACAATTTAAAAGATAAGTAATTAGGAGAAAAGCCGCGCATATACAAACGGATTTTAAAAAATTATTCAACTTAAATTTAAGAAATAAAATTCTATTATATAACAGTGTTATATACACGATCAGCACGAAATACGACAAATTTGGCGAACTTTTGGCTACGAACAATTTGTAAACAAATCCGAAATGCAAGAACGTCGTGTAAAATACTGTCAACTCTGAAATTTCCACGATTATATATTTAATGAATACATACACATTTAAAAAATGACTCAGGCAGTTGTATTACAACAAAACAGCAATAATTAAATCGGCCTCTATTTCCACCGTCCATCACTTCACAGTGAGAGCCATCGCCATATTGAAAGTTACCCCTGATCCTTCAGAAGCTGACCTTTCGTCTGATTGGTTGAACGTTCGAGGAACACGTCTCCAGCCGGAACATTTTGGGTAAAGTTTTAAAATGTTGCTCGTAGCCGGAAGCGTATTTCCAAACCCTACCCCACTTTTCGAATTTTTGACGTCACCGAAATATCGACTAGTTTCACCTGGCAAGACGCCTACCCCACTTTTGACTACTACGGCGCGCTTTCGAAAGAATTGTGCTGCTGAATAGTGTGTTTAGGTGCTAATTGTAAGATTTTCGCAATTTAAATTATTATGAGTGGGAATTTACGCAAAATCTTTAGTGAATGGTTATTGTTTATCGCCGTAGTGTATTTGAGGAAGGAGGAGAATAATTCGAAAAATCTGGAAGGTGATACTCGGCAATAAATGTGCTGCATTTCATCGCAAAATTCAGCGACGCCAGTAAAACAAACGAAAGTGTTCGAAAAACGTATCCACATCTGAAGCTACTATACAAAAATTGTATGTGTTGTGTGCCAATACAGCAATTTAAATTATATATATAAAAAAAAAAAAAAAAAAAAAAAAAAAAAAAAACTTTAGATCAAGGAATAACTAGTCTAAAATCATGAAAACAGTTCATCTTATTTGTATCAACTTGACTATCAAAAGCCAATATTTAATATTATGCACGATTTTGAAAAAAATGTATGCTGCTGATTTTTGGAATATGATAACGGGTGATTTTTACAATGGTTGTTATGTGGATTAAGACTGCAAGTTGAGACTTTAAATATGAACAATAGTAATCTGAAAATTTGAAGTAGTAATTTCATATCCAACAATCTCTGCCAAATAACTTCTATGTTTTAAGTAATTAAAAAATATATTTTTAACCACTTATTATTAATTTTATAAAGTACATTCTATAATTTAAATTTTATTTACTTTCATCTATTTTTAATGTTTGCCATTATAAATTTCATACTATGTACTTTTTTAAGATTTCATAGTTGCTAATTAAACTTCCTTTACAAAAGTATGGACAGTTATTTAGACGCACATTCCAATGGTGAAATGAATAACAAAATGTTTGACATTGAACAATTTCATGCTAAAATAGACAATGCAAAGAAAAATATCAGATTATTTTTCCAAAACTCAATAAATGTTTTGTTTTTCAAAAACTTGAAAATTATGTATTAAATTCCATTAAGTTCTTGTGGATGTTTTTGTTTCATTGGTTTTTATTAAATACATGCATATATACATATCTATGTAAATAAAATATACTTTAATAAGCTTAATTTTGTTGAATATATGCTTTTTTTTCCCTCTTTCAATATTCTTTAACACAAAAAAATATTTCAGTCGCCTCAGTTTTGTTATTCTATACATACATTTATATTTTATCTAAGAAAGGGATTTATGTGCAACAGATATACAGTGAAAATCATTTAACACAAAACTGAGGCGACTGAAATATTTTTTTGTGTTAAAGAATATTGAAAGAGGGAAAAAAAAGCATATATTCAACAAAATTAAGCTTATTAAAGTATATTTTATTTACATAGATATGTATATATGCATGTATTTAATAAAAAAAACAATGAAATAAAAACATCCACAAGAACTTAATGGAATTTAATACATAATTTTCAAGTTTTTGAAAAACAAAACATTTATTGAGTTTTGGAAAAATAATCTGATATTTTTCTTTGCATTGTCTTTTTTAGCATCAAATTGTTCAATGTCAAATATTTTGTTATTCATTTCACCATTGGAATGTGCGTCTAAATAACTGTCCATACTTTTTATGATATTCCTCATTTCGGATGACGTGGGAACAGGAACTGCATTCATTTTATTTTCGTCATCAGAATCTGCATCAGTGATATCTTTTTAGCTTTGAACAAATTCCAAAATAACTTTATCTGCCATAATTGGAGCTGTACACACATTATCATAAGCAACTGCAACGAATTCTTCCGATAGTACAGTAGGATAGTTCATTAATACAGAAACTTGCTGTGGGTGCCACTGGCAACGTGACCAATAGTAAAATACATAATTAGAATAAATATTGATACTGATAAATTTTTAAATAATACCATCGTTACTATAATGGTTTGAAGAATAATAAATAGTAAAAATTTAAATTATAAATCACAAAAATGGTCTATAGATGTTTGGAGGTCGCTGGTGACCCCCAGCAGGAAGCACAATTATATAATATTTCGACATAATATATATCGCATAACAAAAATTTCAAGTTGGCGTCATGCGCAAATCACGTAAAATGCACGCGGCAGTCAACGTGTTAATTTTTACATTTTAAATTATTCTTGTTCCACATTTATAGGATTTTATGAAGATAATTTGAACTTCAATTTTTTAGTCTTTGTGAAAAATTGTTTCTAAATTTCTTTATATACTATATATAAGAACTCCTAGAAAAAACTTATTTATTTATCCCAAATTTTCATTTTGAAACATTTTAGTACATGCTTTTCCTCAATATTTTAAAAGTTGATTTTTTGTTGAACTGAAATATGTAATATGGAAAAATTCCATCAAAAAACGTAACTCAGAATCAAAACAGGAGATAAATAGAGATAATAATAATGTGGGATATTTGATTCTCTTCCCCTAATAGTCATTTGAAACATTTTAGCATGTTTTTCCATTCAGCTGAAACAGTAAAAATATAGAAAATTTCCCCCAGAAACATAATTCAGCTGAGAAACAAAACAGGCAAAAAATTGGGTTGGTGTCAGGAAACTGATTGGTCTAAAACAGGGCTTCTTAAACTTTTTTTCAGTCGTGACCCTTTTTTATCATAGATTTTTTCACGACCCCAAAATATTTATGAAAATTTTGTGGGACCCCATAAGCACTGCAAAAATCTGACACACACACGAGTGAAACTGTCAATTTTTTCACTTGTATTGTAAGATAGTATTGCAGTTTTAGGTCATTATCTTTAATTTCTCATTTTAAGACATAGAACAATGTGAAAATTTTAATTAATTAACAGACGAAATGACAGCATCACGTGCAAAGTAAGTAAAATGAACATTTATATTATAAACAGAATGCGTTGAAACATTTTTGTTTTTCTCTTTGTATTGTCTTATCTATCTATTTTCAGATACATTGTGTAAAAATATTGGGTAATTGTAAAATTATTATATTAAGCTTAAGAAATACCAAAACTACTAAAATTTTTTGTGACTCCCTGCTGTAGATGGGGGTTGCGATCTACAGTTTAAGAAAGTCTGGTCTAAAATAACGTTACAATATTTGATTTTGTTGGAACATTGGATAACTGAGGCCACAGCCAGTGCAGTTATGGCAGGTATGCAAATTTTGGAATTTACAGAAATATCAAGTAGCAAAATTTTTTGAATTTAGGAGTGGAAAAGTTTTTAGAATTTAGGACCCACAGAGATTGCATAGCACAACAAAATGTACCTGCTGAAGCTAGGACTCCAGTGCATGGTTATATTCTTATAAAGAGTGTATGCCTGAATGCAAAGATGCATTTTGAGTCATCATCGCTAGGTCACCAGCCTACACAGCATTGTGTGATACATCATTCAGGTAAATAAGAAATAAAATTGACTGCACTTTAGTTAAATAACCTAACTCATTCCTTGTAAGTATTATGCAAGAGTATTGTAATTGTTGAATAAGAATACAACACTTGCTTTCTGTTCATCTGAAATGGGATAGATATTCTAGCAGTTATTCCAGCAGAAGTTTGCAAGAATGGATCATTCTGTATTTAGTTAGATAATCAAAATACACAAGCTATGAACATAACATATTAAACCGTAATTCACTTTTCACATTGGACAGCCAATGTTTATCAATTTTCACATAAGTTGTACTTTCCCGTAAATTTGAAAATATTGTATTCTGTTCTGTTGAAGACAAGCCTGAAATCATTTTTTTTTCCAAAATGCAATTGATAACTTGTTTTTTTACAAAATTTTAATCTGGGAGTCATGAACAAATCTGCGGGGGGTCACCAAATTCAAAGAAATTTATTTGACAATAAAAGATATAAGGAATTTGAAGAGAATTTTGGATGTTTTTTAACATTTGCCAGGAATTTTAAATTAAACATTTCCATATTTTAACTCTGATTTTATTGCTTTCCACTTGATTTATGTGTTATGTTTGATGATTTCCAAACAGCTCGAATCAAATTTCAAAGCAAATGCATACGCGCAGCTAAGATTTAGTTTTTTCGGCTATCTTAGTAGTGTCTTGCGGGCGATTTGTAATTGTAATACGCATCATTTATAAGCTATGTTTCTTATTTCTAATCAAATTTGTTGTCAAGTAAGCACATAACATTTCCTAAGCATCTGAAAATTCAGTAGTGTCTCAAAGGATAATAAAAACAATTTTGTTTTCGTTGCAGTTTTGTTCATGATGGTTAAATGGCCCAAAATCTCTTGTAAGAGAAATGGGATGGATGCACCAACATCAAATAAACTTAGAGAAAAACTATTAATGTAAATGCAAACTAAAATGTAACCATTGGCTCTCTTTCTACTTCTAAAAAAAAAAAAAAAAATTTGAGTAAATATCAAGAAGAGTTTATTTTATACTGTTTTACATGTTGCATTATCAATGGGAAAAGAATATCCATTGTGTGTTAAATGCAGTGAAAACTTGGAACATGGAAAGCATGAAACCTGCGAAATTAAAAATATATTTAGAAACGGTACTTTTCCCGTTTTGCCGTCGCAAACAATAAAGTCGCCAACAACGGTACTACTGATGCCAAACAGAATATTTTCGCTGCCAACGTTTTACGCCTCATATTCGAAACAAGTCGCAGCTATTTCTTATCAGATTGTTTCTTTCAATACTGGCATACAACTACATAGAATTTTTACAAGATAATTAAAATTTATGCCCCAAGACCATTTGCGGTAATTAAGACAATTAGACTGCAATCACACCACTTACCCGAAGGCAAAAATATAGAAAAGGCAAAATCAAGGGTTAAATTCATCAATTCTAATGGGAATGCAGTAGCGAAGTAAAGCACTGCGGTTTTACATAATTTCTGAGTAAGCTATTTGTACGAATTGAAATAATTCTTGCATTTAAACTTGTATTCCGAATTAAGATTTAACTTGAAATTAATGTAGATAATTACTGAGAGAATTAGATTTTTGTAGCGTAGTTTACGTGAGATGAGATCACGTGGTGTTATGTGATACGAACCGGCGAATCAGGATGTTGAACCATGAAAACATAGTAAATTCTTAATGTCTTTTTACAACTTTATTATCTTTCTTTATTGGCTTTTTACAAAATTTTAAAAGATATTAAAATGTTTATGCCTTCAAAATAAAAAATTCTTAGAACTAACAGTTGTTAACATTCTTTATATGTATACTGTACGTTGTCGCCAACAAAGTCTGCTTAATGAGATTTGCGCCGGCGAAACAAACTCAGAAACTAAACATAAGATTTAGTAAATAAATCTGAAGAAATTTTTGTAAGGAATGAGCTGAGAGCATGAAAAATTAAAATGTATTTTTGAGAAAATATACAACAGTTCCTGAGAAGGCTTTACAGGCATCCTTAAAAGTTTCATATTTAATTGCAAAAAAATAAAAACCTAATACAATTGGAGAATCGCTCATTCTTCCTTCAGCAATTAAAATGACATTATTTATGCATGCAGAAAAATATAGTAATGATTTAAAAACAATAGCATTAAAAAAAGATACCGTTTCTCACCAAATTTTTGTCATATCAGACACTATAGAATACAAAATCCAGTCTTTACTATAAAACTTGATGAAACTACCGACATTACTAAAATGTTTCAATTCATCGTTTATGTGAGATATGTTTTTGAAAACGACGCAGTAGAATATTTTTTATGTTGTAATATTTGGGAAGGAAAAGCAACTGGAGAGAAAATATTTGAAATTATTAACATACATTTTGAAACAAATAATCTTACCTTTAGTTGATTGGAAACTAACATGCCGATTTAAAAGGAATGAAAGTAAATTTTTACGTTTCTAACATAAAATTGTACAGTAAACCTTTAGCTTATATTTAAAAATTCTAAAATGCTTATGTTACATTTTTCTGTTATATAAGCATTGAAAGTAGATTTCTCACTGAAATATAAATAATTTTGCTATTGAATTAACATGGAGAACTTTTTTATTGAAATATATTTTCTCTGTGACATTAGTTGCATCTACTACAAAATAAAGATTACAGAACTGTTTTTAAAACATTTTGAATTCGTTGTCATATTGATCTATGAAGCATTAGATTAGTGAGTTTTTATTACATTATTGACAAATATAGTTTTTAAACAATCAAAAAATTTTCAGGAGGTAATTATTTGTCAAATATGAATGTGTTTTCAAAGAGGAAATAAATAATAAGTGATAAAAAGAAAATTCAGTTAGAACATTTACATCTCTAACAAAGTAATTTGCTCTGATTTAATCTTTATAATACAATTTATTTTAAAATGATAAGGCAAAATTTAATGTGAAAGGTTATGCGAAGATTACGATGTACCTATATTATTCAGCATTTCGTATAATCCTATAACCAGATAATAATAATATTAAAATAAATTTTATCTGAATGAAGTTTTCTTATTACAGAAACAGTCAAATTATGCAATTACATAAACGAATACACTTTCAGACAATATACTTAATACTGTTTACAAGCGCAAGCCAGAGTTCTGTTTATATTACTTCTCGCCCTTCAGCGCATGCTCAAGAATTACCATCCAGGCGAAACTAGTCGATTTGTCCATGACGTCAAAAATTCGAAAAGTGGGGTAGGGTTTGGAAATACGCTAGCCGGAACACGTTCCTCCTAGCTAGACGAAACATTTCTCGGAAGCCTGCCGCTTAAAGCCGTGCTACTAGAATCTCGTTTCTCGGAATAGTCCCGGGTAAGCGCGCGCGTCTATAGATGTGATAACAGCCTAACGCGCACGCGTAAACGCCTATGAGCATGCGTGAACGCGACGCATGCGCAGAAAGTTTTTAGACTTGAGGTCCGGATTATGGGTGTCCGAATTAACGACTTTTGACTGTAATTGCCAGTTTTCAGAAGTTATAATTCAGTGTAGTGTAATATTTAATTTATCTTTCACATTAAAACTTCAAAAATAATGAGTATCCTTCTTTATATCTTTATTTCATTTTGATTTTTATAATAATTAAGAGATAGACGTCTTCAAAGGAATATAACTGCAATTTGTTTTAAAATTTATTAAGATCTATAAAGAAGGCAATACAAGAACATGTCATATATGCATAAGAATTTTGGTCCTTGTTCAGTAGCAAGAGGTTTAAAAAAGGAAGACACGTTCTGACTAGCTTCCCAGTGTAATCTATATATCTTTAAGATTTTGCCATCAAGTAACTTCCTGAATTCTAAAAATTATGTCACCTGTACTTCACCAGGCGACTAGTCCTGAGTTTTAGACACCATACACTGACAATACTGAAAGAGAATTGTCATTTCATTAAGCTCCAGACTTTGAATGCTGTTTTCAACTTTGAATTAACAATTTATTTTATTAATTTGATCTGAAGTGTATGAAATTGGGAAAATTTATCTTGTATTAAAATAAAAAAAGGAAAACAATGTTTTTATTTGCATGCATAAAAGGCAGTTTGGAAACATACACTAAAGTTTTACCATTTTCCTAAAATATGATTAAGTAAAAATAACCTTGACTTGACAATATCCTGATTTAATGAACACAATTTCATGAATTATGTCACACTTTGATTACTATTAATTGTTTGAAATGATATTTTTGCATCCTTAATTGACAAACTTAATGACTAGAGCACAGGGAATTAAAAAAAATTACTGAATTTAATTCAGTGAACTTTTCATTAAGTCACTCGTGGGCAAAATTAAGAGAATTTGCAAATTATGTTTATTTTTAAGAAAAGTTGTGAATCTAAGGTACTAATTATGCCGCCAAAGAATTATGCAAATATTCAGAGTCGAATACGTAATCGTACATGTGCGTATCTGCGGAGCTATGATCGTGAAAAGAATGTCAGCGCACGAGGGGTTTTCAACAATTCATTACAATACTGGATATTAATCTGCATTGTGATTGCACCTGTATATATTTGTGTATGTTTGATACCTCCTTTTTTAATATCTAAATTGTATTACACTCCATTTGTATTCTTATTTCATTGCCCCTTTGCTGTGTATATCAGAGACTTCGAGGATTTTTTCATCCCTCCATTTCATGTGTTCTATAACCACTAGTTGGCACCACATTACAGTAAATCACCTATCTGCATGTTGGAAAATTTTTTATCACCAATTCGGACAAGCGTCCACTTCTGCGATGGAATCAAATACTTAAATGCAATGGTAGCCACAGTAATTTGCTGTAGAGTTTCGCCGATTACGGTGTGTATGTATACACTGGTGTGCAAAAATTAAGGACGAGACGGTTTTTTCAATATAACTTTGTACAAAAGCTTTCCAAATCAACACATTTAATACCGTAAGATCCCCAATACGTAAGGACAGGAGTAATGTAAGCAACACTTACTAAAGAGAAATCAGAGGGATAAAAAGAAGCTTTATTGAAAAAGTAGCATGGAGCGCAATGCGACTGAAGGCCGAAACATCCCTGTGATGGGTGTCCAGCAAGAATCATCCGGTCTTTAATAGGGGATATGATCTCCCCTGACTGCTAGGCAAGTTTCACAGCGTCTGCCCATGCTGAGAATGAGGGTGTCAATGAGTTGTTGAGGCATTGCTGCCCATTCGTCTTGCAGCGCCAATCGAAGCTCCGGAATCGTTACTGGTGGTAAGGTACGAGCTGCCAAGCGTCTGCCTAGAAAATCCCATACAAGCTCGATGGGACTGAGATCCGGAGATCGTGCCGGCCAATCCATACGTTCAATATCCTCACTCTCTAAGAGCTGTTCGGCAGCTACTGTGAGATTACAAGGTGCATTGTCGTCCATGAAAAGGAACTGCGGACCCATAGCGCCTCTAAAAAGACGCACATATTGAAGAAGAATCTCGTTACAATAAGGGGTCCCGTTGACTGAACCTGTGTCGAAGATGTGTAGGTCTGTACGACTACCAAGCATGATTGTGATATCATCCCTTCTTCATCCACCGCCTCATAGAGAAATAACTCCACCTTCTTGTATTTTTAAACATTTATTTTACAAACACAAACTAATACTAAACTACACTACTAATAACTGAAATATATAAAGTAATAAAAGTGAATTTCGGTTTCATTAATGGCTCCCACGAGCCTTCCGTATGATCTCTTTGTCGGTCTCCCTCTTGGAAACTAAACTTTTGGCGCCTCTCCAGACTGAGAGTTAGCGCCCTCTATACATCTTGTTGGTTGGCGTCACCCATACATCACACCCCCCATCCAAGATTGAAATAGGGTGAAAGCCTATTGAAATATGACAAATTATGGTGACGTCAAACAAAAGAGTTACTTACCTACTAAAGTCTACAAATCAACCAATACTGAAGTTGAAAGATATATAACACAATACTTATACAGGTTAGTTCTACACCTACTACAAGACTTCTTCTAAAACTGTAATATATAAATGATTAAAAATTAGTATTCAAACAATTCTAATGCAATAGAATACTTAAAGCGTCTATGATATACTTAAAAGTCTCTAGGAGAGTAGCTGAAAAAGAAACACACACATAAAAAAATAATAATATTAAGAGTTCATAAATGTCTATGAAAAGTTCTTTCTTTCACACAAGTCACTCAATAGTCTCTAGTCTGGACAACGCATCAGCATTGCTTAACTTAGCACCTGGGCAATGTGAAATTGTAGTATCATACTTTTGTAATGCTAAAGCCCATCTCTGTAACTTAGAAGATTGTGGTGCGTTCTTTGTGATGAAAGTTAACGGATTGTGATCAGTTATCAGTTCCACAGGTGATCCAAAAATCCAAGTTTCAAACTTTTTCAAGCTCCAAATAACAGCATAAGCTTCCCTCTCGATAGTTGGCCATGCTTGTTGTGTTTTGGTAAGTTTCTCGCTGGCGTAACTAATCGGGTACAACTTTCCGTTTTTCCTTTGAGATAAGCAGACTCCAACACCTGTTGAAGATGCATCACATTGAATTATAAAAGGTAACCCTGGAACAGGGGTATAAAGACTGGGTGCTTCCATTAGGCATTTCTTTAATTTAATGAATGCTTCGTTGTGTTTTTCTGTCCAGCACAGCTCTTCAGGACTTCTTCTTTTGGTGAGCTCGGTTAATGGATAAGCTGTTTCGGCATAATGTGGAATGTAGTCTCTGTAATAATTACATAGGCCTAGAATGCTTTTCAATTGTTTTTTTGTTTGAGGTCTAGCTAATTTCTGGATAGCCTCCACTTTCTCTGGATCTGTACGATGACTGCCGGAACCGATGATATGTCCTAGATACTTAATATGAGTTTTAGCGAAGGAACATTTCTTGAGATTTACGGAAAACTGTAGTTCTAACAGTTTTGAAAAAATGGTGTCAAGATGTACTAAATATTCATTCCAATTATTTGAATAAACAGCTATGTCATCGACGTAGGCTCAAGCAAAATCTTTGCATTTAGCAAGGGCCTGGTTCATGACTCTGAAATGTTGCAGCGGCGTTGCGTAGCCCGAAAGGCATGACTTTAAATTGATACTGAGTTCGATGTGTCTTGAAACATGCTAATTCTTGACTCTCTCTTTCTAATGGTATGGCCCAGTAGCCTTTGAGTAAATCAATGCTGGATATCACTTCGGCTTTTCCAATGTAGAATAAGAGCTCTTTAGGATTTTCCATAGGGAAGTCATCTGGTTTCGTTACTGCATTAAGGGATCTAAAGTCAACGCAAAGGCGAATATTACCGTCTTTCTTCATAACGCATACAATAGGGTACGAAATTTCAGCGTTGGTTTCTTCAATCAATCCCATTGATAACATTTCTTCGATTTGTTTATCTACTTGAGGCTTCAATGCTTCTGGAATTCGATAAACATATGGCTTCTTCCTTTCATTGTCACTTAATCTTATTTTATGTTCTCCTACTTTGGCAATTTGTACCTTATTTATAAATAATTTTTCATATTTTCTTAACAAGTTCATCATTTCATTCCTTTTATCATCATCTAAATGGCTTAAATCTACTTCGCTAAGATGAAAATGATCGGACTTGTCACTCACACTGGGTGTGGGATGGACTTCTCCTAGTTCTTCTTCGTTCTTAAATATTACACCTACTGCCTGTACCTTTGGATTAAATTTTCGAATTTTATTTACATGTACTCTTCTTATTGTACCATCTGTCAGTCTGACTGTTTCTGCAGGTCCTATCCATCTGGCATATAATTTATTACTGGAATCTGGAATCAGCAGGTACACTTGATCTCCAGGGTTGAATTCTTTATATATAGCCCTTCGATTAGCATATCTACATATGCACCTTGTTTCAATTCTGCAGTTATAGATGCTTGCTCTGCTGCTATTTCTAAATTCATCTTTAGCTCCTGTAGATAATCAACAGCACTTTTACCCAATTTTATTGGTAATGGAATTTCTCCTGACCATGACGATTTTAATACTGACAACGAACCTCTGGCCTCTCTTCCATACATTAATTTAAATGGGGATACTCCCGTAGTACAATTTGGAATTTCGCGGTAAGCGAATAACAGGTATGGTATATGTTTGTCCCAATTTTTAGAGTCGTTTCTAATGATATGATGAGGCATACGTTTTAGAACTTGGTTATACCGTTCAACTAATCCCGAACTTTGTGGATGTCCTGGTGTTGCAAATCTAGGACTTGCTCCTAATCTGGCATGGAATTCTTGTGTTAATTCTGCAACAAAATTGGTACCTTGATCGCTAGCTATTACCCGAGGTATGCCCGTTCTCATAAAGATTTCTAATAATGCGTCGCATGTTGATTTTGCTGTAATAGTTCTCAAAGGGACAGCTTCTGGCCACCTAGAATGTTGGTCGACTAAACATAGTACATATTTGTGTTTACGTGCTGATGGAGGTTCAATTGGACCGATTATATCTACATTCACTGTGTCAAATGGAAATTTAGGCCTCTGAACTGGAACTATGGGTATACGATCGTTAGTTCTTTCTCTGCTTTGTAATTGACAATCTTACAAGTTTTACAATATTCTTCAATATCTCGTGACATGTTTGGCCAATAAAATGAATAACGAATCCTTTTTTTTGTTTTTCTCATCCCTAAATGATTTGCAAAAATAGATTCGTGAGCTAATTTTAAAATTAGTTCCCTTCTAACTTACCAATACCTTATAATACCAATTGACTAACTTGTTCTCCGGAAATTCTTTCAGTATGATAAATCAAGTCATCCATTAAAAAATATTCATTTTTATTTCTTTGCGCGTTTTTATAGATACTGCGTAATGTCTCACATTCCCTTTGCTGTTGTTTAAAAATACTGGCATCTGAATGTTGACCCACCCCACTTTCGTTTTCGCCCTGAATGCAACTTATGACTAAATCTTGCTCTCCTCCTGTCATAAATAAATCAGCGCGGCTTTCGCCTTCGAATTGTTTTGACTCATGACTCCTCGTTTCCGGTATCTGCGATGGAGACACTGTGTCGCAATCACGATTCGCGCTAAGCAGATGAGATTCAGAGGTCAATAAATCATAAACATTTGGAGTAATTACACAGGGAATATGAAGTTTTTCTGTTAAAGCTACTAATACTTCGACAGGTTTCAATAAATTAGGATTATCAGTATTTTTGATGGATAGAGGAATTCTAGCCACTTTAGCTGATATGGTTTCTCCGAATGCAGAAATTAAGTCAATATTACAGTTGTTCTCAATAGAGAAATTTGATATGTGTTTCGGATTTATAACAGAAATTTCAGCACCTGAATCAATTATGGCTTGGATTTCGTTACCTGCAACGCAAATATTTACTTTTTGCAATGGTTGCGTAAAACTTTCATTTGACAAGCATGAAGATCCGATTTTTGCTATTACTTTATCACTGGTATTTTTCTCTGGTGATTCCTTTTTTAGAGGAGGGTTTTGTGTTACCGATTTGTTTCTTTGTGGACAAGATTTAGCGAGATGCGTTAATTTTCCACATATGTAACAGTCTTTGGGTGGATATTTATTTTTATTTATGTTGCTTCTCATATGAGGCGGAATATATTTCGATTCTCTTGAAGAGTGGGACGATTTAGCTATGTTTTCATTAGTGTTAAAAGTGGTTTCGTTTAACGATTTGCCTTTGTTTACAAAATACAAGTCAACTTCTTTAGCTAAATCCTTAGGTTTTAACCAATTTTCTCCGTATTTAATATTAATGTAAGTTGCCGTTTCTTTGTCTAACGTTTGGAAAAGTTTGTCGGAAATCATTAGTTGACAAAGTGCATCAAAGTTATTAACTTCACGTAACTGACAGTAATACTGGAAATTTGCAGACAGTCTAGAAGCGAACTGAACATGTGACTCTTTAGGATCGCGTCGGGCTCTTCGGAAATTCATTAAACATTCATAAGCAGTTGGCTGATATTCTTTTAATACTAGTTTTTTAATGGTTTCATAACATTTTAGTTCTTCATCATTAGTGTAAAATAATATATTAGTTGCCTTGTCCCCTAAAATGTTAATAAAAATTTCGGATTTGAGCTCCTGTGGTACATTTTTAGTTATGAATGCTCTCTCTAATGTTTGAAAAAAACAAATTGAAATTTTCCGATCTTCCCGGAACAGGAATAGTTAACGTTTTAACACTCTTTATCAAATTTTCTAAATAATTTCCCGAACCTGTAATCATGTCTTTATCTGCGCGAGATCCATCTTTAACTGTATTCTGATTTCTAACTTTTATAATTCTGATTCTTTCTCTAGCTGCGCTAATTTTAATTTTTCAAGTTCAACCTTTTGAGCTTCTAAGGCTAACTGTGTATCCCTAGCTTTTATTTCATTTTCTTCTCTAATTTTTCTTTCCTCAACTATTGAGTTTAATAATCCAATTACAAATTCTGGATCATCTTTAAATATTTTACTGTCCTCAATTTTACCTTTTAGTTGAACCACTGTTAAACCAACAGTTTGTGTATCTTCAATTTCACCAAGAAGGTTTACTAAGTCTTCTTTCTTAGTATTCTTATACATTTTAATTTATATATATCTTACACATATATACATATATATCTTCAATACATCTATACTTTGAGTAAATAAAATCAAAAGCTTCCTACCTGCTTCTCTTGAAGTTTCTCTACCGTCATCTAAAGCTCTGGTTCTCGAAAGAGAGCGTGTGATATCATCCCTTCTTCATCCACCGCCTCATAGAGAAATAACTCCACCTTCTTGTATTTTTAAACATTTATTTTACAAACACAAACTAATACTAAACTACACTACTAATAACTGAAATATATAAAGTAATAAAAGTGAATTTCGGTTTCATTAATGGCTCCCACGAGCCTTCCGTATGATCTCTTTGTCGGTCTCCCTCTTGGAAACTAAACTTTTGGCGCCTCTCCAGACTGAGAGTTAGCGCCCTCTATACATCTTGTTGGTTGGCGTCACCCATACATCACAATGATGCCTCCCCAAACGAGAACACCGCCACCTCCATACCTGTCCCTTTCAATGATGTTCGAGGAATGATTGCGGCTTCCCCGCTCTCTCCAGATGAGTATGCGATGAGAATCGCTACTCAGACTGATTCTGCTCTCATCTGTAAAAAGTACTCGTCCCCATTCATTGTCTCTCCAATTCCGGTGTTCCCGGCACCGCAGCGTATTTTCAAACCCTACCCCACTTTTCGAATTTTTGACGTCACGGTAATATCGACTAGTTTCACCTGGCAAGACGGCGTACCCCACTTTTGACTACTACGGCGCGCTTTCGAAAGAATTGTGGTGCTGAATAGAGTGTTTAGGTGGTAATTGTGAGATTTCCGCAATTTAAATTATTATGAGTTGAGATTTACGCAAAATCTTTAGTAAATGGTTATTGTTTATCGCCGTAGCATATCTGAGGAAAGAGGAGAATAATTCACTGCTAATGTATACATTAACAGTATGAAAAATTTGGAAGGTGATACTCGGCAATATATGTGATGCATTCATCGCAAAATTCAGCTACGCCAGTAAAACAAACGAGAGTGTTCGAAAAATTTATCCACATCTGAAGTCACTATAAAAAAATTTGTCTGTGTGCCAACACAGATATTTTAATAATAATAATAATAAACACTTGCAGAAAACTTCAAATCAAGGAATAAGAATTGCAGTGCCTCTGTGTGCTTAAAAACTACGAAGCATTCTGCAGACTTTTATGCCAAAATCAAGGTTGACAAATATATTAATAAATTTGGGTTTTAATGTTTCTGTTAGTGTATATATTTCAAAAGTATTAAAATAACTTGGACAGTTGTTTAATTGATTAAAACAGCAATAAAGTTCTTTTATAAAGATATACAAGGAACTTCATAATTATCAAAATATTTCATTGCTTTGGTGAAAAACTGAAATTTACTAAATTAACTAACTTTTATAACATTAAAATTTTTCGTAACTGTAGTATTATGCTCTGTTTTAAAAAAGCTTAAATACTTTATTCGTTATACTTTAAAATATTTTCTTATTTATTTACTAAATGTGTTAAGAATTTCCATACATGCTTGTGCAGTGTGATTGCATGTTTGTGTAATAAACGTTGATTTTTATGAACGAAAAAGAAATACAATCTCCGAATAAGTATTTTTTCGTTTTCCAGTTCCTGTGTTTAGCTGTAAAAGTAAATTCACTTGAAGTATGTGTCTATGCAATTTTGACGATGTAAATGCTGAAATGATTGTACAGTAAAAACAACTAAAAAAATATCCGGAAAGCTCTTGAAATTTTGGATAGTCAAGACTATAAAAAATGAAATACTGTAATAAGTGAATGGAAGAATAAACTACTAGTCTGAACTCATAAAAAAAGTTCATCTTATTTGTATCAACTTGACTATTTAATATTATGCACGATTTTGAAAAAAATGTATGCTGCTGATCTTTGGAATATGATAACGGGTGATTTTTACAATGGTTGTTATGTGGATTAAGACTGCAAGTTGAGACTTTAAATATGAATAGTAATCTGAAAATTTGTAGTAGTAACTTTATATCCAACAATCTCTGCCTAATAACTTCCATATTTTAAGCAATTAAAAATATATATTTTAACCACTTGTTATTAATTTTATAAAGTACATTCTATAATTTAAATTTTATTTACTTTCATCTATTTTAATGTTAGCCATTATAAATTTTATACTACTTTTTTAAGATTTCATAGTTGCTAATTAAACTTCCTTTACAATTTATTTAGGTATTTTATACATACATTTATATTTTATGTAAGAAAGGGATTTATTTGCAATAGATATACAGTGAAAATCATTTAACACAAAACTGAGGGGACTGAAATATTTTTTCGTGTTAAAGGATATTAATATATGTATATATATATGTTTAACAAAATTAAGCTTATTAGAGTACATTTTATTTACATAGATATGTGTATATGCATGTATTTAATAAAAATCAATGAAACAAAAACATCCACAAGAATTTGATAGAATTTAATACAAAATTTTCAAGTTTTTTGAAAAACAAAACATTTATTGAGTTTTGGGAAAATAATCTGATATTTTCTTTGCATTGTCTTTTTTTAGCATCAAATTGTTCAATGTCAAACATTTTGTTATTCATTTCACCATTGGAATGTGCGTCTGAATTACTGTCCATACTTTTTATGATGTTCCTCATTTCGGATGACGTGGGAACAAGAACTGCATTATTCATTTTATTTTCGTCATCAGAATCTGCATCAATGATATTTTTTTAGCTTTAAACAAACTCCAAAATAACTTTGTCCGCCATAATTGAGGCTGTACACACATTATCATAAATTACTGCAACGAATTCTTCTGATAGTACAGTACAACAGTTCATTAATACAGAAACTTTCTCAAACATTTTATTAAATGTCAGCTCAGTTTCACTATCCTACTTGTCTATTTCTTTTGGCGCCAAAGAATCTGATACTTTTGAGAATTGTGTGTAATGAAAATAATTTCCATTCATCCTTGGAGTTGCTGAATTCCATGCAGTGCAACATATCAGCCAAACTCACTAATTTTTACTCGCACTGCCATGTACTCGTCACCGAATTCCAAAGCTAACTGATGAGAGATGAGATTTTTGTGTGGCGTTTGTAGAGGTGGAAGGCGAAAGTAGCGTAGATAAACAAAACTGGCTCGTGTCACAGACTATTCCGAAGGTATTTCAAAGCCAAATTAGCCTCTTTTCTACGAAATATGTGAAACCACCTCTCTTTTATTTCACATCCTGCTTAAATCTCATCTGCGGTGCCAGTGTTTTCTGTATTTTGTTCATTTCCAGAAAAGATATCTTTTCGTGTTAAGAGAAACAAAATGCATGAAAATACACAGTAGTTTGTCGGGACCGTTGCATTATTTCGTGTTAACCGATATTTCGCCTTAAGTGATTTCACGTTAAACGTATTCCATCATATACAGATGCGTTTGGACTATGTATATACAAATAATTTTTTAAAAGGAAAATTTATAATCCTTCCAAAATTTTTCGTGCATTAAGCTGTTAAAAATTGATTAGTAAATATATAAAGAAAGAAATTTAGAACAAATTTTTCAGAAAGAATAAAAATTGAAATTCAAATTAACTTGATAAAATCCTATAAAAGTCGAATATTAAATATTATTTTTAGACTAGTAAAATCTTTTTAAATTGTAAGATAATTTTAATGATTTTATTCCCCCCCCCCCATTTTTCTTTTCTACTGCTGTTTGATAAGAGGTTCTAGTAAAGTTTTGAGTTAAGATTATTTTGAACTTTCAAAGATTTTCCATTGCAGGATTTTAATTTTTTCTACATTTTTAAGGGCATGTTTCTCTTTTTTTTTTAAGATTCTTTTTAGATTAGAAAAATATTTTTAAATTGGAAGATATTTTTAATGATTTTCCTTCGCTTTGAGGACTAGAATTTTCGGGTGAACTATTAAGATAAAAAATATATTGAAATGGTTTATCAACTGATTCTGGATACAGAAAAGCAAGGATTTTGTTTTAGAAGGGGAAATGTAATTACCGTATTTGACGGCATATAAGACGCACTTTTTTTCCTAAATTTGATCTAAAAAGAGTTACCTGCGTCTTATACGTGAAGGACACAGGTCAACTTTCAATAC